>NC_056744.1:243701139-243858120 GCF_019279795.1 Protopterus annectens
AATGAGATTAGCCCCACAGTGAGGAGACAGAGAAGAGTGTACAGGCCCAGGGTCACCTACCACAGCTTACATGAGCTGGAGATAGTAGAGTGCTACAGAGTGGACAGAGAGCTCCTGCAGCAAATTGTTGATCTGTGCAGGCCACGCCTCACACACAGGACCAACAGAGGGGAACCCATCCCAGTGGAAACCAAGGTATGTGTTGGCCTAAGAATACTATCAACAGGTACCTTCCAGAGATCAACTGGCGATATGATGGGGATATCACAGGCATCAGCCTCCAGGGTACTGCACCAGTTCCTGGATGCCATGTCAGCACATGTCGGTGATCATGTATATTTCCCCAATGCCCGTGAGGTATTGGCCAGCAATATGCGTCTCTTCCAGCAAATTGTGGAATACCCTGAGGTACTGGGTGCAATAGACTGCATGCACATACGCATCAAAGCACCAGCCGGTGAGCGGGGTAGGGCCTACATTAACCGCAAGGGCTTCCCCTCCATCAACTGCCAGGTCGTGTGTGATGCCCAGGGCATAATAATGAATGTGTGTGCTGGTTGCCCTGGGAGTTACCACAATTCCCACATCTGGCATTTGATGCAGCTGTACCAGACAGTTGCCAATGGGGACATCCCACACGGACACCTAGTGGGGGATGCAGGTTATGCACTGGAGCCATGGCTGATGACACCCATCAGAAATGCACACACACCTGAACAGGAACGCCATAATGAGGCACACGCACAAACACGTAATGTAATAGAGTGTGTGTTTGGGCTGCTCAAGTCACGGTTCTGGTGTCTGGACACATCTGGTGGAGCCTTGCAGTACACACCAACTACATGTACCCAAATTGTCATGGTATGTGCTATGCTACATAATATGATCTTGTGAAAACAGCTGCAGCAGGACCAGCATAGGGCTGGGCCAAACACCCCCCACCATTGCCAAGGCCATCACAGGCAGAGCGTGACTCGGAGGAGGAACAACCTGAGCCTGCCCCAGTAGGCAGAAGGAGGCGTGCCCAGTATGCCCTGGCCTTGGCAAAGAGGCAACGCATAGCACATACACTGGCTCAGTAGGAACCCTGGGAATGATACCCCCTCTGACTCACTCAAATAATAATATGGATGCCTAAAATGACATGACCTGCTCACAAACATGTACAGGGAAGTGTAATATGCGCATCCGACAGAGGCAGCCCTGCAGCACCACCTGAGGCATGAATGCTATGTGTTAAGTAATGTAACACCATGTACTATATGCACAACTGAGCACCCTGACTAACATCCACCCTCACCAAGCATGAAGCCACAAAATGATGATGGGATGATCAAGTGCAATAACTGGCTGAAGTAATGCAGGTAGTCAAAGCGGAGCCAATGTGTTTCAGGCTGGGAAGACATGCGGAGCTTGACATGATGCACCAGCTGCTAGGGGTGGCGTGCACCTATCATGCCATGCCCCATGGATACCGGCAAAGGCTGTCAGTTCCCACAGCATGCCCTGAATAGGTAAATCTCAAAACACAAACCCACCTTCATAGGTTCTACAAGGGATGGGAACCTAGATGTAATGCTACCCAATGACAGATGTATAAACAGCAAGATGTGTGCAGTGTAAATGCACACAGTATGGAGAATGTAGATACCAGTCCTGTATTAGAGAACTGGCTCAAGGCTCACATCAGCACCGTAACACTACCAGATCACACCTCATACAGTGCTGTACAGCCACAAAACATGGAATAAGCTACAAAAGGAGGGTGACTAGCAAGAAATGGCAAAGATAACCACACCCCCATGTTGGTACCACAACAAGAAGCAGCATGGATTAGCCATGGTCAAATACCAATGGCTAAAACTGCCTCCCAGTATATAGCCTGCTGCAGACTACTGTCCTAATACCAGGAACTGCACCTGGCCTATGTCGGAATACATGAATATATCAAGCCCCCCAAACCATATTATATTGCTTGACTGAAAATACCCAGACATACACTGGTAGCATTGTACTAGCACAAACACAGTAGGAGAAAATTACCAAGATTCCATAAACCAAAATGCCCAGGAACAATGTACCACTCCCACAAGAGGGGTAAGCATACTGGATGTGATAATCAGCAACATGTGTACTGGATGGCAAGATGAGAAGTGTACCCCTCACTGGTAAGACCAGACCATAGAGTAATCACACTGGATATACACATCCTGACCCAGTCCCTGGCCAGAATACCACAGTGAAAACCATGTGTAAAGCATAGGTTGCAGCCCTCAAAACCCATGTTGAATCCACAAAAGGCCCTGTGCAAGTGCAGAATATGGGACACACCACAGAACATGTTATACAGGCATTCCATGAACACAGCCAGGAATGCTTGGAGTATGCAATCACAAATAACAACAACACACAATGCCATACACGCAGGCATCTGGCATGCTGGCCTCCAGCCATTACCAAACCATGCAAGAGAATGAGGAAGCTACCACATGATAGAGCAAACATAAAAAGGGAAGTAATCACTGACCAGTAGTATGGCAACAACATATGTCCACACATACAATCCACTAAGCCCAGCCACAACAAGTAGAATCTGTGAATCCAGAGGCAATGTGACACCAGTACCAAGTACACAGACAACCAAAACACCCCCCAATAAATACAAATATATGTGATAGATGCATCCATGTATCCAAACCAGAGGTTGAGCTCCACCAACTCAGTACTGTCAAAACTAGTCAGGAGGAGAAGGTAACCACATACACCACAAACCCAGTCCCACATAGACCTACCACAACTGTAAACCAAACACATCAACACAGACAAATATTCCCGGAGGCCTTAATTACAAACACACCACACCAACAGAAGCCTTCAAAGTAGATCACAAGCAACCACAACCTTCAAACATAGCACATGCAACGAATAGTACGCAAAGCTGGTGTGCCAAACAGTCACAGGCCAGAAGGAGAAACAACATGCCTGATACAGTTGTAATAGGTGTCTGTATAGGCAGACACACTGCTGTCCCACTCACCAGACTGAACAAGGGAAAGGGTAGAGTAAGCTGCTTGTTGGCTGCCAAAAAATGTCACATAACACAAGTACGCAGGTCACCCCAAAGCAAGCAGAAATATGATGCACTCAATGTCCATGCTGGTGTGAATTATCTGAGATGTACCTCCCTGGTCAACATCAAAAGAGACATGGATGGTCCCTCTGAGTATGTACCCCAGGGCGGGATGACACTGGCTGTGTGCAGCATCCAACCCTCACCAAGAATGATGCCACAGTACAAACACAGAATGCTCATGTTTAACAGCTGGCACAGTTACAGCTGTCAGTCCAAGAGGGTCTAATGTGTGTCTGCTTGAGATGTCAAGCATGACAAGCCATGCTGCTGTTCCAGGGATGGCTTTCAGCTGTTACCCGTGTGCATCTGGATACTGGATAAGGCCTTTGCCGCCTCCATAGAGCCGTATGTAGGCAAGGCCAAAAAGACTACCCACCACCCTAGAAAATATAAGTGGTAGGAAACATAAGGGTAATGCTGACCAATGCCAGATGTGTAAACTGCAATATGCATGCCCCTGAGGCACTTCCCATTATGGAGAACATCGATGTCTGTGGAGTGACAGAAGCCTGCTGCAAGCCTAGTGATAGCACACCAGCACTACTAGGTTATACCACATATCATGTGTTATGGCCCCAACACCTGCACCAAAACATCAAAGGAGGGGGAGTATCCATATGCAGCACAGACACCCATATTGCCAGGTAACTGACAATGCACAAAGCAGCGGACACCACCCATGTGCACATAACTGTAGTCAAAACTGCTGTACAGTCTGTAGCATGCAACAGACCACACTCTCACACACAAGAACTCCACCCAGACATCCGAAGACACTGGACAGTATGAATGTCCCACCAAATACCAGACAGGATACACACAAATTACCACATAGGTGTCAAACCATTATGTATGCAAGGAGTAATCAGGGACCTAGGGACACAGGTCGACATTAATCTGCCATGTGACACCCACAATGCCAATGTGGCTATGAAGACTATCGATACTGGACACCGTATCATGAAAGGATGCACATCAACATCAACAGAGGTCACCGTGCCGCTGTACTGTTCCCTTATCCGACCCATAATCTAGTACAATGACTCATATGGGATGTACCATACGTGACACCTGCAGCGGTTCGGAAAACCTCATAGTTACCCCACCAACAGGATAAAGGGTGTGAAATATATGTCATATGCTGCCTGGCTGTAGACACCCCAGCTGACTGCAGTCACACACTGCCTACACAGAGGCATTGTATGTCTGTTGTACAAGGCCATGTCCAACACAGGAGTAATGGACATGCTACACCACAGGAAATCAAAGCCATTGGAGCTGTGAGAGTCACAGATGTCAGCCTCAACACATAATAAAATAAGATGTGCTGGAGGGACAGATACATAACCCATAGGCTCCCCACACACAGAAACAGGATCCCAATCCATGGTAGGCAGAGCCCCTCACTGACACCCCTCAACAGGAATATTGCCAAGTGGATGGATGACCATACATGTGTACTGGGGGTCCTCACTGTGTCTCGACCAGACAGAGGCACAGTGAAGAACCTCATAAATGGCCATAATTGAACATAGCAAGGGGTGGCGAAAGACACACACACTCTGGCTAGGCTTACTAATGGCCTAGGGTGTATAGCCTAGTATCAACCCATGAACCTATGAAGATACAAAACGTACAGGACACTAAGGATAATCACAAGGCTTACCCAACTGATGGTAGGAACCATGTTGGGCATCCACAGATATGCTCTGAATCACACAGGTATTATAAACAACATACCAAACACACGCACATATTGCTAACATACAACCTGTCAGGTGTAGTGCAAACACCGCCCCCCCAAGTGCAAAATACCTATCCCAGCAGACTGATGGTTCCCTGACATTGCAGATGCTGAGGTAACAGCCATCATCTACAAAGCAGAACACACAGCAGCAAAGGTATGTGATGCTGTCCTGTGCTGATGCCAACATGGACTCCAAGAATAATGGAATTCCAAATCACACTACTGGCCACTGTCAGCCTTACCACAGAATATGTACCCAAAGAGCAGTGTACAACAACAGTGGTCCATCACAACAAAGGTGTTGCCTGAATGGATACTCCAAACTACCACCCCAGGATCCTGACAAGCTTGTTCTGCACAGCTATGGAAAGGATCAGTATTTACCACAAACAAAGGGCTATTGTGGACCTACTGATACTGGACCCTACACAGTGTGGCTGTTGTAACTGCAGAACCTGCTCCTAAACATGTCTGACCCATTTGAAGCAGTATTTAAGGTCATTGATGAGGGCAATGTGGTCCACACAGCGTAGCTGGACCGTGCACATGCTTCTAGACAATACCGTACGAGTTCAGTATGGATATGTTCACCAGCTTAAATATATACCCCTATGTCAGTAGAGGGGTTGCAAACCAGACCAAGGACAGAACTGACATGGTCAGACATGCCGCATCCATGTCAGACTACAAAGCGGATATGAGTGGCATCCCACAAGGCCTGGTCTTGGCCCCCCCACCCCTGTTCTGTATATATGTCCCATAGGTATAGGCCAACATGGAAGAACTGTGACTGAGCATGTATGCAGAGGAGTACAAACAGCCCACCATATCCGACCCCAGCTGACACAAGCAACCCACAAAAGGGCCTCCTACAAACAGACAAATGTAGCCATAGCCATGTCAGCAAGCTAATTGCAGAACTGTGTATAGACAACCACCGTGGATATACAGTAAGTGCCCACAAATTACCACACAGGTGTTAACCCATGAGGTACCTAACATGTAATGTGAGACCTGGGTACAAAAGGTGATAAATATCCTGCACTGGACAAACATGTGGCTGTAGTGTTCACAGAAACTTGTTCCATATACCCACCCAAACATGAAGGTTGGCAGATGTAGATAAGGGGAACTCACTGTGGCTCTGCAGCCATCCTCCATCAGCATCACAACTGACAATAATAGCCCCTGTGGGATATACCGCAGCAGACACCTCCATCAACTGCAAAGTCCACAACAATACCCCACCAGGGGTAGCAAAGAGCATGAACAAATGCCATGTGTTGCCTGAGTAAACAAACTGCAGCCCCACACACCGCCATCCTTCCCAGCTACAGGAAAGTTGTGCCTGATGTATGAAGCCATATCCAACCTGGAATGAATGAACATGTTGCACCTTGTACAATCTGAATGGCAGTGAGCTATGCACATGAGAGACCTGAACCCCAGCATTGACATACATAGGACAAGCTGTACAGAATGATCCATAACACAGAAGGCACCCCCACTCTTCAGTAAACTCCTGGTACAGGTCAGCCAGAGAGCCACATATCGACACCCCTCAAGAGGCATCCTGATGAGTGTATGGGAGATGGTAGGCTAACCCTGGGTATCACTGTTATGTCAGAGGTAGACGGAGGCATAGTATACTAACCATGACATATGTCATGGCAAACTCCAGTTACAATGTGTGTCGAAGGACAAACACACCCTGTGACTAGAATCAGAAATGTCCTATGGAACATCGCTAATGTTTGCCAATGTCCACCCATGTTGTGGAATACACTAGCAATTTTGGACGAGCCTGGTGTAAGTAGTCCATATCTGAACATATTGCAACATGGTCATATGTGCACAACTGGCCCCTACACAGTCTGTTGTGCTCACTATGAAGATGTCAAGCAGTCATAGGACTAAAGCCCAGGATACTGTCCACCACATTGAAAGTACTGAACCAGTACACTATATGGTACTACAGTGTTAGGTCATTATGAAAGTATGTTGAGAACTGTCTGCAAAGTATCCCATGCAATCCCTGCAGGGACAGTATAATCCCTGTTGTGGCAGACACAAAGCAGTTGGCCAGTTAGTACACAACATGACACCCAACACACAACCATAAATGTGCGATATTGTTGAAGTTCACACACACCCAAATATGTGGTGGACTTCAGAGTGCAACATATGGAAAGCTCACACTGGGCATGCTCGCACACTTTGATAAATGAGGCATATGTCAGACAACATGCCATGGAAAGGCTGATACTGGGCATGCTCACACACTTAGGCCATATCTCCGTTTAGCAGTTGGCCACACATATCTGGTATTTGTACGTGTCAGTCCAGGAACCAACCACAACACAGCAATCAGCCCAGTGCACACAGTAAATGTCCACAGAGACATAAGTGATATAGTGGATGGCCGTCATATGCACACATCTTCCACAGATACACAAGTTGGTCATAGGAACAGGGAATGCTATGGCAATAAAGACCTGCAAACAGTAGAACAGCACAACAAATATTGTGCATCCGACAATTAAACATATGGGTGTAGAGGTCAATACTAGGCTTCATGCCCTAGGGAATAACAGCTCAGCCAGAGTGTGCTTGGCATCTGCATCCCTGGGATAGTAGGCTACTGTGCCACTGTAAAGTAGGTCACAGAAGGCAACATGTGAGGCTAGTGAGCTGTGCCTCTGTCAAGCAGGGGCACCATGGAGGTCTCAGGGATTGAATGTGCTAAGCCACAGCCATGTTGTCAGTGTGTGCTGTGAGAGGGTTGTTGAGGATCTCTGACAGTAGGTGTCCATCAATAACAGACTGAGGGGAGCCCTATGTGCATTCTCTGGATGATTCCACTGTCAACACTGTGTTGTAATGAGTATGTGTGAATGAAGTGCCGTGTTGGAACTGTCCACAGATGTCCTCCCTCTGTGGGCTACAGCATTGCAATGTATTAGGTCACTCTGCCTGTTGTACGGCGCATATATGGCTGGTGTACAGCTGACAGGTGTTATGTTGTGGAGCAGTCATGGGTATATGTGGGATAGCATGACCAATGCAAACTGTACACATGCTCATTGAATGCAATTGTCAAGGATTATGCTGAGTGGCCAGTATAGTCCTCCAGCATGGGTCCTCTGAAGTCGTCCACCCCAGTCTGCACAAGTGTAGAGTCTGCTTATGCTAAATACAGTTTGTGTGCAGTGACAATCTTGCCTGGGGGTGGAGATGGGATATGGATGTCCAGGGAAAGGTTGGTATGGTCAGATATCAACAATGGTGGTCTACCTCTGGTGTAGAACAGTGAGTACCCACGTTGCAGATGGACAGGTGCAATATGTATTCACCTGCATATCCTGGCACTGTTCCCAGGGAAGCTAAGTGTGTGTCCTGGATGTGGGTGTGGTGTTCTGTACTGGTTGTTTTGTGTGTTACAGGTCCTGTGGTCCCAAAGCATGGTATAGAACATAACCTGCCAGTGCGATGTGCATATCTGACCCTGACGTAGGTGGCTGCAAATGCATATATATGCTATCCCCCACCTGACAGGTAGTACTACATCTACATACCTCTGTAGAAATAAAGATGTCAGCACCCTATAAATACTACAGGTGCAAAACAAAGGCCCAGTAATTCGGATAGTGTACTCTGCTAATGCGTCTCCCTCAAGTGTAATAATATAGGTAGATAGGGGTTTGAATCTTGCAAATGCTCAGTGTGAGTGGGGTTTGTGTGTGTGAAAGCCTGTGAGAGGGAAATGTCCCATTTGGCAACTGGGAAAACACATTACAGGAAGCACCCTATAAGTACAGCAGGTGAAGGGACACCACCCAGTAATGCGAACAGGACACTCCGCTGATGCGTCCGACTTGAGTGTCATAACATAGTTAAGTAGGGGTTTGAATCCTGTACATGCTCAGTGTGTGGAGAGGGGGTTCGAGTGGGTTCAAGACTGCTTGAAAGAAGTATCCCTTTTGCCAACTAGGAGAATACACTACAGGATGCACATTCCCCTTTCTAAACACAGATGATGTCAGCACCCTATAAGTACAGCAGGAGAAGAGAAGCCTCACAGTAATGCGAATAGCGTGCTCCGCTAATGCGTCTGTCTCGAGTGTAATAACATAGTTAGGTAGTGGTTTGAATCCTGCAAATGGCAAGTGTGTTTGTTTGGAAGAGGGGTTAGTGTGTGTGCAATTATGTGTGAGGGAAATGTCCCTTTTGGCAACTGGGAGAACACACTACAGGATGCACACTCCCCTTTCTAAACACAGATGATGTCTGCACCCTATAAGTATAGCAGGAGAAGGAAAGCCTCCCAGTAATACGAATAGCGCGCTCTGCTAATGCGCCCGTCTTGAGTGTCATAACATAGTTAGGTAGTGGTTTAAATCCTGTAAGTGTGTGTGTTTGGATGAGGGGGTTTAGTGTGTGTGCAATTTTGTGTGAGGTAAATGTCCCTTTTGGCAACTGGGAGAACACACTACAGGATGCACACTCCCCTTTCTAAACACAGATGATGTCAGCACATTATAAGTACAGCAGGAGAAGGGAAGCCTCCCAGTAATGTGAATAGCGTGCTTTGCTAATGCGTCCGTCTTGAGTGTCATAACATAAGTAGTGGTTTGAATCCTGCAAATGGCAAGGGTGTGTGTTTGGATGAGGAGGGTTAGTGTGTGTGTGAGGGGAAATGTCCCTTTTGGCAACTGGGAGAACACACTACAGGATGCACACTCCCCTTTCTAAACACAGATGATGTCAGCACCCTAAAAGTACAGCAGGAGAAGGGAAGCCTACCAGTAATGTGAATAGCGTGCTCGGCTAATGGGTTTGTCTCGAGTGCTATAACATAGTTAGGTAGTGGTTTGAATCCTGCAAATGGCAAGTGTGTGTATTTGGATGAGGGGGGGTTAGTGTGTGTGCAATTTTGTGTGAGGTAAATGTCCCTTTTGGCAACTGGGAGAACACACTACAGGATGCACACTCCCCTTTCTAAACACAGATGATGTCAGCACCCTATAAGTACAGCAGGAGAAGGAAAGCCTTCCAGTAATGCGAATTATGTGCTCTGTTAATGCGTCCATCTCGAGTGTCATAACATAATTAGGTAGTGGTTTGAATCCTGCAAATGGCAAGTGTGTGTGTTTGGATGAGGGGGGGTTAGTATGAGTGCAATTTTGTGTGAGGGAAATGTCCCTTTTGGCAAATGGGAGAACACACTACAGGATGCACATTCCCCTTTCTAAACACAGATGATGTCAGCACCCTATAAATACAGCAGGGGAAAGAAAGCCTCTCAGAAATGCGAATAGCGCACTCTGCTAATGCATCTCTTCCGAGTATCGTAATATAGTTAGGTAGGAGTTTGAAACCTGTAAATGGCATGTGTGTGTATTCGCATGTGGGGAGTTTGTGTGTGTGCATTTCAGTATGAAAAACATGTTAGTTTTGGCAATCAGGAGATCACACTACCTGATGCACATTACCCTTTCAAAATACTGATGTTGTCAGCACCCTATAAGTACAGCCTGAGAAGAGGAACTATCTAGTAAACCGAATAGTGTGCTTTGCTAATGAGTCTCTCTCACGTGTCATGATTTAGTTAGGTAGGGGAATGAATCCGGCAAGTGTGCATGTGTGTGGGTGTAGTAGGGTGTGTGTAAATGCAAGTGTGAGAGAACAGATCCTTTTGGCAAATACTACAATACACCAGATGCTGCATACTCCCCCAGTAAACACAGGGGATGTCACCACACTATCAGCACAGCCAAACAGGGCTAGTTGGCTAGTAATGCCAATAGTGCGCTCTGCTACTGTGTCTATTACCATTGTCAGAGTACAGATAGGTATGTTTTGGTAACCCACAACTGCCATGTGTGGTTGTGTCACACAGTATGACTTTCTGTGGGTCTTTGTACATAACAATGCATGCCATTGCCTAAACCAGCAATGGCATTGCACACATGATGTATGTGTCTGACACATACACATAAATACCTGTGACCTGCAGTAGTTACCATGTCTGACACATGCCTCGAGTGGATAAATGGTATTTGCAATGTATATCAATATGACTGTGTCTTACTGTGCAGGGTCCGCACGTGGTATGTCTCTATACAGTGTGGGTGTATATGGTGAAATACCTACAGCAGGGGATACACATGTGGTCTGGGCCATATAGTGTACATGTAGTCGATGTACAGGTGCTGCATGTTCCCACCTGTTGTGGTAGTGGTAACATGTCATTCCACTGCAATTCAGTGACCACATGCTGTGAACCCTTCAACTAGTGTGTTGTAGCTACAGTAATGCTCACACACAATGTTTGGCTGGATGCAGTCCAGCCATATAAACACAGTTCTTGAGACTGTCATATTTCCAGTGTTGTTATGGAGGATAGGTGGTCTTCCTGTGTATGGGAGGGTTGTGTGTGCCAGGCTATGGACCAGATGGCAGTCCGACACACTGTTAGCTGCACATGATTAGGCCCTGATGCTTTGTGCTGTGCCAACAACCTGGAGGTGTGTGTATCTGTGGTACTTTGGGATACCACCCCCCTGTCCATGTGTGTTACATGTGTAGTGGATGACAGGCATGGTATGGGGCATAACCTGTAAGTGATGGGTAACACCTGTGAGCCATGAATCAGGAATCTGGTACTGCACAGACATTGCAGTTCACCGTGCTGAGGACAGTGTCTGGTGCATGCATCTTCCAGTGTACACTGCTGTTGTTGTGTAGCAGCACTGTTAGTGTCCTATTCTGTGTGATACCCATGGAGGTGGCTATGTAAACCATGTCCTGCAGCATGAGGCAGTATGTGTGTACAAAGGAGCTTTGCCATTATACATCGGGCCATGGGTGTCACGTGCAAGATGACCCTTGCATATCATTGTGGCTTCCCTAGCATGTAAGCACACATTGACAGCCAGCGGATACCCTATGAATGACAGTGGAGACTGAGCATAATGTAGACATACAACACCCTTCCCACATATAGTGGTAGCATACCTGGTGAGGGTATGTTGGCAATCAAGATCAGGCTCATACTGGCCTGTGCCACATGCTGAGAGATCCATTCTATGTTCCCTATCATGTAGTCCAGGGAGGTATGTCTCAGGCAGCCATACTGGCATGGTCAATGAGTGAGTCATATGTGTCCATGCTTCTGACTGACCTGTATGCATGTGTTCTGTGGTGGACCATAGTGCCCCTGAGGCATATCACTGTGACCTTCACCAGATACAGCCTGTTGAGCGGGACCCCAGTGCAGCACACAAGACAGGTACCTGACACGTCTGTAGCAGGTGTGTTGTGTAGCCCTACAGGCTGTGAGTGTGTGACACAGGGGATGTGTGTGCCATGTGTGGCATGTGCTCTGTTCCAACGGAACATATGCCTGTGTGCCAGCTGCGGAGGTGTGTGATGCTCAGGCAGGATGCTATTCTGAGTCCTCACATATGCCTCAGTGTGTTCAGCATGCTGTCAGTGCGTGTCAATGTCTAACTTGTATTGTAGTCACTGTAATATATTTTATTTATTTATTTATTTATCCTACATTTGTTGACCGGGATAGTCCGACTGGATGCATGTCCATTTCCAGGGGAGGCCCGGGGAGAAAAGCTATGAGGGTAAGCAGATACAGCATTACATAATACCAGCATTACATATTACAAACAGATTATTTACAGAGATTACATAAGTAAGCAAGTTAAACATGTTCCACAGGTTAATGTTAGTCCTGAGCACAAGTCAGGATTAAATTAAATTACACAGTAAACTGGTTCACAGATTTTACACATTAGAGTTAGCCAGGCTTGATACATTGACATAGCCAGTTAAGTGACAAATGTTGTTTGAGTCTAGTGTTAAATTGACCTAAGGTGGAAAGTAGAGTAATATCAGCTGGAAGTGAGTTCCATGATCTACTTACAGAGTTTGCAAAGAGAGAATCACTGGCTGTGTTATTAAATTTGCTAGTCTGAATTAGTAGTTTGTTAGAGGATCGAAGCGGTCTAGGATTGTTATAGGGGGTGATAATATTTGAAGTGCAGGAGTATTGTTTGGATTATAGAGGATTTTATAGGCCATAATCAGTTGGTTATATTGTATTAGGCTGGGTATTGCAAGCCAACCAAGCTGATTTAGATTGATGCAATGATGTGTCCTAAAAGGCAGCCCAGTGGCAAACCTGGCAATGTGGTTGTAGCAAATTGAGTGTTTGTTAAGGACAATCATGTTCATATTCGAGAGTAGAGGGGATGCAGACAGAAGGGTTGAAAGAAGGTGTGAGCGAGCTATGGCACCTTTAGCTGGAGGGGCTAGGAAGGCTTTAAGTCTGTAAAGTGACCCTAGTTTTCTATTGATGGCTTTGATAATTTGGTTAACATGTAGGTCACATTTGAGATTATTCTCTATGATGACACCTAATAGTTTAGTAGATGGGTCGGGGAGATTATTGTGCCATCAGTTGATATTATGGTAACGGTGAAAGCCGTAGACCTGTGTGTTGGTGAAATAACAGCAGTTTAGTTTATTTGGGATTTAGGATCAGACAATGTTCAGAAAGCCAGTTTTCTATTATATTAAAGGTGGTCTGGGTAGCTGACCATAACTCTACTGGAGATGTGGCTGAGCAGATCAGAGTAGAGTCTTCAGCATATTGGATACAGCTGACTTTTGGGATGACAGTATAAAGGTCGTTAATGAAGATGAAGAACAGCAAGGGCCCTAGTATAGAGCCTTGTGGTACTCTGAGGGTGTTAGGTAGAAGGTTAGAGAGTTTGTTCTGCCAGCGACCATGCACGTAGGATTGAAACCATTGGAAGGCTCCGGTATCTAGACAGAATGTTTGCAGGGTGTGGATTACAAGTTCGTGATCAACCATATCGTATGCCTTGGAAAGATCCAAAAAGAGGGCTGAGGATATATAATTAGTGTTGCAAGTATGGTTTATGGTGTTAGTAAAGGCTAGGAGGCCTGAAGTAGTGCTGTGATGAGGACGGAAGCCATGCTGAGTGTCTGCCATAAGGTGATTTTGGATTAGGTGGTGCATGAATTGTCTATGACTAAAGTTTCCATAATCTTTGCAAGTGGAGAGAGTATAGCTATTGGCCTATAATTGGAGAATTCAGTAGAGCTGCCTCCTTTGTGAAGTGGGATTACATATGACATTTTCCAGATGGTGGGAAATTTAGATTCTACCATGGTTTGTTTGATTACCTTTGAGACGGGGTAAGCAATAGCATCATCTGATTTTGATAGGTACTCGGCAGGGAGTTGATCAGCAGAAAGTGTAGTGGGTTTCACTGTTTCAATCAAGGTACGAATAAGTGAAGTGGTGACTGGTTGGCAGCTGAACGCAAGTAGGTTTCTAGGAGTGCTACTTTCAGGACCAGGGGAGCTAGGAGGTAGATGGCTAGCTAAGGCCTGAAATATCTCAGTAAAGAATTGGTCAAAACTATCAGGAACATCTTCACGGGTATTATCAATAGTAGCAGCAGGGATTGGGGTTGACGTATGTCCAGGATGTAGTATATATGACATGCCACCTGACAGGGTATGGCATTACTGGGTTCAGAGAACCCAGTCCCCAGATTGGCTGTGTGGTGGCATCCCACACATGTGTTGTACGTTCCTGGCCAAGGGTGATGGCTGACTGCATACATGTGGCAGCTGTGACATTGACACATGACTCACATAAACCACAACTGGACCATAGAGGTGATCCCAGGTTACCTTTGCACATGCTACCCTAGTAGTGTGATTGCCATGGTGAGTAGCAACACATAGGGCCAATGGGGAACAACATACTGAAGGTGTGTATGTGTGGGTGTGCCGCTACTGTTTCATAGCACTGACATATATGACTGCACACGTGGGTAAATGCCAGGTAAGACATGTGCAATGTGTCACAGGCAACGTACATGCGTACAGGACAGACCGTGACGTTCTGTCATGTGTAAAGTTGACATACGTATCGTACGCTATGCAGATGTAACTAGGAGTCTACAGAAGCACTGTAACTCTGCATTGCAGGTGTAAGCAGTGTTCCAGGGAACCCCAAGAGAACATGCATTGAAACAAAGCTACAGTAAACAGGGCTGGAAGTAGTGCATTGTACAACAAAGAAGGGGTAACAATAACAGTAAGTAACAATGGGAAATATGTAGGCACTATCAACATGTACCCAGGAATACACAGCGCAGATGCCCATGGTAGAACTGATATTATGTCATAGTTATTTGTGATTTGGATTACATTGGTACTGCACACATATCTACATGCGCGAATATCCACATGGCATAGTCGTTGTGGGCAACTTGACACCATTACTGTACATGTCCACCATTGCATATCACTACTTGTGTTAGCTTTCCCCCTGGGCTACACATGTATGCGGCTATCTGTTGACAACCTTACCACCGGCATGCAATTATGTGCAGCTGTTATACTTTGGTATGTACTATGGGTGCAGATAACAATTCAGGACATTCATACAGTTACTGCAGCAGGCATGCTGGGATAAACATACAGTCATAGCAGCACACTGTACTGTTACCAACATGATACTACTAATACACTTCTATGTAGTCACCCTATGCATCAGCAATGTGTTTACCTGTTCCTGCAATGATGTTGGAGATTGCAGGAGGTGGCACAGTGTCATCATATGCACAGGGTGTAGATTAGGTATGCCTGAGTCAGCCACTGATACCACCAATTGACATGTGTGTGTATGTGTGTTGGTGAGGGGCAGCAGTACAGGGTGGGGCAGTGTTGGTGCAGTGTGTGCATGTATGTGGTCGCCCTAGGTGTTAACATTTTGCATGTGTGTATGCATGCACAAAGTTCCACCTCATGGCTGCCATATACAGGGGTTTGTGGACAGCCACAGACTGCACCTGGCAGGTCATACAGATCAGTGTCTGTGGGCACGGACACGGTACCTGTGCCTGGCAGGGGTGCTACGGACCGTATCCAGTACTAAGCCAGACTGGGTACTGTCATCAGAAGTGGGAGTGTGTTGACTGGACACAGGTCCCTGTTGGGACTGTCCAGAGCCACGTGCATGTGGTCTCCTTGGGCGTTTCGATGACAGCACAGACCCAGTATTGCTGGGGCTGCTGCTGGCACTATGAGGGCGTGCGTGAGCCTGTTGTCATCTGCACCGACTGCCAGCTGCTGCTGTTGCCGGCATACGGCCACGTCGATGCCACAAACGCCCACCATTGCCCTGGCTCATGGACATCTGGTTGTGGAACTGCTGTAATATGTACCCACAACGTCTGTCTATGACATCGGTGAAATTACGGATAGCATCCGCAATGTCACGCATACTGTCTGTCATGGCTGTGCGACATGCTCACAGCTCCCTCAGACCCTGTCTGGTGTACCTTTCCATATGCGAATGTGCCTGCATGACAGTCCAAAACATAGCTGAGGTTGACAGACCTCTTTGGGCATGTCAGCCAGAGGCAGTATGCCCACGGATGCTCCCATGAGAACCCATGGGCAACTGTCTGTGTGGTACCATCGGAGGACCCTGCCCATGTCTGCTGTGTGGGGATGCATGTGCCACAGGTACCACATCACCCTGGTCTATGCCCACTGTATCCTGTCCATCACCTAGGGACAATGGTGACAAAGGATGTACTAGCAGGATGACTGTGCGCAATGATGGGGTTGACAGCTGTGTAATGTCAATTGCCTGACCAATGGTGGGCCCTGACACACCTTCCTGTACCATTACACAAATATCATCATTACCAGTACCCGTGGCACAGGATTCAGGTTCCCTGCTGCAGGTCACCAGAGCAGCACCAGAACCTGTGGGAGGAATACAGGAAACACAGTTTACAGTCTCCAGACATTGTTACCAGTGATGCACTTCTACACACATGCACACATGCACACATGGACACATGCACACATACACACATGGACACAGGCACACATGCACATCTGGACACAGGCACACATGCAGACATGCACATGTGGACACATGCACACAGGCATACATGCACACATGCACACAGGCCACATGCACAAATGCACACATGCAGACATGCACACGTGGACACATGCACACATGCACACGTGGACACATGCACACATGCACATCACACACGTGGTCACATGCACACATGGACACATGCACACGTGGGCATGTGTACACATGCACACATGCACACATGCACACGTGGACACAGGCACACATGCACACATGCACACATGCACACGTGGACACAGGCACACATGCACACATGCACACGTGGACACATGCACACATGCACACATGCACACATGCACACATGTGCACAGGCACACCTGCACACATGCACACCCCGCAGTATACACACAGAGCACTACTGAGTTACACTACTGTTACTAGCATTATCAGGACTATTATAGGTTATGTTAAACACACTCACCAGCATGGATGGCCTGCCTTGCTGTAACCCCGGAGGGACCTGCAGCAATGATGAGATTAATGTCAGTGGGCACTTCTGTGCCATTGATATTGCATATGATACAGTGTACAGAACAGTCAAGTGTACATATGGCATATTACCTGCACGCTCCATGTCGTGCTGCTGTGTGGAACCAGCGTCCATCATAATGCAGGTGTACTGCTGTTGGTGTTCCGGGGCTGGAGCCACAACACTTAGGAGTAGCCCCTTCAGTCTGTTGAGAGGGGATGTGTGGCCACCCCACCTCCTGTGGCAACCTGTTGCCTGTGGATATCTGATGCACGCTGATGGACACTTCGGATTAAATCACTGCAGTGATGTCGTACCTGCTCATATGTCCTGTTATGTGTGCCAATATCATTTACTGTATGGACAAAGTCTTGCCACATTGCAGCCATCTCCTGCTGATTCTGACTGGTGCGGGAAAACAGGATGTCATACTCCCGCACCAGGCTCTGGTGGATCTCCTTGTCTTCGGCTACAGAGTAGGCGGGATTACGCTGATGCGCCATATCCCTGGAAGAGAACACAAACAGGATATCAGCAGACTATGTCAGCAATATATGGCACACATACTATACATGATACTCATGTGTAGTGATATACTACTACTCCCATATGTTGCATGTGTGTGTGTCGTGGTGGATACACAGGTACATGGCCAGATATCAGTGCTCAGCCAACACTTGTGCAACAATACCTGCCACATTCCACACAACATAGTAGCATGCCCCATCAGTCAGCACACACTGACAGGTCCAATGCACAACCTCACTCTGGGGGTTCATCCCAAGGTACTGTATGTGGGACGCCATCCAATACTGTGATGTGGACAGAAGTTACACGGCCTGGATATACATATCACACCACCACCACCAGCACAGTAGACTACTTTGATATGTATGTGATTAGACAGTTATTCACTTGCTGGGATTGAGATGGTATCCATGCAGCACACGGGGCCAGTGGAAGCCACAAGCCACACTGCTGACCCCTTTGCAAATGCTTACCACGGACATGCCACAGATTGCATGGAACTTGCACACACATTTCTAACCCAGACCCTATGCACAAAGGTTAGTTATCCTGTCCAGTGGACCCCAGACAGAGGCAGATTGTATAACAATAGCAGGAGGCTACTGCAGGACAGAGCACATTCACATTAAGGGAAGGCATCTGTGGTCAGCACTGGTACTATGCTACGGTCCGTCATAACAACGGCCATGGCCTACTCTGGGAGGGAAATGGCCACAAACACTATGGATGACACAAGGCCTTCTTCAGTTATGTTACACATATGAGCCACATGCCTCAGATTGCTCTGTGTTAATACACACCTACTTAACATTCACCAAACACACGGATATTGGCAACAGTCTTGCAGACATGTTCGGTGCACGTATCCCCCATCCTTCTCCCCCACCAGTTGAAATATTTATCACAGTTGTATGTAACCTCCCTATCATCTCACATGTCCAGGTGAGGGCCGCCCTCAGCAGAGCTGAACACACAGCATCACTGTGACCTCATGGTATCCCTGGATGTGTGCTACCTGCACTCCGAGAGGACATACAACCGCATATAACACTGATAATTTATCTTGGCCGTACTACAGGATATGCACCTGGACAGTGGCATACAGCGACAGTGGTCCCACACCACTAAGGAGGCACCTCGACTGACCCTGGGAACTACCACATCATATGCATAACCGGCCTGGTCTGCTAAGCTATGGAATTATGCAGTATGGGATGCATATGCAGTGATATCGGGTACCTGCAGACACTTGTTCCCAGCCAGTGTGCCTTTGTGATGGGCTGATCCTGCCTTTTGAATCTGGCTGACCTTTCAAAGCAGTCACTACAGCCATTGCTGGGGCAACGCACAGACAACTGCTGCCAGGATCATGGCCTAAGACTGATTGACATGTAATGTATGGTCATCCCCTTTTGGTGGAACTACGTACACACAACATATCACATGGACACACCTATAGATACAGACCTATGACACATTTGGAGGGTTCACAGTATGCACACTATTAACCTGCTACTTTGCATTACCTGTGTTTTTCGCAGCTGGTTGCGTTACCACTGCTTCTTCTTGCTGCTGCTACTGTCACTGCTGACAGCTTTGGGTGACAGAGTCACAGTGTATACTTTTTTTTTTCGTTCTCTCTCTCTCTCACTTTTCTCTCTCCCTCTGTCTGCTTTCAGACAGTGCAATGAATGTATTGCATGTGTGGAGTGTTAGTACTGGATGCTTTTGTAGGTATCTGCATAGGTCCATGTGATGGCCTCTGCACCAATTGTAAGCCAGCATTTGCTAATTGCATACAGCCAGTTGTGTACTGATTGCAGTTCTCACTGTGATTTCAAGTCAGTGCTATAAAAGGGTATGTGGGATAGGCGTTGCCCTTTTAGATGGTAAGGGTGGGGACCATGCTGGTATGCTGTGGACAGTGTTCTGTGAGTGTAAAGGTTAGTATCTCTCTCATGATTCAGGCTGTGTTGAAGATTCACATTTCTCCATTCCACTGTCATGTTCCCTGTAGTAAGTGTGTATGCACAATGACTCCTACAACTATATATAGATATTTATTTATATATATATATATATATATATGTACATATGCATACATTTATATATGTACTTTAATTGACATTATAATCTACAAGCTACCAACTAGCATGGCTGTTTGTGTTCACACAGTACTATTGTGGGAATCCAGTAGTTTTGGCAGTAATTCTACATGACATGCTTTGGGTACTACACATCCTATATTCTCTTTACATTCATCCCTACTATTACATGTTATATTTATTTTAGCGCAATATTCTTGTATAAGAGTCATGGCTTAGTGGTAGGTCATACAGACTAGTGTTTCCAAGGTGCTGCATTCGGGACTTACAGTGGGATTTTATTTTGCTTTTGAACTGAGTACAGGACCTGTCAATCAAAGTGACTAAAGCACTTTTAAGCAGTTGTAACCGGGTTAGCACTGGTTTGCGTGGAGCTCACGCAGGCGCACTGGCGGTTAGCTCCGCGCACACACGCACACCTGCTTACAACCGCTTAACAGTGCTTACTTTGGCGCACACCCGCGCTATTTTCTTTGAAAGAAATTAAAACGGGGAGAAAGGAAAGTGGTGAAAAAGGGGTCACAAAGAGGGTAAGACAGTAAGGAAACAAGCTTGGGATTTGCAGGAGGGATGTAGGTAAGGCCCATAGCTGCCCATTTCTTCATCAGCAACAGCTGTGCATATGTATGTAATTTGGCGTGACATTTGAAACCTTCCACCCCTGAGAGAGGTGTCAGGACAACAATAATACTTGTTGTACAGCCAATTTTAATTGATAGATTCCATGTCCAGCAGACATGTGTGCGGAATAGGCAGCTATGTATGGGGCATAATTTTTTTGTGGGTACAGAGTGCCCTTTTTTTTTTTTTTTTTTTGCAGGTGAGAGTGGTATGTCAGGTGAAGGAAGTTGGTACAGCTGGGGAGGTAGGTTGGGTAGGTAAACAGACAAGACAAACAAGATGCATACAGGGGCAGTGTATGACACGTGTGGGGGGGGTTACACAATTGACGGGGACGGAGGTTTGGATATCCAGAGCCCATGAGCCCACAGATGGCAACAGTGGAACTGACATCCCAACCCATAGGCAGTTGCCACTGTTCCTTCACTGCCCAGGATGGGGCTGTGCTGGGGGTTGTGTAGGCCGGGCAACAGGCATGCCCTTTAGTTGCGCCACCCATGCCTCAAGCTGGAGTAGGGTCTCGAGAACAGAGTCCCGAATCTCCCTACGCACCTCAGTCCGGACGCTACGGAGAGTGAGTGGTGGTTCTCCTCCGGCCACACTTGCAGAGGGGGGGTGAGCCCCATCCCCTGCAGCGCTTCCACCCGCAGGTGGCACAGGGCCACCGGAGGAGGGTCCGGACTCGGCACTAGTGCCAGGTGCACTTGCCAGCTGAGGTGGGAGATGTGGGTCTACTGGAACTCGCCTTCCCTGTCATCCTATGTTTTGCATTATGTCATGACAGTTTGGGTTAGTGACATATAATACCATTCACAATTGGTTGTAACAGCATGCATTAGTATTCTCATTAACCAAACACCCAGATATTCACACCATTGAACAGCGTGCATAACACATGCATAATTTGAACAGAAATACACAGTCCAACAACATGCAGGGTTAATTGAGGGCAACAGGCCATCAGGTTTGGATGTATGAACAGGGCAGATGCATCAACGGACATGCAAATATATATGACCCAACAGGACTAACGTCCAGGGGTGTTAATTGTGATTGGACATACTATTTTCACGTGGAATGGGTTATATGTGGTTATAGGGTGGGGTGAAGAAAATAATATTAACACCTTCAAATACCAATACATATGCTGTACATTTCTAATAGCTACAGATATATACACACTACTGTTCTAACTACAGTTTCCTATATGATAACTATTTCAACTTGGTGATAGGACTGTTACTGCAACATCAATATACATTTTATTGTTCTTCATAAACATTCATATCTAGCTTTGTTCAGCTACATCATCCTGCTACATTTGCTTTATATAGCTGTAGACAAGTGTGGATGTTTGGTATATCAGACAGTCATCCTATCTGCATATTGCAGACTGAGAGCAACATATCCAGATTTTGGGATACACATTCCAGATGCAGCAACACTTTGAACAGATTTCACTGTTTGGTTTTGATTCTCACATGCATTTCATTCTGTCTTGACTGCAGTATACTTTATTCAGGGGTTATTACTACTGTATTGCTGGATTCATGACACTTCATCATCTTCTGTGGCTATACTTTTCAGCCTGCTTCAGGTTGTGTACTATTTTGTTACAGGTGGGACATTTTTATTTCAGAATTTATGTCAGACAGTTTCATTTTTTGGTTTAATTTACAGGCTGAAACACACTTTTGTAATCAAGCAATACTTGCAGACACTTTCACACTGTTACTTGCACATTTTATTCCTTAGTGACTACACTGCACTCTTTTGCTGACTGTCATACTTTTATATTTCTTTACAGTTACTGGTAGTGGATTACTGACCTGCCTGGTGGCGCAACCGCACCAGCCTATCGCCATAGCCTCTGCAGTTCGCAGAATGGACACCTGCAGCTGTAATATAAATGAAGTAATATTGGAATACACATCTCCATAATATCAGCTAGTTTAATTTCTTACATACATAATTAAATGTAACTTACTCAGTAGTGGGGCGTTGGGTGTTGGATGCGTGCTCCCCAGAGGACCTGGCCCTGCATGAGTTGGGCCTCATGATTGTGGACTAGTAGCCAGACCATGTACCTGGACTTCTCAACACCCCACCTCTGTGTTCAAAAGCAACTACCCTCTCCTACTCCTATCATTCTGCCTGCAGTTCAGTTCTACAATCGTTTATGCTGTGTATTCCCGCCTATGGGGCTTATATAGTCCGTTTTTCCCGCACATATCCATGATTGGCCATTTTGGAATTGTATAAACTTCGGTAAACCTGCATTGTCATGCTCCAGTTTGTATTCATTCCTATATATTAGCTATTATTGCATTTCTAGGTATTGCTGTCATGGCTTAGTGGTTTGGTACCTTGACTATGGTGTATACTATCCTGGCTTCGAACCTGGCCACTGCTTTTTATTTTTCATGACTGTCTAGACATGCTGAGGGTTGTGTCTGTGTAAAGGCAGTTTTGATACGGCTTGCTTAACGTTGCCCGTCGGTTAGCTTGTTTGCGCGATGCGCAGCTCCGCACAAATGGGGTACGCTCGTTTAAGCCTCATTTGGCTATCGGCACGCATATTATGCTCAGCTCAGCTAGGGGCACTTAAATTCAGTGTGTTACACCACTGCTCAGCTACAGGCACTCATTTTGCACCAGTTAAACCACTGCTCACGTACGGGCAGATGCACTCACCCTGTTAAACTGTAGCTCAGCTATGGGCACATCTGGCATTTTTTATTCTTTTGTTACCTCACATTTCTTCAATATAAATGGGCTATTTCATTACATTTTACATAAAATGTGGTTTTATGTGTACATATTTGTCAGGGACTTGTTTCGTGCTTATTTTGCTAAAAATAAAAATTGGTGTTGTGGGGGCTCGAACCATGAATGCCTGCTCTTCAGCCAACATCTCTACCGCTACGCTATTGCTTCCTGGCTTATTTTGCATATTTAGTTCTTATATGCTTTCCCACTGACTGCTAACTGTAGCTGCGCTATGGGCACGCCCGCGCAAACGAGCGCACTCATGGTTAAACATTTTTCAATTTAAAAAAAATATATAACATGTTTATTTATATGTTTTTTGTTCATAGTCTGTGGGGGCATATGTTGTGTTGTGTTTATTCTCATTTCCATGGACTCTGTCGTGGGTGTTTACTTTGGGCACTTTTACTCTTCTGGGGTCGTGTCCGCTTGCAGGGCTCGACCTACGGGCATGCCCCCTACTGTCTTACATGGACCATGTTAGCCTTTGGTGTGATTCAGCATGCTCTCATGAATATGCAGAGCATGCTGACATCACTCCATTTAACTGCAGCCTCCATGTAAGAGTTATAACTCTTACACGGAAGCTTCTTGAATCCTGCCCTATGATTCTGATCCTGCTATATCCGCCATCAGTCCTGTGTTGTGAATTACAGATGGAAACATTCAGCATGATTTGGGGGAAAGACCCCCACAGAAGCACAAGTAGATAATGCAATGGCTGGAAATAATGCATTGGCCGGAGGTCAGGATCAAACTTTAAACCTTGTGCATGGGAGGCGAGCACCTTAACCGCTTCGCTATCTGGTCTCACTCCCTCTCAGGGCAATAAAAATACACATCTTCAATCTGTTACACTCCTGCCAGTGGTGAGAATCAAATACTGCACCTTGTGATTGAAAGGCATACACCTTAACCACTGTACTATTAGCCTTTCAGGCGAAAATGAGCTTAAAAAAGGGGTTTTCAGCTAAGTGATTCTCTTTGCATATCAGTCTAGTTAGACGTATGGGTCAGTAGTTTCCTGGGTCTGTTAATGGCCCAGCCCTGTGCAAAGGGATAATTGTTGCTTTCCTTTACTCGACTGAAGCAAAGCCTGCCTGGAGACGGCTTAAATAGAGAACTGAATTGGTGTGCTAGACCATGGTTGAGCTATTTACAAGGCACCCTGGAATTCCATCAGGTTTCATAGATGCTGTGTCTCTAGCTTTAGAGAGTGCAGTGACTATTTCTTTTGTGATATCAGGCAAAAGAATCATATGGGAAATTTCATCAAAATTGACCTGAGGTGATAAAGGGGTGAACTTTTTGTTGACTGTAAATGCCAGCAACTTTACTATATCTTTTAGGTCAATATTAGCACTGTCTTCTTCAGCCAGCTCAGCACATTTTTGAGTGTTTCCCTTAGGATTTCTGACCTAACTAAAATAGTATATAGTTATCCTTTGCATAGAAATCTATTTTAGTCTCCTATTTAGCTTTTGCAGACTTGACTAGTTTCCTGATTTGACTGTTGATACTAATGTGGGATTTGTTTCCGTTGAGCAGTCTCCTGGTTAGTTTTAGACAGAAATATCTGCCTTCTGTTGTATAGTCTGTTTATGATTCCGATCCTGCTATATCCGCCATCAGTCCTGTGTTGGGCTGAATGCCCTCCCTGTACCTTCAGGTATACTGAGTGTTTCTCATTGTACAAAAAAAAAGCAGCCAGTAACCCAAGGATAAAACCACGATCCACGAAATTTCTTTAAAACAATTTATTGCTCCAAACACAAGTCTTAACACGATTTGTTAAGCGCTTTCATGTATACAAATACACTTCATCAGAACAAAGTACAATAGCAAAAGCTGTTGCTTAAATACTAAAAAAACCGTCAAAACATCCACCAGATTGAATGTATTAAACCTAATCAGCATTTCTGTTTAAAGCAACAGCGTCTACTTAAACCGAACCTGTCATGCTGTTGTGTATCCTATTCACAGTGCTTCAACCACATGTTATTCATACTCATAAAATTCAAATAACTTTTTTAAAAAATAAATACTGTTAAACAAGACAACCCTTGATCAAAAATATGTATATATATCAAATAATTCCCAAATTTCATGACTACTGTGCCACATACATCCAAGTTAAAAAATCAAAAACTTTGAATGAAGCTAAAATAACCCACAGCACTACAAGTAGTCAAGGAAAAAGACAACTTGTAGACACACACCATCCCTCTTAATCATATGTAACAACACTTTATAAATATATTACATATGTGTAAAATACTAAGTTACATATACAATAAACAATCCATAAAACAAATCTCATACAAAAAAAAAATTTTGTATAAAATCAACTTATCATAAGTTTCAAATCAACTTGTGTTTTTTAAATATTTTTTATGAGTGGTTTGGTGGGAATCACCTCATTTAAACCTGGATGGCATGAAGCATTGAGCTTCAACTGCCATTTAATTTCCTTCTCACCCACCCAACTTTTTATGTCACCCCCTCTTGGATTACCTTGAGCCATATCCAAAATAGCAAACTTGAATTTTTTGCAGTTGTTACTACCCATTATATGACGAGACAAAGCATTATTCCCATCTTGTCTTTTTATACAATAAACATGATCATATATCCTGTTTTTAAACTGCCTGTCAGTTTTTCCGACATAAAAACAGGGACATGAACAACACGTCGCTAAATAAACCAAGTGTCGAGACTGACAATTCCCATTAATAAACCAGATTTTGTTCTTATTAATATTCTTGAATGTATAACTGTTCCCCTCAAAAATGTAAGCACATTGTGTACAACAACCACATTTCTTGGTCCCTGGGTTGTTGTTACTCTTGTTCTCATTTTGCTTACCAGATTTCAACTCAATAATTCTTTTGATGTTGAACCCAGTTTTATATACAAAGGTAGGTCTTTCAGAAATATACGACTTAATGTCCTCATCACTGGAAATAATATTCCAGTTGATGTTAATAATTTCTTTAACCTTATCTACATGTTTCCCATATTTCAAAATAAGGGATTTTGAATATCGTCCATCACTTTTGTTTTTTACCGACGTGTCATTTGTATGTGTATTTAACCCTTTCCCCAATAATGGGGTATATTTTCTACCCCATTCACTGATCACATACTGTGTCACATCCTTAATCATGTGCGTGGGGTATCCTTTGTCTTCAAACATTTTCCCAATAAATTCCATCTCTTGTTTCATCTTACTTTCCACTGATGTCATTCTTGCGGCCCGTATGCACTGTCCTTTCAGTATACTACGTTTCTGTGTATATGGATGTGTACTACCAAAATCAAGATAACCGTTACTAAATGTATCTTTTCTATATATACAAGACTGAAAGGACGTGCCGTCATTGTAAATGAATACGTCCAAATAGTTAATACCCACTCTGTTAAATTGATGTACAAATTCCAAAAAAGATGTAGTGTTGTTAATATACTCAATAAAAGTTTGGAGTTGTACTGTATCCCCTTTCCACAAAATAAATAAGTCGTCCAAATAACGGACGTAACAAGAAACATATTTCATCCAGTCGGTGTTGAAAATAAACTCTTCTTCCCTGTCCAGGAGTACCAAGTTGGCATAAATGGGGGCACATGCTGCCCCCATTGCAACACCAGAGATTTGTTTGTAGTATTCACCTTCATAATATATGAAGTTATTTTCAAGAACAATTTCAATAAAAGATGTTATAAGTTGAATCTTTTCCCAGTTAAATCCACTATACTTCCTCAAACTACTAACAAATCTGAGTACCCCTTCCTCCTTAGGTATACATGAGAAAAGATCTTTAATGTCAACAGTGACAAAAATCATGTCAGAGCTCCAAAGATCCTCGGTAAAAATACCCAAGAATTCCCATGAATCTTTCATGATGTGCTTGGTGTTGTTAACAATATGTTTCAGCCAACAGTCAATAACTCTACCAATAGGGAAGGTTTTGCTGTGGCTGCCAGCAATAATAGGTCTAAATGGTGGATTTGCCACGTCTTTGTGGACCTTCGGAATCCCGAAGATGGTAGCTAAAACTGGAAAATCCACTTTGAGAAATTTGAATAATTCTTCATCAATTCTTTGGTCCAATAGGAATTCTTCTAAATACAAATCTATTCTGTAGTGAGCTATATTTATTTGATTAAGGCAAGACACCTCATATTGAGATGTGTTGTTTAATATATCAAATATTTTATCAGTGTATGCATTTTGATCATACAGCACAATGCCGCCACCTTTGTCGGCCGACATGATCCTGATGTTGTGTTCACATAAAATATCTAAAACTTCCCACAAAACTCTGTCCTTGATGTCATTAGATGGACTATATCTCATCTGATTATACAAATCATATAAATTCTTGTTGACAACATTCTCAAAGGATACTAAGGTCTTGTGCATAGGTGGTGTGAAGGTACTTCTCTTTTTAAGTTGGTTAACAGAAGAAGACTTGGAAGAATTGTCGTGGAAAAATATACCCAAGTTTAATTTCCTAAGAAATTTTTTCAATTCAACTAGGGTGTCAACTAAATCAAAAGATTCACTAGGGATATATTTCATCCCCTTGGAAAAAATAGAAAAATATTCCTTTTCAATTGGAAATGTGGTGTAATTGTAAATTTTCATGTCACCTTTGATGTTAACTATATTATTAATACCATCTTCACATAAGGGTTCAACAATATTGGGTAATAATTCACTACCAACTATTCCCTGTGATGGTACCAATGTTTCTTGAACCCCTCCTTCATTCCTTGCTCTCCCCATCTGTTCCACCTCCTTCCCTCTTGTACTAAAAAATCCCCACCTTCTGTGATGTAATTACTGTCTTCACCATTATAGCCGTTACTGTTCAAATAAGAGTAACCTTTGTTGTTCCTACTCCATTTATATACAGACCCGTTCTCGTATTGTTTTAAATCCCTAGAAAATTTCTTACATTTCTTTTCAAAACTTTTTTTACCGTTACTTTCAGCATATTCAAACTGTTTAAGATAAAACTTTTCCCACTGGGGAAATATCAAATCTCCAGTAATACACTGACTAATCTTGTCTGCCTCTTCCATCAAACTACTAAGTTTGTGATCATTACAAGATAAGACAAACTCCATAAATTGCCTTCCAAAACTATTAAACATGCCCTCACATTTTTTGATGTTCTCAGAATTTTAATCTATCCCAATAGGAACCTTAAAAAATCGAAGACCCATAGGAACAATATTGCTCTCTATACATTTACGAAGGTACATGTTATCAATTTGTAAATTCTTAATTTTGTTCAGTTTATTACCAAAATTAAAAATCATGTCCTTTAGGGTGCATGAGACACTTTCAGGTCTACTGTGTTCATTATAATGCTTGTCGGCACCACCAAATTCAAATGGAACATTCAAAAATTTATCAAAGTTAGTTTTGTAGTTAAAACTGTTGCCTTCGCTTGTAACAGGCAAACCTTTAGTAACTGTACCTTGTACAAAGTCAAGTGTCCCGGTCTGCTGCCCTTCTTTGACAGAATAAGTTCTTTTAGGTGGTGCACGTTTGGGTTTCGCCCCCGAAATTAAATAAACGTCATCCACTCGATTAGGTGATCCACTAGTGAGGTTCAGAAAACCTCTGTTACTCCCTTGACCCGTCAACAAGGATTTGCTCAAAGACGCCACTTGAACTTGCCCATTGGGAATAACTTCCATACTGTCATTACCAGAGAGCAGCCGTGGTGAAGAACGTAAAGGCGATGTCACTTCCTGCTCGACCCGATTGGCCGTAGCATTTGTCAATCTGGTAGGCGGTGTCAATAACTCAAGTAAACATGTAATCTCTCCCTTAAGAATGGCAAGTTCGGAATGAACCTTGTCCATTTCGTCCCTCCGGACAGGAGAGAAATTGATAGAATAGATAGATGACGTATTCATTTACAATGACGGCACGTCCTTTCAGTTTTGTATATATAGAAAAGATACATTTAGTAACGTTTATCTTGATTTTGGTAGTACACATCCATATACACAGAAACGTAGTATACTGAAAGGACAGTGCATATGGGCCGCAAGAATGACATCAGTGGAAAGTAAGATAAAACAAGAGATGGAATTTATTGGGAAAATGTTTGAAGACAAAGGATACCCCACGCACATGATTAAGGATGTGACACAGTATGTGATCAGTGAATGGGGTAGAAAATATACCCCATTATTGGGGAAAGGGTTAAATACACATACAAATGACACGTCGGTAAAAAACAAAAGTGATGGACGATATTCAAAATCCCTTATTTTGAAATATGGGAAACATGTAGATAAGGTTAAAGAAATTATTAACATCAACTGGAATATTATTTCCAGTGATGAGGACATTAAGTCGTATATTTCTGAAAGACCTACCTTTGTATATAAAACTGGGTTCAACATCAAAAGAATTATTGAGATGAAATCTGGTAAGCAAAATGAGAGCAAGAGTAACAACAACCCAGGGACCAAGAAATGTGGTTGTTGTACACAATGTGATTACATTTTTGAGGGGAACAGTTATACATTCAAGAATATTAATAAGAACAAAATCTGGTTTATTAATGGGAATTGTCAGTCTCAACACTTGGTTTATTTAGCAACATGTTATTCATGTCCCTGTTTTTATGTCGGAAAAACTGACAGGCAGTTTAAAAACAGGATATATGATCATGTTTATTGTATGAAAAGACAAGATGGGAATAATGCTTTGTCTCGTCATATAATGGGTAGTAACAACTGCAAAAAATTCAAGTTTGCTATTTTGGATATGGCTCAAGGTAATCCAAGAGGGGGTGACATAAAAAGTTGGGTGGGTGAGAAGGAAATTAAATGGCAGTTGAAGCTCAGTGCTTCATGCCATCCAGGTTTAAATGAGGTGATTCCCACCAAACCACTCATAAAAAATATTTAAAAAACACAAGTTGATTTGAAACTTATGATAAGTTGATTTTATACACAAAATTTTTTTTTGTATGAGATTTGTTTTATGGATTGTTTATTGTATATGTAACTTAGTATTTTACACATATGTAATATATTTATAAAGTGTTGTTACATATGGTTAAGAGGGATGGTGTGTGTCTACAAGTTGTCTTTTTCCTTGACTACTTGTAGTGCTGTGGGTTATTTTAGCTTCATTCAAAGTTTTTGATTTTTTAACTTGGATGTATGTGGCACAGTAGTCATGAAATTTGGGAATTATTTGATATATATACATATTTTTGATCAAGGGTTGTCTTGTTTAACAGTATTTATTTTTTAAAAAAGTTATTTGAATTTTATGAGTATGAATAACATGTGGTTGAAGCACTGTGAATAGTATACACAACAGCATGACAGGTTAGGTTTAAGTAGACGCTGTTGCTTTAAACAGAAATGCTGATTAGGTTTAATACATTCAATCTGGTGGATGTTTTGGCGTTTTTTAGTATTTAAGCAACAGCTTTTGCTATTGTACTTTGTTCTGATGAAGTGTATTTGTATACATGAAAGCGCTTAACAAATCGTGTTAAGACTTGTGTTTGGAGCAATAAATTGTTTTAAAGAAATTTCGTGGATCGTGGTTTTATCCTTGGGTTACTGGCTGTTTTTTTTTTTTGGACAATTGTTGAACCCATGGATACTTTTGGTGTAAGTTGTTTCTCATTGTACTCAGTGGGGATCCTGGAACTAGCAATGGTATGGTGGGAGACTTTGCTATCGGTCTGGCTGGACATGGAGTAGTACAAATGAGTCTTGCCTGACCAATGCTCCTACTCTACTCTCATCATAAGGCAGTAAAGTTTCCATGTTTTTCTATGTCCCTTGTTTCCTGGTGGGCCTGGTGATCAGAAGCATGTCTAACTTTGTCTTTCTGTCTTTGTCTTGCAGCCTGATTGTTTCTTTTTGCCAAGTACTGAGGTCATTTTCTAGAAGCAAGTAGATCTCCATTCTTAGCCTCCTTCTTAGCCATCCAGTATTCCTTCGAGGCCTAGTTTGTCTTTTCCATGTCCCACTTATTCCTGCACTCATCCTTTCCTTTACTTCCTCAGTCACCTCTTTTTAAGTACCTTATTTCTATCACTTGCTTGGCCACATGTTTGTTCTGTAGTCATCCCACATGCTGTTTTGAGGTGCTGCCATTTTTCTTCATCTAAGTCTATTTCTTCCTCTACTTGTCTTGGGGTAATTGAGCGCTGAGTATTATCTTGTTCATTCTCACCTTTTAAATGGGTTCCATTAATGGGTGAATTACAGATGGAAACATTCAGCATGATTTGGGGGAAAGACCCCCACAAAAGCACAAGTAGATAATGCAATGGCCGGAGATAATGCAATGGCCGGAGGTCAGGATCAGACCTTGTACCTTGTGCATGGGAGGCGAACACCTTAACCACTTTGCTATTTGGTCTCACTCCCTCTCAGGGCAATAAAAATCAACATTTTCAATCTGTTAAGCTCTTGCCAGTGGGGAGAATCAAACGCTGCATCTTGTGTTTGAAAAGCATACACCTTAACCACTGTACCATTAGCCTTGCAAATAAAATTGAGTTTAAAAAAAGGGGTTTTCAGCTTCATGATTCTCCTTGCATATCAGTCTAGTTAGACGTATGGGTCAGTAGTTTCCTGGGTCTCTTAATGGCCCAGCCCTGTGCAAAGGGATAATTGTTGCTTTCCTTCACTCTACCAGAGCAAAGCCTGCCTGGAGACTGTGCTTAAATAGAGAACTGAATTGGTGTGCTAGACCATGGTTGAGCTATTTACAAGGCACCCTGGGATTCCATCAGGTTTCATAGAAGCTGTGTCTCTAGCTTTAGAGAGTGCAGTGACGACTTCTTTTGTGATATCAGGCAAAGGAATCATAGGGGAAATTTCATCAGAAGTGACCTGAGGTGATAAAGGGGTGAACATTTTGTTGAATGTAAATGCCAGCACCTTTACTATGGGCAGGATTCACGAAGGCTTGCACGGAGTATAAGAGACGTGCAACACTCCATGCAAGCCTCGCGATCCAGGAACAGCCCTAAACTCCGTGTAAGAGACCAGCTAAAACGTCTCTTACACGGACTGGGCATGGACATGCTAAATACCTCACTTGCAGCCGAAAGTTATGCAAATGAGGTATATTAGCGATCCACGAAGCAGAAACCATTCTGTGTAAGAGACCTTTTAGCTGCAGAAATGTACTCAGTTGAGAACTGAGTACGTTTCTGCAAATTCCACAACGGAGCCATGTCAGCTCCAAAAAAAGGGTGCATATGACTCAGGCAGCATGCCAATGGCCAAATATGTGGCCATTGGCAATATAACCCGATGCAAAAATATTAAACCCAGCGCAGCCACGCGCAAACGGGCTGCGCTGTATAAAAACATAAAAAAGAGGGTTATAAACCCACAAATGTGGGTTGCATGGAATGACAATGGAGGGACCAGCAGACCAAAAACAACATGGCCACCGTGTAGTGGTTGCTAAGGGGGGAAGCTGATTCTAAGACATGTAACTAAGCATTAGTAGGCAATCTCATGTAAATGAGGGTAAGGATACTGAATCTCACAGTCACATAGCAAATGAGCACAGTCTGAGTAGAGTAAGAGATACATAAGGGGGAGGAATAGAGTAGGAGATAGGTGACATCACAGGGGGGAATGGTAGAAAGAAATGCAGTTCATTGGAGGCCAGTGCAACATGACAGATGACAGACACAGATCATGGAAAGAGGTGTGCCACTAGCCATTTTGTTTTTTTGTTTCAAATCCAACATAAGCTGTTTGTCTCCCTTGGTGTGTAATCATCCTACTGTAAGGTTTTGCATTCAAGTAATCCAAACCATCCTTCAGGTCAAGCAGGTCTCTGCCCCCCATATCAAGCAGTAGAAATTTCAGTTGTTTCTCTTGAGCACTGGGCACCCACAGACACTTGTCCTGCAACTAAAACGACTAAATACTAATTAATCCAAACCATCCTTCAGGTCAAGCAGGTCTCTGCCCCCCATATCAAGCAGTAGAAATTTCAGTTGTTTCTCCTGAGCACTGGGCACCCACAGACACTTGTCCTGCAACTAAAACGACTAAATACTAATTAATCCAAACCATCCTTCAGGTCAAGCAGGTCTCTGCCCCCATATCAAGCAGTAGAAATTTCAGTTGTTTCTCTTGAGCACTGGGCACCCACAGACACTTGTCCTGCAACTAAAACGACTAAATACTAATTAATCCAAACCATCCTTCAGGTCAAGCAGGTCTCTGCCCCCATATCAAGCAGTAGAAATTTCAGTTGTTTCTCTTGAGCACTGGGCACCCACAGACACTTGTCCTGCAACTAAAACGACTAAATACTAATTAATCCAAACCATCCTTCAGGTCAAGCAGGTCTCTGCCCCCATATCAAGCAGTAGAAATTTCAGTTGTTTCTCTTGAGCACTGGGCACCCACAGACACTTGTCCTGCAACTAAAACGACTAAATACTAATTAATCCAAACCATCCTTCAGGTCAAGCAGGTCTCTGCCCCCATATCAAGCAGTAGAAATTTCAGTTGTTTCTCTTGAGCACTGGGCACCCACAGACACTTGTCCTGCAACTAAAACGACTAAATACTAATGTAGGTGCTTAACTTCCAAGTGTCTAGACAGTAAAATACCTTACTTGCATTAACTTAAACAAATGTTAGTGAGTGTATTAGTATATTTCTGCTGTATAGTTCCTTAGTCAAACCTCTGTACTGATGAGTACATCACCAGGACTAAACAGTTGTATATTGCTCTCCAGTTAGTGCCCCAACTAAAGTCAAGTTTCTTTTGAGAAATACTCAAATCTATAAAAGAGCATTTCTTTTCCTCTCCTGTTTCATCTGTAACTAACCTCAGCTTTAATTCTATATCCTTTTAAGAATGTCAGGGTAAATTGGATAATGTCTACATTTGCCTTGATTTTATAGTATAAAGTAGAGTGACTGTGCAAAGTAGCATACCTTTTCTTAAGGTTCAATGAGTGGTTTCTATTCCTTTTGCACTTCACAGTGAGTGTCTGCAGAGTTCATTTAACCATTGGCTAGCCTTCTCCTTCCCTGTAGTCTTTACCCCTCCCTCCTCCAGCTCTTGTTCTGTATTGGATAACCTGAGGTAATTTAAACCCAGGGTGCCATTTTGTTTTTTTGTTTCAAATCCAACAGCAGCTGTTTGTCTCCCTTGGTGTGTAATCATCCTACTGTAAGGTTTTTGCATTCAAGGTATGCTGTATATTGTGGTTTAATTCCTAATGCTTTAGTACAACAGCTTATACTATATGTTTCTGTTATGTTTAACACTGCAGGATGCCTTTAGATAATTCTGCTTACTGAACTGCTGTCACATATGCACCTAGATATGTTCTGTTTTCCTTGTTTACTGTTATAGAGCGAAAAGGGCTATTTCACATGCTGCATTTCACTGCTCTGTCTAACTGCATTGACTAGTTTTTAAATACATTGAAAGTGTATCTTGCTTAATTTAGTAGAGGACTGCTTTCTATATTTACATTTTATATTTGTATGTTGCCATAAGAAAATATTTTGTGATATCAGGTGCTGAAGCAGGATTAACCATTGCCTGATGTTTTTGTTATTGACTATTACTAAACAAAAATCCAATCTGACTGGTCACACAGTATGTGCTGCCTTAACCTAATGCTCACTTACATTTTTCTTCTATTTTTCTTTCAGTAATCCAAACCATCCTTCAGGTCAAGCAGGTCTCTGCCCCCCATATCAAGCAGTAGAAATTTCAGTTGTTTCTCTTGAGCACTGGGCACCCACAGACACTTGTCCTGCAACTAAAATGACTAAATACTAATGTAGGTGCTTAACTTCCAAGTGTCTAGACAGTAAAATACCTTACTTGCATTAATTGTTAGTGAGTGTATTAGTATATTTCTGCTGTATAGTTCCTTAGTCAAACCCCTGTACTGATGAGTACATCACCAGGACTAAACAGTTGTATATTGGTCTCCAGGTAGTGCCCCCCCCCCAACTAAAGTCAAGTTTATTTTGAGAAATACTCAAATCTATAAAAGAGCATTTCTTTTCCTCTCCTGTTTCATCTGTAACTAACCCCAGCTTTAATTCTATATCCTTTTAAGAATGTCAGAAAATTATACTCTGTGCCCATAACATAGCCTATAACTTCATGCAAACATATTAAATTACAGTTAAAATTTCAGTTGAACATATTACAATTTAAGCTAACATTACCTACTTACCAAAGCCTAAAGAAACACTTAGAGTCGGTGTTACTAAATACTAATGTAGGTGCTTAACTTCCAAGTGTCTAGACAGTAAAATACCTTACTTGCATTAACTTAAACAAATGTTAGTGAGTGTATTAGTATATTTCTGCTGTATAGTTCCTTAGTCAAACCTCTGTACTGATGAGTACATCACCAGGACTAAACAGTTGTATATTGCTCTCCAGTTAGTGCCCCCCCCCAACTAAAGTCAAGTTTCTTTTGAGAAATACTCAAATCTATAAAAGAGCATTTCTTTTCCTCTCCTGTTTCATCTGTAACTAACCCCAGCTTTAATTCTATATCCTTTTAAGAATGTCAGAAAATTATACTCTGTGCCCATAACATAGCCTATAACTTCGTGCAAGCATATTAAATTACAGTTAAAATTTCAGTTGAACATATTACAATTTAAGCTAACATTACTTACTTACCAAATCCTAAAGAAACACTTAGAGTCGGTGTTACTAAATACTAATGTAGGTGCTTAACTTCCAAGTGTCTAGACATTAAAATACCTTACTTGCATTAACTTAAACAAATGTTAGTGAGTGTATTAGTATATTTCTGCTGTATAGTTCCTTAGTCAAACCTCTGTACTGATGAGTACATCACCAGGACTAAACAGTTGTATATTGCTCTCCAGTTAGTGCCCCACCCCCAACTAAAGTCAAGTTTCTTTTGAGAAATACTCAAATCTATAAAAGAGCATTTCTTTTCCTCTCCTGTTTCATCTGTAACTAACCCCAGCTTTAATTCTATATCCTTTTAAGAATGTCAGAAAATTATACTCTGTGCCCATAACATAGCCTATAACTTCGTGCAAGCATATTAAATTACAGTTAAAATTTCAGTTGAATATATTACAATTTAAGCTAACATTACTTACTTACCAAAGCCTAAAGAAACACTTAGAGTCGGTGTTACTAAATACTAATGTAGGTGCTTAACTTCCAAGTGTCTAGACAGTAAAATACCTTACTTGCATTAATTAAACAAATGTTAGTGAGTGTATTAGTATATTTCTGCTGTATAGTTCCTTAGTCAAACCTCTGTACTGATGAGTACATCACCAGGACTAAACAGTTGTATATTGCTCTCCAGTTAGTGCCCCCCCCAACTAAAGTCAAGTTTCTTTTGAGAAATACTCAAATCTATAAAAGAGCATTTCTTTTCCTCTCCTGTTTCATCTGTAACTAACCCCAGCTTTAATTCTATATCCTTTTAAGAATGTCAGAAAATTATACTCTGTGCCCATAACATAGCCTATAACTTCGTGCAAACATATTAAATTACAGTTAAAATTTCAGTTGAACATATTACAATTTAAGCTAACATTACTTACTTAACAAAGCCTAAAGAAACGCTTAGAGTCGGTGTTACTAAATACTAATGTAGGTGCTTAACTTCCAAGTGTCTAGACAGTAAAATACCTTACTTGCATTAACTTAAACAAATGTTAGTGAGTGTATTAGTATATTTCTGCTGTATAGTTCCTTAGTCAAACCTCTGTACTGATGAGTACATCACCAGGACTAAACAGTTGTATATTGCTCTCCAGTTAGTGCCCCCCCCCAACTAAAGTCAAGTTTCTTTTGAGAAATACTCAAATCTATAAAAGAGCATTTCTTTTCCTCTCCTGTTTCATCTGTAACTAACCCCAGCTTTAATTCTATATCCTTTTAAGAATGTCAGAAAATTATACTCTGTGCCCATAACATAGCCTATAACTTCGTGCAAACATATTAAATTACAGTTAAAATTTCAGTTGAACATATTACAATTTAAGCTAACATTACTTACTTACCAAAGCCTAAAGAAACACTTAGAGTCGGTGTTACTAAATACTAATGTAGGTGCTTAACTTCCAAGTGTCTAGACAGTAAAATACCTTACTTGCATTAACTTAAACAAATGTTAGTGAGTGTATTAGTATATTTCTGCTGTATAGTTCCTTAGTCAAACCTCTGTACTGATGAGTACATCACCAGGACTAAACAGTTGTATATTGCTCTCCAGTTAGTGCCCCCCCCCAACTAAAGTCAAGTTTCTTTTGAGAAATACTCAAATCTATAAAAGAGCATTTCTTTTCCTCTCCTGTTTCATCTGTAACTAACCCCAGCTTTAATTCTATATCCTTTTAAGAATGTCAGAAAATTATACTCTGTGCCCATAACATAGCCTATAACTTCGTGCAAACATATTAAATTACAGTTAAAATTTCAGTTGAACATATTACAATTTAAGCTAACATTACTTACTTACCAAAGCCTAAAGAAACACTTAGAGTCGGTGTTACTAAATACTAATGTAGGTGCTTAACTTCCAAGTGTCTAGACAGTAAAATACCTTACTTGCATTAACTTAAACAAATGTTAGTGAGTGTATTAGTATATTTCTGCTGTATAGTTCCTTAGTCAAACCTCTGTACTGATGAGTACATCACCAGGACTAAACAGTTGTATATTGCTCTCCAGTTAGTGCCCCCCCCCAACTAAAGTCAAGTTTCTTTTGAGAAATACTCAAATCTATAAAAGAGCATTTCTTTTCCTCTCCTGTTTCATCTGTAACTAACCCCAGCTTTAATTCTATATCCTTTTAAGAATGTCAGAAAATTATACTCTGTGCCCATAACATAGCCTATAACTTCGTGCAAACATATTAAATTACAGTTAAAATTTCAGTTGAACATATTACAATTTAAGCTAACATTACTTACTTACCAAAGCCTAAAGAAACACTGAGAGTCGGTGTTACTAAATACTAATGTAGGTGCTTAACTTCCAAGTGTCTAGACAGTAAAATACCTTACTTGCATTAACTTAAACAAATGTTAGTGAGTGTATTAGTATATTTCTGCTGTATAGTTCCTTAGTCAAACCTCTGTACTGATGAGTACATCACCAGGACTAAACAGTTGTATATTGCTCTCCAGTTAGTGCCCCCCCCCAACTAAAGTCAAGTTTCTTTTGAGAAATACTCAAATCTATAAAAGAGCATTTCTTTTCCTCTCCTGTTTCATCTGTAACTAACCCCAGCTTTAATTCTATATCCTTTTAAGAATGTCAGAAAATTATACTCTGTGCCCATAACATAGCCTATAACTTCGTGCAAACATATTAAATTACAGTTAAAATTTCAGTTGAACATATTACAATTTAAGCTAACATTACTTACTTACCAAAGCCTAAAGAAACACTTAGAGTCGGTGTTACTAAATACTAATGTAGGTGCTTAACTTCCAAGTGTCTAGACAGTAAAATACCTTACTTGCATTAACTTAAACAAATGTTAGTGAGTGTATTAGTATATTTCTGCTGTATAGTTCCTTAGTCAAACCTCTGTACTGAAGAGTACATCACCAGGACTAAACAGTTGTATATTGCTCTCCAGTTAGTGCCCCCCCCCCAACTAAAGTCAAGTTTCTTTTGAGAAATACTCAAATCTATAAAAGAGCATTTCTTTTCCTCTCCTGTTTCATCTGTAACTAACCCCAGCTTTAATTCTATATCCTTTTAAGAATGTCAGAAAATTATACTCTGTGCCCATAACATAGCCTATAACTTCGTGCAAACATATTAAATTACAGTTAAAATTTCAGTTGAACATATTACAATTTAAGCTAACATTACTTACTTACCAAAGCCTAAAGAAACACTTAGAGTCGGTGTTACTAAATACTAATGTAGGTGCTTAACTTCCAAGTGTCTAGACAGTAAAATACCTTACTTGCATTAACTTAAACAAATGTTAGTGAGTGTATTAGTATATTTCTGATGTATAGTTCCTTAGTCAAACCTCTGTACTGATGAGTACATCACCAGGACTAAACAGTTGTATATTGCTCTCCAGTTAGTGCCCCCCCCCCAACTAAAGTCAAGTTTCTTTTGAGAAATACTCAAATCTATAAAAGAGCATTTCTTTTCCTCTCCTGTTTCATCTGTAACTAACCCCAGCTTTAATTCTATATCCTTTTAAGAATGTCAGAAAATTATACTCTGTGCCCATAACATAGCCTATAACTTCGTGCAAACATATTAAATTACAGTTAAAATTTCAGTTGAACATATTACAATTTAAGCTAACATTACTTACTTACCAAAGCCTAAAGAAACACTTAGAGTCGGTGTTACTAAATACTAATGTAGGTGCTTAACTTCCAAGTGTCTAGACAGTAAAATACCTTACTTGCATTAACTTAAACAAATGTTAGTGAGTGTATTAGTATATTTCTGCTGTATAGTTCCTTAGTCAAACCTCTGTACTGATGAGTACATCACCAGGACTAAACAGTTGTATATTGCTCTCCAGTTAGTGCCCCCCCCCAACTAAAGTCAAGTTTCTTTTGAGAAATACTCAAATCTATAAAAGAGCATTTCTTTTCCTCTCCTGTTTCATCTGTAACTAACCCCAGCTTTAATTCTATATCCTTTTAAGAATGTCAGAAAATTATACTCTGTGCCCATAACATAGCCTATAACTTCGTGCAAACATATTAAATTACAGTTAAAATTTCAGTTGAACATATTACAATTTAAGCTAACATTACTTACTTACCAAAGCCTAAAGAAACACTTAGAGTCGGTGTTACTAAATACTAATGTAGGTGCTTAACTTCCAAGTGTCTAGACAGTAAAATACCTTACTTGCATTAACTTAAACAAATGTTAGTGAGTGTATTAGTATATTTCTGCTGTATAGTTCCTTAGTCAAACCTCTGTACTGATGAGTACATCACCAGGACTAAACAGTTGTATATTGCTCTCCAGTTAGTGCCCCCCCCCCAACTAAAGTCAAGTTTCTTTTGAGAAATACTCAAATCTATAAAAGAGCATTTCTTTTCCTCTCCTGTTTCATCTGTAACTAACCCCAGCTTTAATTCTATATCCTTTAAGGAATGTCAGAAAATTATACTCTGTGCCAATAACATAGCCTATAACTTCGTGCAAACATATTAAATTACAGTTAAAATTTCAGTTGAACATATTACAATTTAAGCTAACATTACTTACTTACCAAAGCCTAAAGAAACACTTAGAGTCGGTGTTACTAAATACTAATGTAGGTGCTTAACTTCCAAGTGTCTAGACAGTAAAATACCTTACTTGCATTAACTTAAACAAATGTTAGTGAGTGTATTAGTATATTTCTGCTGTATAGTTCCTTAGTCAAACCTCTGTACTGATGAGTACATCACCAGGACTAAACAGTTGTATATTGCTCTCCAGTTAGTGCCCCCCCCCCAACTAAAGTCAAGTTTCTTTTGAGAAATACTCAAATCTATAAAAGAGCATTTCTTTTCCTCTCCTGTTTCATCTGTAACTAACCCCAGCTTTAATTCTATATCCTTTTAAGAATGTCAGAAAATTATACTCTGTGCCCATAACATAGCCTATAACTTCGTGCAAACATATTAAATTACAGTTAAAATTTCAGTTGAACATATTACAATTTAAGCTAACATTACTTACTTACCAAAGCCTAAAGAAACACTTAGAGTCGGTGTTACTAAATACTAATGTAGGTGCTTAACTTCCAAGTGTCTAGACAGTAAAATACCTTACTTGCATTAACTTAAACAAATGTTAGTGAGTGTATTAGTATATTTCTGCTGTATAGTTCCTTAGTCAAACCTCTGTACTGATGAGTACATCACCAGGACTAAACAGTTGTATATTGCTCTCCAGTTAGTGCCCCAACTAAAGTCAAGTTTCTTTTGAGAAATACTCAAATCTATAAAAGAGCATTTCTTTTCCTCTCCTGTTTCATCTGTAACTAACCCCAGCTTTAATTCTATATCCTTTTAAGAATGTCAGAAAATTATACTCTGTGCCCATAACATAGCCTATAACTTCGTGCAAACATATTAAATTACAGTTAAAATTTCAGTTGAACATATTACAATTTAAGCTAACATTACTTACTTACCAAAGCCTAAAGAAACACTTAGAGTCGGTGTTACTAAATACTAATGTAGGTGCTTAACTTCCAAGTGTCTAGACAGTAAAATACCTTACTTGCATTAACTTAAACAAATGTTAGTGAGTGTATTAGTATATTTCTGCTGTATAGTTCCTTAGTCAAACCTCTGTACTGATGAGTACATCACCAGGACTAAACAGTTGTATATTGCTCTCCAGTTAGTGCCCCCCCCCAACTAAAGTCAAGTTTCTTTTGAGAAATACTCAAATCTATAAAAGAGCATTTCTTTTCCTCTCCTGTTTCATCTGTAACTAACCCCAGCTTTAATTCTATATCCTTTTAAGAATGTCAGAAAATTATACTCTGTGCCCATAACATAGCCTATAACTTCGTGCAAACATATTAAATTACAGTTAAAATTTCAGTTGAACATATTACAATTTAAGCTAACATTACTTACTTACCAAAGCCTAAAGAAACACTTAGAGTCAGTGTTACTAAATACTAATGTAGGTGCTTAACTTCCAAGTGTCTAGACAGTAAAATACCTTACTTGCATTAACTTAAACAAATGTTAGTGAGTGTATTAGTATATTTCTGCTGTATAGTTCCTTAGTCAAACCTCTGTACTGATGAGTACATCACCAGGACTAAACAGTTGTATATTGCTCTCCAGTTAGTGCCCCCCCCCCAACTAAAGTCAAGTTTCTTTTGAGAAATACTCAAATCTATAAAAGAGCATTTCTTTTCCTCTCCTGTTTCATCTGTAACTAACCCCAGCTTTAATTCTATATCCTTTTAAGAATGTCAGAAAATTATACTCTGTGCCCATAACATAGCCTATAACTTCATGCAAACATATTAAATTACAGTTAAAATTTCAGTTGAACATATTACAATTTAAGCTAACATTACTTACTTACCAAAGCCTAAAGAAACACTTAGAGTCGGTGTTACTAAATACTAATGTAGGTGCTTAACTTCCAAGTGTCTAGACAGTAAAATACCTTACTTGCATTAACTTAAACAAATGTTAGTGAGTGTATTAGTATATTTCTGCTGTATAGTTCCTTAGTCAAACCTCTGTACTGATGAGTACATCACCAGGACTAAACAGTTGTATATTGCTCTCCAGTTAGTGCCCCCCCCCAACTAAAGTCAAGTTTCTTTTGAGAAATACTCAAATCTATAAAAGAGCATTTCTTTTCCTCTCCTGTTTCATCTGTAACTAACCCCAGCTTTAATTCTATATCCTTTTAAGAATGTCAGAAAATTATACTCTGTGCCCATAACATAGCCTATAACTTCGTGCAAACATATTAAATTACAGTTAAAATTTCAGTTGAACATATTACAATTTAAGCTAACATTACTTACTTACCAAAGCCTAAAGAAACACTTAGAGTCGGTGTTACTAAATACTAATGTAGGTGCTTAACTTCCAAGTGTCTAGACAGTAAAATACCTTACTTGCATTAACTTAAACAAATGTTAGTGAGTGTATTAGTATATTTCTGCTGTATAGTTCCTTAGTCAAACCTCTGTACTGATGAGTACATCACCAGGACTAAACAGTTGTATATTGCTCTCCAGTTAGTGCCCCAACTAAAGTCAAGTTTCTTTTGAGAAATACTCAAATCTATAAAAGAGCATTTCTTTTCCTCTCCTGTTTCATCTGTAACTAACCCCAGCTTTAATTCTATATCCTTTTAAGAATGTCAGAAAATTATACTCTGTGCCCATAACATAGCCTATAACTTCGTGCAAACATATTAAATTACAGTTAAAATTTCAGTTGAACATATTACAATTTAAGCTAACATTACTTACTTACCAAAGCCTAAAGAAACACTTAGAGTCGGTGTTACTAAATACTAATGTAGGTGCTTAACTTCCAAGTGTCTAGACAGTAAAATACCTTACTTGCATTAACTTAAACAAATGTTAGTGAGTGTATTAGTATATTTCTGCTGTATAGTTCCTTAGTCAAACCTCTGTACTGATGAGTACATCACCAGGACTAAACAGTTGTATATTGCTCTCCAGTTAGTGCCCCCCCCCAACTAAAGTCAAGTTTCTTTTGAGAAATACTCAAATCTATAAAAGAGCATTTCTTTTCCTCTCCTGTTTCATCTGTAACTAACCCCAGCTTTAATTCTATATCCTTTTAAGAATGTCAGAAAATTATACTCTGTGCCCATAACATAGCCTATAACTTCGTGCAAACATATTAAATTACAGTTAAAATTTCAGTTGAACATATTACAATTTAAGCTAACATTACTTACTTACCAAAGCCTAAAGAAACACTTAGAGTCGGTGTTACTAAATACTAATGTAGGTGCTTAACTTCCAAGTGTCTAGACAGTAAAATACCTTACTTGCATTAACTTAAACAAATGTTAGTGAGTGTATTAGTATATTTCTGCTGTATAGTTCCTTAGTCAAACCTCTGTACTGATGAGTACATCACCAGGACTAAACAGTTGTATATTGCTCTCCAGTTAGTGCCCCCCCCCAACTAAAGTCAAGTTTCTTTTGAGAAATACTCAAATCTATAAAAGAGCATTTCTTTTCCTCTCCTGTTTCATCTGTAACTAACCCCAGCTTTAATTCTATATCCTTTTAAGAATGTCAGAAAATTATACTCTGTGCCCATAACATAGCCTATAACTTCGTGCAAACATATTAAATTACAGTTAAAATTTCAGTTGAACATATTACAATTTAAGCTAACATTACTTACTTACCAAAGCCTAAAGAAACACTTAGAGTCGGTGTTACTAAATACTAATGTAGGTGCTTAACTTCCAAGTGTCTAGACAGTAAAATACCTTACTTGCATTAACTTAAACAAATGTTAGTGAGTGTATTAGTATATTTCTGCTGTATAGTTCCTTAGTCAAACCTCTGTACTGATGAGTACATCACCAGGACTAAACAGTTGTATATTGCTCTCCAGTTAGTGCCCCAACTAAAGTCAAGTTTCTTTTGAGAAATACTCAAATCTATAAAAGAGCATTTCTTTTCCTCTCCTGTTTCATCTGTAACTAACCCCAGCTTTAATTCTATATCCTTTTAAGAATGTCAGAAAATTATACTCTGTGCCCATAACATAGCCTATAACTTCGTGCAAACATATTAAATTACAGTTAAAATTTCAGTTGAACATATTACAATTTAAGCTAACATTACTTACTTACCAAAGCCTAAAGAAACACTTAGAGTCGGTGTTACTAAATACTAATGTAGGTGCTTAACTTCCAAGTGTCTAGACAGTAAAATACCTTACTTGCATTAACTTAAACAAATGTTAGTGAGTGTATTAGTATATTTCTGCTGTATAGTTCCTTAGTCAAACCTCTGTACTGATGAGTACATCACCAGGACTAAACAGTTGTATATTGCTCTCCAGTTAGTGCCCCCCCCCAACTAAAGTCAAGTTTCTTTTGAGAAATACTCAAATCTATAAAAGAGCATTTCTTTTCCTCTCCTGTTTCATCTGTAACTAACCCCAGCTTTAATTCTATATCCTTTTAAGAATGTCAGAAAATTATACTCTGTGCCCATAACATAGCCTATAACTTCGTGCAAACATATTAAATTACAGTTAAAATTTCAGTTGAACATATTACAATTTAAGCTAACATTACTTACTTACCAAAGCCTAAAGAAACACTTAGAGTCGGTGTTACTAAATACTAATGTAGGTGCTTAACTTCCAAGTGTCTAGACAGTAAAATACCTTACTTGCATTAACTTAAACAAATGTTAGTGAGTGTATTAGTATATTTCTGCTGTATAGTTCCTTAGTCAAACCTCTGTACTGATGAGTACATCACCAGGACTAAACAGTTGTATATTGCTCTCCAGTTAGTGCCCCCCCCCAACTAAAGTCAAGTTTCTTTTGAGAAATACTCAAATCTATAAAAGAGCATTTATTTTCCTCTCCTGTTTCATCTGTAACTAACCCCAGCTTTAATTCTATATCCTTTTAAGAATGTCAGAAAATTATACTCTGTGCCCATAACATTGCCTATAACTTCATGCAAACATATTAAATTACAGTTAAAATTTCAGTTGAACATATTACAATTTAAGCTAACATTACTTACTTACCAAAGCCTAAAGAAACACTTAGAGTCGGTGTTACTAAATACTAATGTAGGTGCTTAACTTCCAAGTGTCTAGACAGTAAAATACCTTACTTGCATTAACTTAAACAAATGTTAGTGAGTGTATTAGTATATTTCTGCTGTATAGTTCCTTAGTCAAACCTCTGTACTGATGAGTACATCACCAGGACTAAACAGTTGTATATTGCTCTCCAGTTAGTGCCCCCCCCAACTAAAGTCAAGTTTCTGTTGAGAAATACTCAAATCTATAAAAGAGCATTTCTTTTCCTCTCCTGTTTCATCTGTAACTAACCCCAGCTTTAATTCTATATCCTTTTAAGAATGTCAGAAAATTATACTCTGTGCCCATAACATAGCCTATAACTTCGTGCAAACATATCAAATTACAGTTAAAATTTCAGTTGAACATATTACAATTTAAGCTAACATTACTTACTTACCAAAGCCTAAAGAAACACTTAGAGTCGGTGTTACAAAATACTAATGTAGGTGCTTAACTTCCAAGTGTCTAGACAGTAAAATACCTTACTTGCATTAACTTAAACAAATGTTAGTGAGTGTATTAGTATATTTCTGCTGTATAGTTCCTTAGTCAAACCTCTGTACTGATGAGTACATCACCAGGACTAAACAGTTGTATATTGCTCTCCAGTTAGTGCCCCCCCCCAACTAAAGTCAAGTTTCTTTTGAGAAATACTCAAATCTATAAAAGAGCATTTCTGTTCCTCTCCTGTTTCATCTGTAACTAACCCCAGCTTTAATTCTATATCCTTTTAAGAATGTCAGAAAATTATACTCTGTGCCCATAACATAGCCTATAACTTCGTGTAAACATATTAAATTACAGTTAAAATTTCAGTTGAACATATTACAATTTAAGCTAACATTACTTACTTACCAAAGCCTAAAGAAACACTTAGAGTCGGTGTTACTAAATACTAATGTAGGTGCTTAACTTCCAAGTGTCTAGACAGTAAAATACCTTACTTGCATTAACTTAAACAAATGTTAGTGAGTGTATTAGTATATTTCTGCTGTATAGTTCCTTAGTCAAACCTCTGTACTGATGAGTACATCACCAGGACTAAACAGTTGTATATTGCTCTCCAGTTAGTGCCCCCCCCCAACTAAAGTCAAGTTTCTTTTGAGAAATACTCAAATCTATAAAAGAGCATTTCTTTTCCTCTCCTGTTTCATCTGTAACTAACCCCAGCTTTAATTCTATATCCTTTTAAGAATGTCAGAAAATTATACTCTGTGCCCATAACATAGCCTATAACTTCGTGCAAACATATTAAATTACAGTTAAAATTTCAGTTGAACATATTACAATTTAAGCTAACATTACTTACTTACCAAAGCCTAAAGAAACACTTAGAGTCGGTGTTACTAAATACTAATGTAGGTGCTTAACTTCCAAGTGTCTAGACATTAAAATACCTTACTTGCATTAACTTAAACAAATGTTAGTGAGTGTATTAGTATATTTCTGCTGTATAGTTCCTTAGTCAAACCTCTGTACTGATGAGTACATCACCAGGACTAAACAATTGTATATTGCTCTCCAGTTAGTGCCCCCCCCCCAACTAAAGTCAAGTTTCTTTTGAGAAATACTCAAATCTATAAAAGAGCATTTCTTTTCCTCTCCTGTTTCATCTGTAACTAACCCCAGCTTTAATTCTATATCCTTTTAAGAATGTCAGAAAATTATACTCTGTGCCCATAACATAGCCTATAACTTCATGCAAACATATTAAATTACAGTTAAAATTTCAGTTGAACATATTACAATTTAAGCTAACATTACTTACTTACCAAAGCCTAAAGAAACACTTAGAGTCGGTGTTAGCCCGCTTCGCTCGCCCTCGCTGCGCTCGGGCTTGCTCCGCTCACCTCCCTGCCCCCTATTCCCACCTGCCCCCACTACTTCTCCTTTTATTCTAACCCCTAATCACCTGACCAGTAGTCCAACCCCTAATTCCCTAACAACTAGCCCAACCCACTCATCCTACCTCCCCCACCCCCCAATCCAATTATATCCCACTCCCAAAACACATTCCCAGGCAACACAACTCTACCCTCACACACAACCAACCAGGAATCCTAGTTGTACTTCTCACTCAAAGTAGTATCATGTTACCCACACTCACATCCCTATCACTAGCTCTACTATCGCTAACCTTCCTAACTTCCTTACAAACAGATCTACCGTTGCACAACTGCTATCACACTACCCACACTAGCCCACCCTCTCAAACTCACTCAGACTTCTACATCTGCCCTACAGTCATAAATCTTACAACTACATATTACTCACTAACAAAAATTACACCATCTCATCACACTAAGAAAAACTCTCATAGACCAAGCTCAAACAATTAATATTAAAAACACATACTGACACTCCTACAAATTCTGCTAACCTCTGGTGACATTCACCCAAATCCAGGTCCCTCTCAGCTAGACAAACATCTGACCTGCTAATCCTAAATCTCAACATAAGAAGTATTACCAATAAGCTAACAGACCTACATGCATTCATAGCCCACTACAACCCTGATATACTCGCCATTACAGAAACCTGGCTTACACCCAGTATCCAAGATGAAGTCTTTCTTCCCCAGGGTATAATACACTTAGATCTGATAGAACAAACAGGAAAGGAGGAGGAGTAGCCATTCTCTTTAAAAACACCCTTAACCTCCAGCTCCTGCACACCACACCACCCACTTTTCAAACTGCTGAAGTCCTGTTTTCTGTCCTATCCATAAGAAACACCAAGAAGATTAATATAATATGCTGCTATATACCTCCAGGCAACAACTCGCTCATAATAGAAGACATCCTACACTGGACAAAGGACAATCTACCTCAGGAAACGATCCTACTAGGAGACCTTAACACTGACTGGGCAACCTGTAACTCCAGCAGCCCCTCTACACATATCAATCTATATGGGTTCTCTCAACTAATTAAAGAACCAACTAGAATAGATGAGAAAACAAAGAGAGAATCCATACTGGACTGGACACTAACCAACTATCCCAAACAAAACTATACAGTAGGCTGCCTCCCAGATGACTTAAGTGATCATCTCCCCACCTTCCTATTCCAGAAACACTCCAATCACCCCAAACCAGTAGTCTACAAATTTGTACGAGATGACCGTAACCTTACCCCAGGATACCTAAATACTGTCCTAAGCCACTGCAACTGGGAACCACTACGGACACTCAGGTTAGACCAGGCAGTAGACTACTTCAATACAACCTTCTCTAACATCCTTAATAGTCTAGCTCCCAGCAGAAAGATCAGAGTTAAAGCCAACTACGCACCCTGGCTAAATAGAGACACCAGAGCCTTACTAAAAGCTAGAGATAAAGCCTGGAAAATCTGGAAAACTGACAAAACCCTAGCTCCAGACAATACTATCAACAGCTTAGAAACAAGGCCAAGGCTGAATCCAAAATAAACAAACAAAACTATTTTCTTAGCGCCCAAAGGAAATATTCAAATAGTCCACAAAAATTCTGGCATGCCATTAACTCCCTACTAAAGCCAGGCAAAACCACAACCCCAGCACCCATCTCTACTAACAATACCCTAGACACAGCTTCTCAATTTAATAACCATTTTACTAAATCCATCTTTGCCCTGTCCAGTCAAATAACCAAAACATTCTACCTCAGTCACAACATAACCTATTCCACACCACCCCTCTTTCAGCCTATCACCAGTGCCCACCTCAACTATCAAAAACTCCTCCTAAAACTAAAGCCAACCACACTAGCAGCTGATAACATACCTGCTGCATACCTAAAAATGGCTAGTGACTCCTTATCATATCCTGTCTCCATCCTTATCAACCGCTCCATACTAGAATCCTACATACCCAAACTCTGGAAAGTATCTCGCATCATTCCTCTCCATAAAGGAGGTAATTCTTATGAATTCTCCAACTACCGACCTATTGCCATCCTTTGCCCCTTATCCAAAATTCTTGAGAAATGCATCCACTTGCAAGTGATGACATTTCTTAACACACACAATCTACTATCTACCACACAACACAGTTTCCGTTCACATCACAGCACTACCACAGCCCTTTTATCTTTCACTAATTATATAAACCTTCACAGGAATGATAACAAATATGTATCGGCCATTTTCCTAGACCTCTCAAAAGCATTTGATATGGTCTCCCACTCCATTCTACTAGACTCACTAACATCATTATCCTTTACCTCCTCTACTATGGCCTGGTTCAGAAGCTATATAAACCTTCACAGGAATGATAACAAATATGTATCGGCCATTTTCCTAGACCTCTCAAAAGCATTTGATATGGTCTCCACTCCATTCTACTAGACTCACTAACATCATTATCCTTTACCTCCTCTACTATGGCCTGGTTCAGAAGCTACTTGTCTGACAGGCAACAATCAGTCCAGTGGAAAGGAACTCTGTCTACACAACTTACAGCCACCATAGGTGTCCCACAAGGCTCTATACTGGGCCCGCTGTTGTTCTCTATTTTCACAAATAACCTCAAATGCTCTACACAACATGCCACACTCATACAATATGCAGATGATTCAACTCTGATCTATTCCACCTCATCTCCCACCACCCTACGTACACTCACTCAAGATACCTTTATCTCGGTTGATGGAAGTGTTGGCAACAAGACACTCAATCAGGTAACAACATTATGAGTGGTCTCTTGGATAAGGGAGCTGTCTAAATTGTGATTTTGTTGTTTCCAGCCATGGGAATTGTCATTGAAAAGCTGAAAAATGCAATCAGAGGAACATATTTAATGTCTACTAAAGAAATATTAATATACTTATACATTGTATTGCATTTCAGTTTATGTTAAACATGAAATATGATGTGGTTTCAGAACTATTCATGTTTTTATTCCAATATGACTTTGCAAATATTAATTTAAACACTGGTTTCAGACTTGAGTAGTTTAAAACAATTGCACAACAATGGTACTGTATTATACAGTAATATCAGTAAATAGTTTTCAACAGATGTATGAAATATACAGTTATAGATTTTAACATGATGTTTATTAATACCCTAAATTATTTTGAAATGATACTACCTTAATCTAAATATTTGTACCTTTTTGAAACCTGCTTAGAAGTATTATTGAATTACAATAAGATGAGTAAAGAATATATGTGTATATTTTAGCTGATTAGATTATCTTAATATATTATTCAATTGTCTTTATTTAAAACTAAGAGGATAAGAGAAACTGATCCAAATATTATTTGTGAGGGTAGAAAGTTTGGTTAGATTCACTAACCAAACGAAGAGGTATATTACCTCATAGCAATAGGGAATGGTTTTTAAGGTTAAGAATTATAAGTTTGGAAGTTCTTTGTTTTTTTTTTTATTCTATCACTTTGGTGTCACTCAGAAACATGCAAAAATCATACAAGAAAAACTTTTTGAATACTGTATTCAAGATGGAACTAAGAATAAACAATATTTACATAAACTCACACATATAAAACAAACTCAAAACTAGGAAATGAAATGTTTATCCATAAATGTTAATGGTCTAAATAATAGTAATAAAAGGAGAAGCCTATTCAAGTACATAAACTTACATAAACCACAAATAGTCTTTTTACAAGAGACACACTTATTAGATAGAGATATAAACAACTTAAATATTAATAATTACACAGTACTAATAAACTCTCAATACAAAACAAAAAGAGGAGTAGCTATACTACGCAACTCAACTATAACACCTAAAATAATTACTACTCATCAAGATACATCAGGTATGTTTTGTCTAGTTTCAATAGAGTTAAATAAGAGAATCTATACGTTAGTAAATCTATATTGGATCCCAGGACTAGGATTAAAAACAGTTAAACAGCATTTTGAAGAGATAATTCATTTAACTAAGGGTAGCCTGATATTGGCAGGAGACTTCAACTGTATAATGAATGAAAAAGATACAGATTCTAAATCCAAAAGAAGAAAACAACCCATCTCTAAAGCACTATCAAAATTTATAGATACATTGTATTTAAAAGATATAAATGAATTTGCAGAACCAGACTCACTAATCTTCACATTTTATTCTCATAGATATAAAACTAACTCTAGAATTGATAGAATACATGTTGCCAATGACCTAATAACAAAAATTGACAAAGTCAAAATCATAAATTGTCCTTTATCTGACCATAATGCCATAGTCTTTGAGATAGAGCTTACACCATTTTATTCAAATCCCATTACTAGGATACCTTCCTATATCACAAAATTGAGAGATTTCAAAGAATTTTATGAAGAAACAATCAAAAGCTTTCTAGAAATAAATTACACAGAAGATATTTCAGAAATATATGTCTGGGATTCATTAAAAGCAGTTACATATGGGAAGATATTATCCTGGTACATAAATAAAAGGAAGTTATGGAATAAAGATATGCTAGACTTACAAAACAAAGCAGATAAATTGAAACTGGAAATACAAAAGGGTAATGCTACTCAAGTTCAAGAACTTACACAAATCAATAAGAAATATACAGAATTGCTACACCATAAGATTATGATTAACTTAGAAAAGATAAAAATAAACTCATACTCTACTAATTCAGCACACCTGAGATACTTAACTAATAGAACAAAAAAAAAATAATTAAATCTAAACAAATAAAATAAATATTTATTCCCAATACTAACAAAAGAGTTACGGAACTAAATGATATTTTAGAAGCATTCAGACTCCAATTTAACATTGATAATTCCATAAATACTCAAGATACACCTACTAAGGATATAAAAATACTTAGAAAACAATATTCATATTAAATTAACACAAGAACAAATAGACATTATAAACAAACCAATCAATATGACAGAATTAAAATCACAAATTAAAAACCTCAAGACAAATAAAGCACCTGGCCCAGACAATATGCTACCAGAAATGTATAAATTAATACCCAATCAAGCCATATCTTTATTATTAAAAGTATATGATATAGCCAATAAAGATTTGAATATACCACCCTCTTGGAAATATTCATTGATATCCCCAATTATCAAACCAGATAAAGATGAAAACAGTGTTCCTCATATAGGCCAATATCATTACTCAATATAGACTACAAGATGTTTATGGCTATATACAGATAGGATCAAACACTTTCTTCCTTTCTTAATTCACAAAGATCAAACAGGTTTTATTAAAGGAAGAAATACTTCAGATAATATTAAAAGAATATTAACATTAATAGATTATAGCAAACATAAAGTCCTAAATTTAAATGTAATCTCATTAGATATTAATAAAGCTTTTGATTAGTTAACTGGAACTTTCTTTCACTAGTTTTAAAAGAATATAACTTTCCTTCTAATTTTAATAATCTTATCCAAATACTATATGAAAAATCTACTGCATATGTTAAACTGGGATCATATAGATCAGGCCCTATAACAATAAAAAAGGGAACTAAACAAGGTTGCCCTTTATCACCATTGTTATTTGCATTACTTATAGAACCCTTTGCAAATCAAATCAGATCAAACAATAATATAAAGGGCATTTGTATTAATAAAATGTTAAACCTTAAAATCCAACTCTTTGCTGATGACATACTATTAACTCTTTCAGATGCAAATGAGTCTTTGAATGCTCTATTTAACTCCATGAATAAATTTCAAAATATTTCAGGCTTAAAATTTAATGAAAACAAAACTAAAATTATGCCCTGTAATTGTAAAAAAAAAAAAATAATATAAACAAAAGATTTTCCAAATACATAGTAACAGAAAGTAAATTAGTATATCTGGGAATAAATCTACTCAATGAATTAACAGATTCTCTAATATTTAACTATAATAAAATACTAGACAAAATAGAACAAACAATTGGTTACTGGAATAAATATATCTTTTCAACAGCAGACAGATTATATCTTATTAAAATAAACATATTTCCCAAAATATTATACTTAATACAAAATTTTTCATTGCCACCTCCCAAATATATTATTCAAAGATACAATAAACTAATTTTAAATTTTCTATGGTTTCCAAATAAACCCCGTATAGCCTTAAATAAACATTTGCCAGATTGGGAAGATGGTGGAATTAATTTACCGGATATTGATTTATATATTACCTCATCTGTTATTAAAAACATAACACTATGGTTAAATAATTCATACGCACCTATATGGAAACAAGCCCATGAGCAGATTTATATAGAAATCAATTATAATCACATACAAGACAACTTAACAGTAATACCATCACCCCTCATATGGATGTTAAAAGATTATTTTTTAGGGAAAATAAATAATATTAATAAATTGCCATCAAACTATGTAAGCTCTACACTTTCAGTGTTCAGAACATATATAAACAAAATACCAAATATTAATTCTTGGATTTTTCTTATTTTCCCTATAGCTTTTACACCAAATATTTTAGATGCATTCCAAATATCTAAAATAAATATACTTAAAGAAGAAACATTACTCTTTTGGCATCAACTTATAGAGAAAGGGAAAATTCTAACAAAGGAACAGATAATTTATAATTATAATATAAATAAAGACAATTGGCTGTTTTTACAAAATCTAAGGCATTTTCTTATAAATAAAATAGAACAAATGCAACCTTTAGTTAGACATGAAGCTCCAAAACTCATTGAATACCTTATTCTTATCACAAAACAGCCTTATCAGGGTACAGGTTATTTGTCTAATATCTATAAAATTGTTAAAAAAACAAACTACTACCATGAAAAATCATACTGGGATTATTATACTTTAATAAACAACCATCCTCCAGTTGAAGAAGAAAAAAGTAATATTCTAAAATCTTCCAAATTTTCTACATTATCAAAATACTGGCAATTATTCACTTGGAGATATCTACATAGAAGTTTCTATACACCACATAGGTTAGCCAAAATGTATTCTATTGAAGATCAATGTTGGAGATGCCATACCAAGATAAAAGCAGATTGGCAGCATGTTTTTTTATGAATGTATATGTCTCAATATGTACTGGAAATCCATTAATTATTTTTTTCAGACTGTTTATAATGATAATTTTCAATTAACAAAGTCTTTAATTTTATTCAACTTTCCTATTCCAAACTGTGTACCAAAAAAAGACACTAAAATTCTATGGTCACTATTGGCTATTTCACGTAAAATCATAACTATACACTGGAAAAATGAGGCTTCACCTACGTTCAAGGAATTTGAGACTTTAACAACAACAGTTGCTCACATGGAAATATTAACAGTGAAGAACAGAACTAAAAGATCTACTTCTTACTATTATTCTTGGATGAAAGTACTGGAAATACTTGAAAATATCGAAGAAGATATATCATCTTATGTTTCTAACTTTATATAATATAGAATTTCAATGTTATTTGCGTAGACACCAATGTAAATAGTTATATAATGGTTTGAAGTTAGTAATGTTTTAGAATTGTAAATATGTTATTTATCTTTATTTCATGTAATGTTTAAGACATCTTATTTGAAATAATAAAAAAAAATATTTAGTGAAAAAAAAGATACCTTTATCTCAGTAGAAAAATGGATATCTGGGATCCAACTAATTCTAAATCCCAAAAAGACAAAACTGCTACTATTTACCCCTAATAGATAAAAAAAAACCCTCTCCTTTACCATAACCTCTGACGGCACCACCATCTCCCCTTCTAACCATACCAAACTTCTGGGCATTGAAATAGACAATAATCTCCACTTTGATGTTCACATCTCACATACCATAAAACTAGTACACAAAAAACTAGGCTCCCTATACAGGCATAAGTCCTTTCTCTCACAAAAAGCAAGACTCACTCTTGCACAAAGCCACCTCCTCTCAACTCTATTATACGCAGCACCAATCTTTACCCAAATCAGACAATGTGACCTAGACAAACTAGAATCATGCTACAATAAAATAGCCAAGTTTGCTACTAACTCAACCTATAGAACCCATCACTGTACTGCACTAAAAGAACTAAAATGGCTTGAGCTACCACAGCTACTTAACTATCACCAGCTGGGCACAACCTACAATATTCTCAAATATCCTGAAAAACCCCCCTCATTATCCAACCTACTTACTATCTATACTACAAACCGATACCTAATATCCAGTGAAAAATCTCTCCTCTCCATCACCAAGGCTAACAATAATGCAGGGAAAGCGCTCTACTCCCACACCGTTGCCAGAAATTGGAACTCTCTTCCCCTATCTGTGTCCACTGCCCCCTCCACATCCATATTCAAAAACTCCCTCAAATTGCACCTTCTTAGTACATGGTTATGCCCTTGTATCACATAACCCTACCCATACTACTATTAACTCCCCAAATTCCTCTCTGATCACATGCTGGAGCTCTGATCCCCTGTAGGCTTGGTCATCTGAAAGGGTACTTTTAACTGTAGAATCTTACTTGATATATTTTCTTTTCTTACCAAAGTATGACTGACATTGTCTTTTTACCCATGTTCTATATCTTTTACCTGGAGTGTTTTTATTAATTCTTGTCATATTACTATGCTCAGCATACATGATGTAACATGTTTTGTGTATTATGCTGGATGTACTGTATTTGTATAACTTGATGTTGGAGCTTTTCTCCCCGGGCCTCTGCTGAAAATGGACCTGGTCCAGTCGGAATTTCCCGGTTAACAAATGTAAAATAAAATAAAATAAAATAAATAAATAAAATAAGTCATGGAAAGTCAAGAAATGGAAGGTGTACACTGTTACTTACACCAAAGTTTCTTGCTGGGCGTGCATGCGCACGTGTGCACACCATGAAGTGCGAGTAGGACAGTGTGCGCACGTGTAAGGCAGTCTGAGCATGTGGGAGCGTGTTGGGAGATGTTTAACACTGTTTGCACGCGTGTAGGGCAGGCTGAGTATTTTGGAAGCTGTTGGCAGACGTGTAACAGTGTTTGCGCGGGTGTACGCGCGTTTTAACCCGAATAAGTCGATTCTGAACCGTGTAAGCATGTGTGCACGCGTGTAAGCCACTGTGAGCATGTTTCTGATAGTATGCACGTTGCTCTCCCCTGACGAAACAGAGAGGAAAAAGGAAGCAACAGAATTACTAGGAAGCTAGCAGGGATAACTGCTAAAGCTAGCAGGTGAAAACAATTAGAAGCAGGCAATTATACAGGCAGAATAGTAGCCCATCCCAGCACTTAAAACTCTACAAACAGTAGTGCAGGATGTTTCCCTTAACAGACACTGCAAGACAGGAGTAAGCTAATAGAAGTGAAAACTGAAAAAGCTGAACTCAGAGCAGAAATGTTAGGGGCTGCCATAGCTGTCATAATGAGACATAGGTGACTTGCTGAGGGTGGTGACAATGTAGATGGTGCCCAACAACCCACAGTGAGGAGACGGAGAAGAGTGCACAGGCCCAGGGTCACCTACCACGGGTTACATGAGCTAGAGATAGTAGAGCGCTATAGTGTGGACAGAGAGCTCCTGCAGCAAATTGTTGAGCTGTGCAGGCCACGCCTCACACACAGAACCAACAGAGGGGAACCCATCCCAGTGGAAACCAAGGTATGTGTTGGCCTAAGAATACTAGCAACAGGTACCTTCCAGAGACCAACTGGCGATATGATGGGGATATCACAGGCATCAGCCTCCAGGGTACTGCACCAGTTCCTGGATGCCATGTCAGCACATGTCGGTGATCATGTATATTTCCCCAATGCCCGTGAGGTATTAGCCAGCAATATGCGTCTCTTCCAGCAAATAGCAGAATACCCTGAGGTAGTGGGTGCAATAGACTGCACGCACATATGCATCAAAGCACCAGCCGGTGAGCGGGGTAGGGCCTACATTAACCGCAAGGGCTTCTCCTCCATCAACAGCCAGGTCATGTGTGATGCCCAGGGCATAATAATGAATGTGTGTGCTGGCTGCCCTGGGAGCTACCACGATTCCCACATCTGGCATTTGACGCAGCTGTACCAGACATTTGCCAATGGGGACATCCCACACGGACACCTATTGGGGGATGCAGGTTATGCACTGAAGCCGTGGCTGATGACACCCATCAGAAACGCACACACACCTGAACAGGAATGCCATAATGAGGCACACGCACAAACACGTAATGTAATAGAGCGTGTGTTTGGGCTGCTCAAGTCATGGTTCCGGTGTCTGGACACATCTGGTGGAGCCTTGCAGTACACACCAGCTACATGTACCCAAATTGTCATGGTATGTGCTATGCTACATAATATGATCTTGTGAAAACAGCTGCAGCAGGACCAGCATAGGGCCGGGCCAAACAGCCCCCCACCATTGCCAAGGCCATCACAGGCAGAGCATGACTCAGAGGAGGAACAACCTGAGCCTGCCCCAGTAGGCAGAAGGAGACGTGCCCAGTATGCCCTGGCCTTGACAAAAAGGCAACGCATAGCACATACCCTGGCACAGTAGGAACCCTGGGAATGATACCCCCCCTGACTCACTCAAATAATAACATGGATGCCAAAATGACACGACCTGCTCACAAACATGTACAGGGAAGTGTAATATGCGCATCCGACAGAGGCAGCCCTGCAGCACCACATGAGGCATGAATGCCATGTGTTAAGTAATGTAACACCATGTACTATATGCACACATGAGCACCCTGACTAACATCCACCCTCACCAAGCATGAAGCCACAAAATGACGATGGGATGATCAAGTGCAATAACTGGCTGAAGTAATGCAGTTAGTCAAAGGGGAGCCAATGTGTTTCAGGCTGGGAAGACATGCGGAGCATGACATGATGCACCACCTGCTAGGGGTGGCATGCACCTATCATGCCATGCCCCATGGATACTGGCAAAGGCTGTCAGTACCCACAGCATGCCCTGAATAGGTAAGTCTCAAAACACAAACACACCTTCATAGGTTCTACAAGGGATAGGAACCTAGATGTAATGCTACCCAATGGCAGATGTATAAACAGCAAGATGTGTGCAGTGTAAATGCACACAGTATGGAGAATGTAGATACCAGTCCTGTAATAGAGAACTGGGTCAAGCCTCACATCAGCACCAAAACACTACCAGGTCACACCTCATACTGTGCTGTACAGCCACAAAACATGGAACAAGCTACAAAAGGAGGGTGACTAGCAAGAAATGACAAGGATAACCACACCCCCATGTTGGTACCACAACAAGAAGCAGCATGGATTAGCCATGGTCAAATACCAATGGCTAAAACCGCCTCCCAGTATATAGCCTGCTGCAGACTACTGTCCTAATACCAGGAACTGCACCTGGCCTATGTCGGAATACATGAATATATCAAGCCCCCAAACCACATTATATTGTTTGACTGGAAATACCCAGACATACACTGGGAGCATTATACTAGCACCAACACAGTAGGAGGAAATTACCCAGATTCCATTAACCAAAATGCCCAGGAACAATGTACCATTCCCACAAGAGGGGTAAGCATACTGGATGTGATAATCAGCAACATGTGTACTGGATGGCAAGATGAGAAGTGTACCCCTCACTGGTAATACCAGACCATACAGTAATCACACTGGATATACACATCCTGACCCCAGTCCCTGGCCAGAATACCGCAGTGAAAAACATGTGTAAAGCATAGGTTGCAGCCCTCAAAACCGATGTTGAATCCACAAAAGGCCCTGTGCAAGTGCAGAATATGGGACACACCACAAAACATGTTATACAGGCATTCCATGAACACAGCCAGGATTGCTTGGAGTATGTAATCACAGATAACAGCAACACACAATGCCATACATGCAGGCATCTGGCATGCTGGACTACAGCCATTACCAAACCATGCAAGAGAATGAGGAAGCTACCACATGATAGAGCAAACATAAAAAGGGAAGTAATCACTGACCAGTAGTATGGCAATAACATATGTCCACACATACAATCCACTAAGTCCAGCCACAACAAGTAGAATCTGTGAATCCAGAGGCAATGTGACACCAGTCCCAAGTACACAGACAACCACAACACCCCCCAATAAATACAAATATATGTGATAGATGCATCCATGTATCCAAACCAGAGGTTGAGCTCCAACAACTCAGTACTGTCAAAACTAGTCAGGAGGAGAAGGTAATCACATACACCACAAACCCAGTCCCACATAGACCTACCACAACTGTAAACCAAACACATCAACACAGACAAATATTCCTGGAGGCCTTAATTGCAAACACACCACACCAACAGAAGCCTCCAAAGTAGATCACACGCAACCACAACCTTCAAACAATAGCACATGCAACGAATAGTATGCAAAGCTGGTGTGCCAAACAGTCACAGGCCAGAAGGAGAAACAACATGCCTGATACAGTCATAATAGGTGTCTGTATAGGCAGACACACTGCTGTCCCAATCACCAGACTGAACAAGGAAAAGGGTAGAGTAAGCTGCCTGTAGGCTGCCACAAAATGCCACATAACACAAGTACGCAGGTCACCCCAAAGCAAGCAGAAATATGATGCACTCAATGTCCATGCTGGTGTGAATTACCTGAGATGTACCTCCCTGGTCAACATGAAAAGAGACATGGATGGTCCCTCTGAGTATGTACCCCAGGGCGGTATGACACTGGCTGTGTGCAGCATCCAACCCTCACCAAGAATGATGCCACAGTACAAACACAGAATGCTCATGTTTAACAGCTGGTACAGTTACAGCTGTCAGTCCAAGAGGGTCTAATGTCTGTCTGCTTGAGATGTCAAGCATGACAAGCCATGCCGCTGTTCCAGGGATGGCTTGCACCTGTTACCCGTGTGCGTCTGGATACTGGATAAGGCCTTTGCCGCCTCCATAGAGCCGTATGTAGGCAAGGCCAAAAAGTCTACCCACCACCCTAGAAAACATAAGTGGTAGGAAACATAAGGGTAATGCTGACCAATGCCAGATGTGTAAACTGCAATATGCATGCCCCTGAGGCACTTCCCATTATGGAGAACATCGATGTCTGTGGAGTGACAGAAGCCTGCTGCAAGCCTAGTGATAGCACACCAGCACTACTAGGTTATACCACATATCATGTGTTATGCCCCCAACACCTGCACCAAAACATCAAAGGAGGGGGAGTATCCATATGCAGCACAGACACCCATATTGCCAGGTAACTGACAATGCACAAAGCAGTGGATACCACCCATCTGCACATAACTGTAGTCAAAACTGCTGTACAGTCTGTAGCATGCGACAGACCACACTCTCACACACAAGAACACCACCCAGACATCCTGAAGACACTGGACAGTATGAATGTCCCACCAAATACCAGACAAGATACACACAAATTACCACATAGGTGTCAAACCATTATGTATGCAAGGAGTAATCGGGGACCTAGGAACACAGGTCGACATTAATCTCTCATGTGACACCCACAATGCCAATGTGGCTATGAAGATTGTCGATATTGGACACCGTATCATGAAAGGATTCACATCAACATCAACAGAGGTCATTGTGCCGCTGTACTGTTCCCTTATCAGACCCATAATCTAGTACAATGACTCATATGGGATGTACCATATGTGACACCTGCAGCGGTTCGGAAGACCTCATAGTTACCCCACCAACAGGATAAAGGGTGTGAAATATGTCATATGCTGCCTGGCTGTAGACACCCCAGCTGACTGCAGTCACAGACTGCCTACACAGAGGTATTGTATGTCTGTTGTACAAGGCCATGTCCAACACATGAGTAATGGACATGCTCCACCACAGGAAATCAAAGCCATTGGAGCTGTGAGAGTCACAGATGTCAGCCTCAACCCATAATGAAATAAGATGTGCTGGAGGGACAGATACATAACCCAGAGGCTCCCCACACCCAGAAACAGGATCCCAATCCATGGTAGGCAGAGCCCCTCACTGACACCTCTCAACAGGAATATTGCCAAGTGGATGGATGACTGTACATGTATACTGGGGGTCCTCACTGTGTCACGACCAGACAGAGACACAGTCATAAATGGCCATAATTGAACATAGCAAGGGGTGGCGAAAGACACACACACAGTCTGGCTAGGCTTACTAATGGCCTAGGGTGTATAGCCTAGCATGAACCCATGAACCTATGAAGATACAAAATGTACAGGACACTAAGGATAATCACAAGGGTTACCCACCTGATAGTAGGAACCATGTTGGGTATCTGCAGATATGCTCCGAATCACACAGATATTACAAACAACATACCAAACACACACACATATTGCTAACATACAACCTGTCAGGTGCAGTGCAAACCCCCCCCCCCAGAGTGCAAAATACCTATCCCAGCAGACTGATGGTCCCCTGACATTGCAGTTGCTGAGGTAACAGCCATCATCTGCAAAGCAGAACACACAGCAGCAAAGGTATGTGATGGTGTCCTGTGCTGAGGCCAACATGGACTCCAAGAATAATGGAATGCCAAATCACACTACTGCCCAATGTCAGCCTTACCACAGGAGATGTACCCAAACAGCAGTGTACAACAACAGTGGTCCATCACAACAAAGGTGTTGCCTGAATGGATACTCCAAACTACCACTCCAGGATCCTGACAAGCTTGTTCTGCACAGCTATGGAAAGGATCAGTATGTACCACAAACAGAAGGCTATTGTGGACCATACATGGTGTGGTTGTTGTAACTACAGAACCTGCCCCTAAACATGTCTGACCAATTTGAAACAGTCATTAAGGTAATTGATGAGGGCAATGTGGTCCACACAGCGTAGCTGGACCGTGCACATGCTTCTAGACAATACCGTACGAGTTCAGTATGGATACGTTCACCAGCTTAAATATATACCCCTATGTCAGTAGAGGGGTTGCAAACCAGACCAAGGACAGAACTGACATGGTCAGACATGCTGCATCCATGTCAGACTACAAAGCGGATATGAGTGGCATCCCACAAGGCCTGGTCTTGGCCCCCCCCCCGTTCTGTATATATGTCCCATAGGTATAGGCCAACATGGAAGGACTGTGACTGAACATGTATGCAGAGGAGTACAAACAGCCCACCATATCCGACCCCCAGCTGACACAAGCAACCCACAAAAGGGCCACCTACAAACAGACAACTGTAACCATAGCCATGTCAGCAAGCTAATTGCAGAACTGTGTATAGACAACCAAAGTGGATATACAGTAAGTGCCCACAAATTACCACACAGGTGTTAACCCATGAGGTACCTAACATGTAATGTGAGACCTGGGTACAAAAGGTGATAAATATCCTGCACTGGACAAACATGTGGCTGTAGTGTTCACAGAAACATATACTATATACCAACCCAAACATGAAGGTTGGCAGATGTAGATAAGGGGAACTCACTGTGGCTCTGCAGTCATCCTCCATCAGCGTCACAAGTGACTACAATAGCCCCTGTGGGATATACTGCAGCAGACACCTCCATCAACTGTAAAGTCCACAACAGTACCCCACCAGGAGTAGCAAAGAGCATGAACAGATGCCATGTGTTGCCTGAATAAACAAACTGCAGCCCACACACCTCCATACTTCCCAGCTACAGGAAAGCTGTGCCTGATGTATGAAGCCATGTCCAACCTGGAAGTAATGAACATGTTGCCCCTTGTACAATCTGAATGGCAGTGAGCTATGCACATGAGAGACCTGAACCCCATCACTGACATACATAGGACAAGCTGTGCAGAATGATCCATAACACAGAAGGCACCCCCACTCTTCAGTAAACTCCTGGTACAGGTCAGCCAGAGAGTCACATTCCTCAAGAGGAATCCTGATGAGTGGATGGGAGATGGTAGGCTAACCCTGGGTATCACTGTTATGTCAGAGGTAGACGGAGGCACAGTATACCAACCATGACATATGTCATGGCAAACTCCAGTTACAATGCATGTCAAAGGACAAACACACCCTGTGACTAGCATCAGAAATATCCGAGGGAACATCGCTAGTGTTTGCCAATGTCCACCCATGTTGTGGAATACACTAGCAATGTTGGACGAGCCTGGTGTAAGTAGTCCATATCTGAACATATTGCAACATGGTCATATGTGAACAACTGGCCCCTACACAGTCTGTTGTGCTCACTATGAAGATGTCAAGCAGTCATAGGACTAAAGGCCAGGATACTGTCCGCCACAGGGAAAGTACTGAACAAGTACACTATACGGTACTACAGTGTTCGGTCATTATGAAAGTATGTTGAGAACTGTCTGCAAAGTATCCCATGCAATCCCTGCAGGCACAGTATAATCCCTGTTGTGGCAGACATGAAGCATTTGGCCAGTTAGTACACAACATGACACCCAACACACAACCATAAACGTGAGATATTGTTGAAGTTCACACACACCCAAATTTGTGGTGGACATCAGAGTGCAACATATGGAAAGCTCACACTGGGCATGCTCGCACACTTTGATAAATGAGGCATATGTCAGACAACATGCCATGGAAAGGCTGAACTGGGCATGCTCACACACATAGGCCATATCTCCATTTAGCAGTTGGCCACACATATCTGGTATTTGTACGTGTCAGTCCAGGAACCAACCACAACACAGCAATCAGCTCAGTGCACACAGTAAATGACTACAGAGACATAAGTGATATAGTGGATCGCCATCATATGCAAACATCTTCCACAGATACACAAGTTGGTCATAGGAACAGGGAATGCTATGCAATAAAGACCTGCAAACAGTAGAACAGCACAACAAATATTGTGCATCCGACAACTGAACATATGGGTGTAGAGGTCAATACTAGGCTTGTTGCCCTAGGGAATGACAGCTCAGCCAGAGTGTGCTTGGCATCTGCATCCCCAGGACAGTAGGCTACTGTGCCACTGTAAAGTAGATCACTGAAGGCAACATGTGATGCTAGTGAGCTGTGCCTCTGTCAAGCAGGGGCACGTGGAGGTCCCAGGGATTGAATGTGCTAAGCCACAGCCATGTTGTCGGTGTGTGCTGTGAGAGGGTTGCTGAGGATCTCTGACAGTAGGTGTCCGTCAATAACAGACTGAGGGGAGCCCTATCTGCAGTCTCTGGACGATTCCACTTTCAACACTGTGTTGTAATGAGAATGTGTGAATGAACTGCCGTGCTGGAACTGTTCACAGATGTCATCCCTCTGTGGGTTACAGCTCTGCAATGTATTAGGTCACTCTGTCTGTTGTACGGCGCATATATGGCTGGTGTACAGCTGACAGGTGTCTTGTTGTGGAGCAGTCATGGGTATTTGTGGGATAGCATGACCAATGCAAACCGTACATATGCTCATAGAATGCAATTGTCAAGGATTATGCTGAGTGGCCAGTATAGTCCCCCAGCATGGGTCCTTTGAAGTCATCCACCCCAGTCTACACAAGTGTAGAGTCTGCTTGTGCTAAATACAGTTTGTGTGCAGTGACAACCTTGCCTGGGGGTGGAGATGGGATATGGATGTCCAGGGAAAGGTGGGTATGGTCAGATATCAACAATGGTGATCTACCTCTGGTGTGGAACAGTGAGTACCCACGTTGCAGATGGACAGGTGCAATATGTATTCCCCATGTAGCTGTGGTGTGTGGTTCTGCCATAGCACATGGACTCACAAATTGTAGTGGCTGTAGGGTAAAGTGGTAGAGGCCTGAGTAGTTCTCACACACAATATGTCTGTACCTGATGTTAACAACTGGAATGGTGTATGTGAACACCTGCATATCCTGGCACTGTTCCCAGGGAAGCTAAGTGTGTGTCCTGGATGTGGGTGTGGTGTTCTGGCCTGGTTGTGTTGTGTGTTACAGGTCCTGTGGTCCCAAAGCATGGTATAGAACATAACCCACCAGTGCGATGTGCATATCTGACCCTGACGTAGATGGCTGCAAATGCATATATATGCTATCCCCCACCTGACAGGTAGTACTACATGTACATACCTCTGTAGAAATAAAAATGTCAGCACCCTATAAATACTACAGGTGCAGAATAGATGTCCAGTAATTCGGATAGTGCGCTCTGCTAATGCGTCTCCCTCAAGTGTCATAATATAGTTAGGTAGGGGTTTGAATCCTGCAAATGCTCAGTGTGTGTGTGTTTGGGTGGGGTTTGTGTGTGTGAGAGGGAAATGTCCCTTTTGGCAACTAGGAGAACAGACTACAGGATGCACATTCCCCTTTCTAAACACTGATGATGTCAGCACCCTATAAGTACAGCAGGAGAAGGGAAACCTCCCAATAATGCGAATAGCGCGCCCCGCTAATGCATCTGTCTCGAGTGTCATAACATAGTTAGGTAGGAGTTTGAATCCTGTACATACTCAGTGTGTGTGGAGGGGTTTAGTGTGTGTTCAAGACTGTGTGAAAAAAGTATCCCTTTTGCCAACTAGGAGAATACACTACAGGATGCACATTCCCCTTTCTAAACACTGATGATGTCAGCACCCTATAAGCACAGCAAAAGAAGGGAAACCACCCAGTAATGCAAATAGCGCGCTCTGCTAATGCGTCCATCTCAAGTGTCATAACATAGTTAGATAGTGGTTTGAATCCTACAAATGGCAAGTGTGTGTGTTTGGATGAGGGGGGTAAGTGTGTGCGCAATTTTGTGTGAGGGAAATGTCCCTTTTGGCAACTGGGAGAACACACTACAGGATGCACATTCCCCTTTCTAAACACAGATGATGTCAGCACCCTATAAGTACAGCAGGAGAAGGGAAGCCTCCCAGTAATGCGAATAGCACGCTCCGCTAATGCGTCCATCTCGAGTGTCATAACATAGTTAGGTAGGAGTTTGAAATCTGTAAATGGCATGTGTGTGTGTTTGGATGTGGGGACTCTGTGTGTGTAATTCTGTATGAAAAACATGTGCTTTTTTGAAATCAGGGGATCACACTACATGATGCACATTACACTTTCCAAACAGTGATGATGACAGCACCCTATACATACAGCTTGAGAAGAAACATCTGCCAATACTCAGAATAGCGCAACCTGCTACAGCGTCACTCTCAATTGCCATAACATATTTAGGTAGGAGTTTGAAACATGCAAGTGGCAAGTGTGTGTGTGTTTGGATGTGGGGAGTTTGTGTGTGTGCATTTCCGTATGAAAAACATGTTAGTTTTGGCAATCAGGAGATCACACTACCTGATGCACATTACCCTTTCAAAATACTGATGTTGTCAGCACCCTATAAGTACAGCCAGAGAAGAGGAACTATCTAGTAATCCGAATAGTGCGCTTTGCTAATGCGTCTCTCTCACGTGTCATGACTTAGGTAGGGGAATGAATTCTGCAAATGGCAAGTGTGCATGTGTGTGGAGGTAGTAGGGTGTGTGTAAATGCAAGTGTGAGAGAACAGATCCTTTTGGCAAATACTACAATACACCAGATGCTGCATATTCCCCCAGTAAACACAGGGGATGTCACCACACTATCAGCACAGCCAAACAGGGCTAGTTGGCTAGTAATGCCAATAGTGCGCTCTGCTACTGTGTCTATTACCATTGTCAGAGTACAGATAGGTATGTTTTGGTAATCCACAACTGCCACGTGTGGTTGTGTCACACAGTATGACCTTGTGTGGGTCTTTGTACATAACAACGCATGCCATTGCCTAAAACAGCAATGGCATTGCACACAAGATGTATGTGTGTGACACATACACATAAATACCTGTGACCTGCAGTAGTTACCATGTCTGACACATGCCTCTAGTGGATAAATGGCATTTGCAATGTATACCAATATGACTGTGTCTTACTGTGCAGGGTCCGCAAGCGGTATGTGTCTATACAGTGTGGGTGTATATGGTAAAATACCTACAGCAGGGGATACACATCTGGTCTGGGCCATATAGTGTACATGTAGTCGATGTACAGGTGCTGCATGTTCCCACCTGTTGTGGTAGTGGTAACATGTCATTCCACTGCAATTCAGTGACCACATGCTGTGAACCCTTCAACCAGTGTGTTGTAGCTACAGTAATGCTCACGCACAATGTCTGGCTGGATGCAGTCCAGCCATATAAAGACAGCTCTTGAGACTGTCATATTGCCAGTGTTGTTATGGAGGATAGGTGGTCTTCCTGTGTATGGGAGGGTTGTGTGTGCCAGGATATGAACCAGATGGCAGTCCGACACACTGTTAGCTGCACATGATTAGGCCCTGATGCTTTGTGCTGTGCCAACAACCTGGAGGTGTGTGTATCTGTGGTACCTTTGGATACCACCCCCCTGTCCATGTGTGTTACATGTGTAGGGGACGACAGGCATGGTATGGGGCATAACCTGTCAGTGATGGGTAACACCTGTGAGCCATGAATCAGGAATCTGGTACTGCACAGACATTGCAGTTCACTGTGCTGAGGACAGTGTCCGGTGCATGCATCTTCCGGTGTACACTGCTGTTGTTGTGTAGGAGCAGTGTTAGTGTCCTAACCTGTGTGATACCCACGGAGGTGGCTATGTAAACCGTGTCCTGCAGCATAAGGCAGTATGTGTGTACCAAGGAGCTTTGCCATTATACATTGGGCCATGGGTGTCACGTGCAAGATGACCCTTGCACATCATTGTGGCTTCCCTAGCATGTAAGCACACGTTGACAGCCAGCGGATACCCTATGAATGACATTGGAGACTGAGCATAATGTAAACATACAACACCCTTCCCACATATAGTGGTAGCATACCTGGTGAGGGTATGTTGGCAACCAAGATCAGGCTCATACTGGCCTGTGCCACATGCTAAGAGATCCATTCTATGTTCCCTATCATGTAGTCCAGGGAGGTATATCTCAGGTCAGCCATACTGGCATGGTCAATGAGTGAGTCATATGTGTCCATGCCTCTGACTGACCTGTATGCATGTGTTCTGTGGTGGACCATAGTGGCCCTGAGGCATATCACTGTGACCTTCACCAGATACAGCCTGTTGAGCGGGACCCCAGTGCAGCACCCAAGACAGGTACCTGACACGTCTGTAGCAGGTGTGTTATGTAGCCCTACAGGCTGTGAGTGTGTGGCACAGGGGATGTGTGAGCCATGTGTGGCATGTGCTCTGTTCCGAAGGAACATATGCCTGTGTGCCAGCTGCGGAGGTGTGTGATGCTCAGGCAGGATGCTATTCTGAGTCCCCACGTATGCCCCAGTGTGTTCAGCATGCTGTCAGTGCATGTCAATGTCTGACTTGTATTGTAGTCACTGTAATATATTTTATTTATTTATTTATTTATCCTACATTTGTTGACCGGGATAGTCCGACTGGATGCATGTCCATTTCCAGGGGAGGCCCGGGGAGAAAAGCTACAAGGGTAAGCAGATACAGCATTACATAATACCAGCATTACATATTACAAACAGATTATTTACAGAGATTACATAAGTAAGCAAGTTAAACATGTTCCACAGGTTAATGTTAGTCCTGAGCACAAGACAGGATTACATTAAATTACACAGTAAACTGGTTAACAGATTTTACACATTCGAGTTAGCCAGGCTTGATAAATTGACATAGCCAGTTAAGTGACAAATGTTGTTTGTCTAGTGTTAAATTGACCTAAGGTGGAAAGTAAGGTAATATCAGCTGGAAGTGATTTCCAGGATCTACTTACAGAGTTTGCAAAGAGAGAATCACCGTCTGTGTTATTTAATCTGCTAGTCTGAATTAGTAGTTTGTTAGAGGATCGAAGCAGTCTAGGATTGTTATAGGGGTGATAATATTTGAAGTGCAGGAGTATTGTCCGGATTATAGAGGATTTTATAGGCCATAATCAGTTGGTTATACTGCATTAGGCTGGGTATTGCAAGCCAACCAAGTTGAATTAGACTGATGCAATGATGTGTCCTAAAAGGCAGCCCAGTGGCAAACCTGGCAATGTGGTTGTAGCAAATTGAGTGTTTGTTAAGGACAGTCTTGTTCATATTCGAGAGTAGAGGGGATGCATACAGAAGGGTTGAAAGAAGGTGTGAGCGAGCTATGGCACCTTTAGCTGGAGGGGTTAGGAAGGCTTTTATTCTGTAAAGTGACCCTAGTTTTTTATTGATGGCTTTGATAATTTGGTTAACATGTAGGTCACATTTGAGATTATTGTCTATGATGACACCTAATAGTTTAGTAGATAGGTCAGGGGAGATAATTGTGCCATCAGTTGATGTTATGGTAAAGGTGAAAGCGGTAGACCTACGTGTTGGTGACATAACAGCAGTGTAGTTTATTTGGGCCGCCCTCAGCAGAGCAGAACACACAGCATCACTGTGACCTCATGGTATCCCTGGATGTGTGCTACCTGCACTCCAAGAGGACATACAACCGCATATAACACTGATAATTTATCTTGGCCGTACTACAGGATATGTACCTGGACAGTGGCATACAGCGACAGTGGTCCCACACCACTAAGGGGCACCTCAACTGACCCTGGGAACCACCACATCATATGCATAACCGGCCTGGTCTGCTAAGCTATGGAATTATGCAGTATGGGATGCATATGCAGTGATATCAGGTACCTGCTTGTTCCCAGCCAGTGTGCCTTTGTGATGGGCTGATCCTACCTTTTGAACCTGGCTGACATTTCAAAGCAGTCACTACAGCCATTGCTGAGGGCAACGCACAGACAACTGCTGCCAGGATCATGGCCTAAGACTGATTGACATGTAATGTATGGTCATCCCCTTTTGGTGGAACTACGTACACACAACATATCACATGGACATACCTATAGATACAGACCTATGACACATTTGGAGGGTTCACAGTATGCACACTATTAACCTGCTACTTTGCATTACCTATGTTTGTTGCAGCTGGTTGCGTTACCACTGCTTCTGATTGCTGCTGCTACTGTCACTGCTGACAGCTTAGAGTCACAGAGTCACAGTGTGTAGGTTTTTTTTTCTTTTTTTGTTCTCTCTCTCTCTCTCAGTTTTCAATCTCCCTCTGTCTGTTTCCAGACAGTGCAATGAATGTATTGCATGTGTGGAGTGTAGTACAGGATGCTTTTGTAGGTATCTACATAGGTCCATGTGATGGCCTCTGCACCAATTGTAAGCTAGCATTTGCTAATTGCATACAGCCAGTTGGGTACTGATTGCAGTTCTCACTGTGATTTCAGGTCAGTGCTATAAAAGGGTATGTGGGATAGGCGTTGCCCTTTCAGATTGTAAGGGCGGGGACCATGCTGGTATGCTGTGGACACTGTTCTGTGAGTGTAAAGGTTAGTATCTCTCTCATGATTCAGGCTGTGTTGTAGATTCACATTTCTCCATTCCTCTCTCCTGCTCCCTGTAGTAAGTGTGTAGGCACAATGACTCCTACAACTATATATATATATATATATATATATATATATATATATATATATATATATATATTTACAACTATATATATATATATATATATATATATATATATATATATGTACATATACATACATTTATATATGTACTTTAACTGACATTATTACCTACAAGCTAACAACTAGCATGGCTGTTTGTGTTCACACACTACTATTATGGGAATCCAGTAGTTTTGACAGTAATTCTACATGACATGCTTTGGGTACTACACATCCTATATTCCCTTTACATTCATCCCTACTATTACATGTTATATTTATTTTAGCACAATGTTCGTGTATAAGAGTCATGGTTTAGTGGTTGGTCATACAGACTAGTGTTTCCAAGGTCCTGGGTTGGGACTCACAGTGGGATTTTATTTTGCTTTTGAACTGAGTACAGGACCTGTCAATCAAAGTGACTAAGGCACTTTTAAGCAGTTGTAACCGGGTTAGCGCTGATTTGCACGGAGCTCACGCATGCGCACTGGCGGTTAGCTCTGTGCACACATGCGCACACACGCTTACAACTGCTTAACAGTGCTTACTCTGGCGCACACCCGTGCTATTTTCTTTGAAAGAAATGAAAATGGGGAGACAGGAAAGTGATGAAAAAGGGGTCACAAAGAGGGTAAGACAGTAGGGAAACAAGCTTGGGATTTGCAGGAGGGATGTAGGTAAGGCCCATAGATGCCCATTTCTTCATCAGCAACAGCTGTGCATATGTATGTAATTTGGTGTGACATTTGAAACCTTCCACCCCTGAGAGAGGTGTCAGGACAACAATAATACTTGTTGTACAGCCAATTGTAATTGATAGATTCCATGTCCAGCAGACATGTGTGCGGAATGGGCAGCTATGTATGGGGCATAATTTCTTTGTGGGTACAGAGTGCCCTTTTTTTTTTTTTTCCCAGGTGAGAGTGGTATGTCAGGTGAAGGAAGTCGGTACAGCTGGGGAGGTAGGATGGGTAGGTAAACAGACAAGACAAACAAGACGCATACAGGGGCGGTGTATGACACGTGTGGAGGGGTTACATAATTGACGGGGATGGAGGTTTGGATATCCAGAGCCCATGAGCCCACAGATGGCAACAGTGGAACTGATATCCCCACCCATAGGCAGTTGCCACTGTTCCTTCACTGCCCAGGACGGGGCTGTGCTGGGGGCTGTGTAGGCCAGGCAACAGGCATGCCCGTTAAGTTGTGCCACCCATGCCTCAAGCTGCGTAGGGGCTCGAGAACAGAGTCCCAAATCTCCCTAAGCACCACAGTCCAGACGCTACGGAGGGTGAGTGGTGGTTCTCCTCCGGCCACACTTGCAGAGTGGGGGCGAGCCCCATCCCCTGCAGCACTTCCACCCACAGGTGGCACAGGGCCACCGGAGGAGGGTCCGGACTCGGCACTAGTGCCAGGTGCACTCACCAGCTGAGGTGGGAGAGGTGGGTCCGCTGGAACCCGCCTTCCCTGTCATCCTATGTTTTGCATTATGTCATGACAGTTTGGCTTAGTGACATATAATACCATTCACAATTAGTTGTAACAGCATGCATTAGTATTCCCATTAACCAAACACCCAGATATTCACACCATTGAACAGCTTGCATAACACATGCATAATTTGAACAGCAATACATAGTCCAATAACATGCAGGGTTAATTGATGGCAACAGGCCATCAGGTTTGGATGTATGAACAGGCAGATGCATCAATGGACATGCAAATATATATGACCCAACATGACAAACGTCCAGGGGTGTTAATTGTGATTGCACATACCATTTTCACGTGGAATGGGTTATATGTGGTTATAGGGTGGGGTGAAGAAAATAATATTAACACCTTCAAATACCAATACATATGCTGTACATTTCTAATAGCTACAGATATATACACACTACTGTTCTAACTACAGTTTCCTATATGATAACTATTTCAACTTGGTGATAGGACTGCTACTGCAACATCAATATACATTTTATTTTTCTTCATACACATTCATATCTAGCTTTGTTCAGCAACATCATCCTGCTACATTTGCTTTATATAGCTGTAGACAAGTGTGGATGTTTGGTATATCAGACAATCATCCTATCTGCATATTGCAGACTGAGAGCAACATATCCAGATTTTTGGATACACATTCCAGATGCAGCAACACTTTGAACATATTTCACTGTTTGGTTTTGATTCTCACATGCATTTAATTCTGTCTTGACTGTAGTATACTTTATTCAGGGGTTATTACTACTGTATTGATGGATTCATGACACTTTCTCACACTCTCTCACTTGTTTTCATTTTACTATTCAGGATGGTACTTACTTCTACGCTTTATTGACATGTTTTACCTGTAATTATTACAATCCTTTCCAGCAGTCTCACTTCTGTCATGTTTCAGTATTTCAACAGGGATATATTTCACACATGTGATTTCATCATCTTCTGCAGCTATACTTTTCAGCCTGCTGCAGGTTGTGTACTATTTTCTTACAGGTGGGGCATTTTTATTTCAGAATTTATGTCAGACATTTTCATTTTTTGGTTTAACTTACAAGGCTGCAACACACTTTTGTAATCAAGCAATACTTTCAGACACTTTCACACTGTTACTTGCTCATTTTATTCCTTAGTGACTACACTGCACTCTTTTGCTGACTGTCATACTTTTATATTTCTTTACAGTTACTGGTAGTGGATTACTGAACTGCCTGGTGGCGCAACCGCACCAGCCTATCGCCATAGGCCCATCGGTTCGCAGAACAGACACCTGCAGCTGTAATATAAATGAAGTAATATTGGAATACACATCTCCATAATATCAGCTAATTTAATTTCTTACATACATAATTAAATGTAACTTACTCAGTAGTGGGGCGTTGGGTGTTTGCCGGGCCTCCTGTATCCAAAGGTTCAATTGGTCCTGCTTGCATCTCTTCAGGTCTGCATGGTGGTGACGGACCTGCTCACTAGTCCTTGGAATCCCTGTGACACTGGTGAGATCATGAGCCAACCGGTCCCACGCCTCAGCCCTATATGCTCCCCACAGGACGTGGCCCTGCATGAGTTGGGCCTCATGATTGTGGGCTAGGAGCCAGACCATATATCTGGACTCCTCAACACCCCACCTCTGTGCTCGAAAGCAACTACCCTCACTTACACCTGACATTCTGGCTGCAAGTCAGTTCTACAATCGTTTATGCTGTGTATTCCCACCTATGGGGCTTATATATGCCATTCTTCCCGCACTTATCTGTGATTGGCCATTTTGGAATTGTATCCACTTCACAAAACCTGCTTTGTCATGCTCCACTTTCTATTCATTCCTATATATTTGCTATTACTGCATTTCTGAGTACAGCTGTTGTAGCTTAGTGGTTCAGTACCTTGACTATGGTGCATGGTGTCCTGGGTTCGAACCTGGCCACTGCTTTTTATTTTTTATTTTTTATGACTGTCTAGACAGGCTAGGGGGTGTGTCTGTAAAAAGGCAGTTTTGTTACAGCTTGCTCAACGTTGCACGCCAGTTAGCTTGTTTGCATGGTGTGCGGCTCTGCGCAAACGGGGTGCGCTGGCTTACGCCTCATTTGGCTGTCAGCACGCATAGTACACTCAGCTCAGCATGGGGCACACAGTTTGAGCATGTTAAATCACTGCTCAGCTACGGGCACTCATTTTGCACCTGTTAAACCACTGCTCACCTATGGGCAGATGCACTCACCTTGTTAAACTGTAGCTCAGCTATAGGCACATCTGGCATTTTTTTATTGTTTTGTTACCTCACATTTCTTCAAAATAAATGGACTATTTCATTGCATTTTACATAAAATGTGATTTTATATGTGTACATGTTTGTCAGGGACTTGTTTCATGCTTATTTTGCTATAAATAAAAGTTGGAGGTGTGGGGACTTGAACCATGAATTCCTGCTCTTCAGCTGACATCTCTACCTCTACGCTATTGCTTTTTGGATTATTTTGCATATTTAATTCTTATATGATTTCCCACTGACTACTAACTGTAGCTGCGCTACGGACAAGCCCACGCAAATGAGCGCACTCACGGTTAAACATTTTTGCAATTTAAAAAAATATATAACATACTTATTTATATATTTTCTGTTCATAGTCTGTGGGGGCATGTGTTGTGTTGTGTTTATTCACATTTCCGTGGACTCTGTCATGGGTGTTTACTTTGGGCACTTTTACTCTTCTGGGGGCGTGTCCGCTTGCAGGGCTCGGCCAACGGACACGCCCCCTACTGTCTTACATTGACCGTGTTAGACTTAGGTGTGATTCAGCATGCTCTCATGAATATGCAGAGCATGCTGACATCACTCCATTTAACTGCAGCCTCCGTGTAAGAGTTATAACTCTTACACGGAGGCTTAGTGAATCCTGCCCTATGCCTTTTAGGTGAATATTAGCACTGTCTTCTTCAGCCAGCTCAGCACATTTTTGAGTGTTTCCCTTAAGATTTCTGACCTAATTAAAAATAGTTTACAGTTATCCTTTGCATAGAAATCTATTTTAGTCTCCTATTTAGCTTTTGCAGACTTGACTAGTTTCCTGATTTGACTGTTGATATTAATGTGGGATTTGTTTCCATTGAGCACTCTCCTGGTTAGTTTTAGACAGAAATATCTACCTTCTGTTGTACAGTCTGTTTATGATTCCAATCCTGCTATATCCGCCATCAGTCTTGTGTTGGGCTGAATGCCCGCACTGTACCTTCAGGTTTACTGAGTGTTTCTATTTGTACTCAGTGTGGATCCTGGAACTAGCACTGGTATGGTGGGAGACTTTGCCATTGGTCTGGCTGGACATGGAGTAGCACAAATGAGTCTAGCCTGACCAATGCTCCTTCTCTACTCTCATCATAAGGCAGTAAAGTTTCTATGTTTTTCTATGTCCCTTGTTTCCTGGTGGGCTTGGTGATCGGAAGCATGTCTAACTTTGTCTTTCTGTCTTTGTCTTGCAGCCTGATTGTTTCTTTTTGCCAAGTACTGAGGTCATTTTCTAGAAGCAAATAGAACTCCATTCTTAGCCTCCATCTTAGCCATCCAGTATTCTTTCGAGGCCTAGTTTCTCTTTTCCATGTCCCACATAGTCCTGCACTCATCCTTTCCTTTACTTCCTCAGTCACCTCTTTTTAAGTACCTTATTTCTATCACTTGCTTGGCCACATGTTAGTTCTGTAGTCATCCCACATGCTGTTTTGAGGTGCTGCCATTTTTCTTCGTCTAAGTCTGTTTCTTCCTCTACTTGTCTTGGGGTAATTGAGCGCTGAGTATTATCTTGTTCATTCTCACCTTTTAAATGGGTTCCATTAATGGGTGAATTACAGATGAAAACATTCAGCATGATTTGGGGGAAAGACCCCCACAGAAGCACAAGTAGATAATGCAATGGCTGGAGGTCAGGATCAAACCTTGTACCTTGTGCATGAGAGGCAAACACCTTAACCGTTTCGCTATCTGGTCTCACGCCCTCTCAGGGCAATAAAAACATATATTTTTAATCTGTTAAGCTATTGCCAGCAGTGAGAATCAAACCCTGCACCTTGTGCTTGACAGGCATACACCTTAACCACAGTACTATTCACCTTTCAGGTGAAACAGATTTTTAAAAAAGGGGTTTTCAGCTTCATGATTCTCTTTGCATATCAGTCTAGTCAGACGTATGGGTCAGTAGTTTCCTGGGACTGTTAATGGCACAGCCCTGTGCTAAGGGATAATTGTTGCTTTCCTTCACTCTACCAGAGCAAAGCCTGCCTGGAGACTGTGCTTAAATAGAGAACTGAATTGGTGTTCTAGACCATGGTTGAGCTATTTACAAGGCACCCTGGGATTTCATCAGGCTTCATAGATGCTGTGTCTCTAGATTTAGAGAGTGCAGTGACGACTTCTTTTGTGATATCAGGCAAAGTAATCATAGGGGAAATTCCATCAGAAGTGACCTGAGGTGATAAAGGGATGAACTGTTTGTTGAATGTAAATGCCAGCACCTTTACTATGGCAAGATTCACGAAGGCTTACATGGAGTTTAAGAGTAGTGTAAGCCTCCCGATCCAGGAACAGCCCAAACCTCCGTGTAAGAGACAGCTAAAACGTCTCTTACACGGACTGGGCGTGGAAATGCTCAATACCTCATTTGCAGCTCAAAGATATGCAAATGAGGTATTTGAGCGATCCGGGAAGCCCAAACCAGTCCGTGTAACAGACTGTTTAGCTGCAGAAATGTAATCAGAATTGAAAACTGAAAAAAGCTGAACTCAGAGCAGAAATGCTAGGGGCTGCCATAGCTGTTATAATCAGGTATAGGCGAATTGCTGAGGGTGGTGACAATGCAGATGCTGACAGACAACCCAGAGTGAGGAGAAGAGTATACAGGCCCAGGGTCACCTACCATGGGTTACATGAGCTGGAGATTGTAGAGTGCTACAGAGTGGACAGAGACCTTCTGCAGCAAATTGTTGAGCTGTGCAGGCCACGTCTCACACATAGAACCAACAGAGGGGAACCCATCCCAGTGGAAACCAAGGTATGTGTTGGCCTAAGAATACTAGCAACAGGTACCTTCCAGAGACAAACTGGTGATATGATGGGGATATCACAGGCATCAGCCTCCAGGGTACAGCACCAGTTCCTGGATGCCATGTCAGCACATGTCGGTGATCATGTATATTTCCCCAATGCCCATGAGGTATTGGCCAGCAATATGCATCTCTTCCAGCAAATAGCGGGATACCCTGAGGTACTGGGTTAAAATAGACTGCACGCACATACGCATCAAAGCACCAGCCGCTGAGCGGGGTAGAGCCTATATTAACCACAAGGGATTCCCCTCCATCAACTGCCAGGTCGTGTGTGATGCCCAGGGCATAATAATGAATGTATGAATGAATTTGTGTGCTGGCTGCCCTGGGAGCTACCACGATTCCCACATCTGGCATCTGACGCAGCTGTACCAATCATTTGCCAGTGGGGACTTCCCACACGGACACCTAGTGGGGGATGCAGGTTATGCACTTGAGCCGTGGCTGATGACACCCATCAGAAATGCACACACACCTGAACAGGAATGCCATAATGAGGCACACGCACAAACACGTAATGTCATAGAGCGTGTGTTTGGGCTTCTCAAGTCACGGTTCAGGTGTCTGGACACATCTGGTGGAGCCTTGCAGTCCACACCAACTACATGTACCCAAATTATCATGATATGTGCTATGCTATGTAATATGATCCTGCGGAAACAGCTGCAGCAGGACCAGCATAGGGCTGGGCCAAACATATCCCCACCATTGCCAAGGCCACCACAGGCAGAGGGTGACTCGGAGGAGGAACAACCTGACTTTGCCCCAGTAGGCAGAAGGAGGCGTGCCCAGTATGCCCTGGCCTTGGCAAAGAGGCAACGCATAGCACATACACTGGCTCAGTAGGAACACTGGGACTGATACCCCCTCCGACTCACTCATATAGTAACAGGGACGCCTAACATGACACAACCTGCTTCCAAACATGTACAGGGAGTGTAGTATGTGCATCCGACAGAGGCAGCCCTGCAGCACCACCTGAGGCATGAATGCCATGTATTAAGTAATGTAACACCATGTACTATATGCACACCTGAGGACCCTGACTAACATCCACCCTCACCAATCATAAACCACAGAAACACAAACCCACCTTCATAGGTACCGCAAGGGATAGGAACCTAGATGTAATGCTACCCAATGCCAGAAGTATAAACAGCAAGATGCGTGCAGTGTAAACGCACACAGTATAGAGAATGTAGATATCAGTGCTGTAATAGAAAACTGGGTCAAAGCCCACATCAGCACCCTAACACTACCAGGTCACACCTCGTACAGTGATGTACAGCTGCAGAAACATGGAACAAGCTACAAAACGAGTGTGACTAGCAATAAATGTCATGGATAACCACACCCCCATGTTGGTACCACAACAAGAAGCAGCATGGATTAGCCATGGTCAAATACCAATGACTAAAACTGCCTACTACTATATAGCTTGCTGCAGACCACTGTCCTAATAGCAGGAACTGCACCAGGCCTATGTTGGAATACAGAAAGATATCAAGCTCCCCAAACCACATTATATTGCTTGACTGAAAATACCTACACATACACCATAGTTTCATAGTTTACTACTAGGCTATCTGCCCTAGTGCATTTATAAGCCTAGCCATAGTGATGTGGCTATTGCCACCCGTTATAGTGGTAATAAGTGTACAGAATAGATTCCGAATATTGTGCCTCTGACTTAGTAGTGACACATTATGACCCCCTTACTTAATTGAATAACTTGACTGTACCTCTGTCTAGTAGTGACACAGGGAGGACCCCTGGGGTAAACCTACAACCTCGCATCCACTTGTCCAGATTTCTCTTGAAGAGAGTCAGTGAGGGACTCTGTCTAACATGAACTGGGATCCTTTGCTAGAGTGTGAGAAGCCTCTGAGTTATAGGTTCATAGGTTCATAGGTTCATACTAGGCTATCTGCCCAAGGGCATTTATAAGCCTAGCCCATAGTTATTTGGCTTTCGCCACCCCTTTAGTTTGAATAAAACTATGCCTATTATTTTGCTGTGCCTCTGTCAAGCAGTGACACTGAAATAATCCCTGGGGTATATCTGCGATCACCCATCCATTGGTCAAGATTCCTCTTGAACAAGGCCAGCGAGGTGCTCTGCCTCACATGTACCAGGATTTTGTTCCACAGCATAGGGAGTCTCTGGGTGATGAATCTGTCCCTCCAGCATGTTCTATTAATAACCGTGTCAAGGTTTAAGTCTCCGCCCTTGTGGTTCTGAGGATCTAGATTTTTGAGGTGAAGCATATTCATCAAATCTGGGTTTGACATGGCCTTATATGTCAGGCACAGGTCACCTCTGAGCAAGCGGTATGAGACTGAATAGAGCTGGAGTTCTTTCAGTCGGGCAGCATAAGACATATTTTTGAGACCCTTTATCCTTTGGTGAGGAACTTTTGGGGCCTTTCCAGCTGCTGCAGGTGTCGGGTGAGATACATTCCGAATGCGGCATTGTACTCAACCATAGGTCTAATGAGTGATGAATACAGCGGGACAATGACCTCCCTTGATCTAGATGTGAATCCCTTCATGATCAGGTGGGCAATGTAGAAGGTTTTCCTAACTACTTTAGCAACATGAGTGTCAAACGAAGGCTACTGTCAACCTGGGTCCCCAGATCCCTGATGACTTCTTCTGTGCTCAGTGGATTGCCACCTATATGGTAGCTAGGGGTAACCTTGTTTTTCCTGAAGGGTATGACTATGCATTTCTTGGCATTTAACTTTAGGCCATGGCTCTGGCACCAGTTATCCGTTTCTGTGAGGCCCTTCTGAAGGATATCTGTGTCAGATGTGTTTTCGACTATGGCGCCCAGTTTGCAGTCATCTGCAAACTTTGTCAGCCATAACCCTCCTGCATTTGCTTGTACTTCAGAAAAGTAGATGCCGAACAAGAGTGGACCCAGGACTGAGCCCTGTGGGACACCACTTGTGACAGGCTTTGAGTCTGACATGGCTCCAGCAACTCTGACCCTGTGGGTTCTGTCACTTAGCCAGTTTGCAACCCATCTTGTGATGTATGGGTTTACATTCAAGCTGATGAGTTTTTCGATGATACCTGAGTGGGGTATTGTGTCGAAGGGCTTTGCCAGGTCAAGGTAGGCTGTATGGACTGCCTTTCCCTCATCAATGGCCTTGGTGACTGTCTCAAAAAGTCAACCAAGTTTAAAAGGCATGATCTGCCTTTGACAAAGCCAAACTGGGTTGGATCCAAAGTCTGCAAGTTCCCTATGTCTTTATTTATGAGTTCCATTATGATCCTCTCCATGGCTTTGCAGATAAGGCTTGTCAAGCTAATGGGACGGTAATTTCCAGGGTCGGTGGAGGCACCGCCCTTGTGAAGTGGGACCACAGTCACCGTCGCCACTCCTTGGGTACGTATCCTGAGGTGAGGCTAAGATTAAACAGCTGTCCTAACTGCGGGTTTAATTCCTCATTGAGTTCGTGGAGCACACAGCCGGGACACCATCCGGTCCCATGGATGCTGTGTTTTTGCTTTGGAGAGAGCAGTTCTCACCTGGGCGTTGGAGATGTTTGGGGGCTACAATCCTCTGGTATAGATATCTCTCCTTTTGGGGGAGGGGAGAAGTTTGCACTGAACCTGTCAGCCAGTATGTTGGCAATGTGTGTAGGTTCAGTAATCTTCACATCATTTTGAACTAATTCTGAGCATATCTGGGAGTTTCCTCCTAGGTTTCTAACATAGCTAAAGAAGGCCTTATGATTGTCTTTTGAGTCCTTGGCGATTTTTCTCTCAAAATTTGCCTTGGATGATTGTATGAGAGCTCTTAGTTTTTTACTTATAATGATCAAAGGTGTCTTACCTTTCAAGGATTTTGCTCTATCTTGTAGTAGATTCCTCCTTTTGTTGTAGAGCTTGTTTATGGCTGGGGTCCACCAGACTGGACGCTTGCCTTTGGTACAAAGAGTCTTAGTTTTGTTTGGGATTGCCTGATCCATGCAGTCCTGTAGGTGCTGGTAGAAGGCATTTGTAAATGATTCAGCGGTTTGAGTAATGTTTACCACTGGCTCAGGGGCCTTAAAGGAGACCACACTAGTTTTTAGAAGTGTGAAGTCGGCTTTTGAGAAGTTTTTCACTGTGGTCTTTTTTATTTCAGGTGGGGGCGGGATGACTCTGTCCCTCCAGCATGTCCTATACATGTATGTGCTGAGGTTCAAATCTTTAGCTCTCATGGTTCTGGTGGATTTGGATTGCTTGCAGTGGAGCATGTCCACCAAATCCTGATTGGACATGGTCTTGTATGTCAGGCATGGGTCACCTGTAAGTAGGCGGTATGCTACTGAATAAAGCTGGATTTCCTTTAGTCTGGAAGCATATGACATGTGTTGTAGACCCTTGATCCTCTTGGTAAGGTACTTTTGGGGTCTCTCCAGCTGTTGCAAGTGCTGGGTGAGGTACATCCCAAATGGGGCTTTGTATTCAATCATGGGCCTGATAAGGGAGAAGTATAGGGGTACAATGACCTCCTTTGATCTGGATGGAAAACCCTTCATGATAAGGTGGGCAAGATAGAAAGTCTTTCTATCCACTTTGGCAACATGGGTGTCAAACGAGAGGTCACTATCTACATGGGTCCCCAGGTGTCTGATTTGTTTTCTGTGCTCAGTGGGTTGCTGTCTATGTATTGATTTGTGGGTACTTTGTTCCTCCCAAAGGGGATGACTACATATCAGTTGCATTCAGTTTCAGGCCATGATTTCGGCACCAGCTATCTGTCTTTGTGACGGCATTCTGTAGGATGTGTGTGCCAGGTGATGTATTCACTATGGTGCCTAGTTTGCAGTCATCTGCAGACTTTGTCAGCCTCAACCCTCCTATGTTTGCTTTCACATCTGAAAAGTAAATGCCAAATAAGAGGGGTCCCAGGACAGATCCTTGTGGGACACCACTTGTCACTGGCTTTGAATCTGACAAGGCACCTGCAATGTCGACTTTATGGGTTCTGTTTCTTAGCCATTTTGCAACCTATCCTGTGACATATGGTTTTATATTTCAGCTGTTGAGCTTGTCTATGATGCCTGAGTGGGGTATTGTGTCAAAGGCCTTAGCCAAGTGCAGGTAGGCTGTGTGGACCTCTTAGCCCTCATCAATGGCCCTACTGACAGTTTCAAAATAGTCAACTAGGTGCAAAAGGCAGGATCTGTCCTGTACAAAGCTGAACTGGATGGGATCAAGGGTCTCTAGGTCACCAATGTCTCTGTTTAAGAGCTCCATAATGACTCTTTCCATAGCTTTGCAGAAAAGGCTGGTTAAGCTTGTGTGGTGGTAGTTCCCAGGGTCTGTGGAGGCATCTCCTTTGTGGAGTGGGACCACTGCTGCTGTACGTCAGTGTTCAGGTACATATCCTGTAGCAAGGCTAAGGTTAAATAGCATTTGTATATACGGGTTTAGCTCCTTCTGGAGTTCACATAGCACGCAACTGGGGATACCATCAGGTCCCATTGATGCTGTGTTCTTGTCTTTGCTGAGTGCGGCTCCCACATGGACATCTGAGATGACAGTGAGGTTACATTCAGCTGTGATAACTATCTTCTTTTGGGGGTGAGGGAGGGGGAAAATTGCACTGAACCTGTCTGCCAGAATGTTGCCAATATCTGTCAGGTCACTGAAATATATGTTGTTGTGTACCAACTCTGAGCATATCTGAGGGTTCCCACCCAAGTGTCTGAAATAACTGAAGAAGGCATTGTGGTTATCTTTATTGTCTTTGGTGATTTTTGTCTCAAAGTTTACCTTGGATGTCTTTAAGAGAGAATGTAGCTTTTTACTAGTGCTGATCACAGCTGCCTTCCCTTTATGAGATGTAGCTCTGTTTTGCATTAGTATCCTTCATTTGTTATACAGTTTGTTTATGGCTGGGGTCCATGAGACAGGCCACTTTCCCTTGGTGGAGAGGGTCTTGGTTTTATTTGTGATTGCATGTTCCATGCTTTCTTGGAGATGTCCGTAGAAAGCGTCTGTGAAGGAGTCACCATTGTGTGTTGTGGTTTCCACTGACCCAGTGGGCATAAAGGTATGACCCTGACCCCGAGCAGTATCCTTCCTTCACCAAGAATGATGCCACAATATAGAGACAAGATGATCAGCTTTAACAATTGGCTTAATGTCTGGTGTCATTCTAAGGGGATCCAGTGTATGTCTGCCTGGGATGACATGCTTGACAGGCCACGCTGCTTCGCAAGGGATGGCTTGCACCTGTCACCCCAGGGATTCCAGATATTGGCTAAGGCTCTTGCCACCCCCATAGTGCCTTTTTTAGGCAAGGCTCAAATTCTAAACCTACCACCCTAGAAAACAAAAATGGGAAGAAACTGAGGGTAATGCTGCTCAATGCCAGAAGTCTAAATCTCAAAATGCACGCACTCGAGGCCCTTCTCAGTATGGAGAACATTGATGTCTGTGCTGTAACTGAAACCTGGTTCAAGGCTCCTGAGAGCACCCGGCACTATTAGGTTTTACCTCATATCATGCTCGCCCCAAAACCCGGACCACACCACAAAAGGAGGGGGTGTATCCATATTCATAAAGGATACCCACACCTCCAGGTTGGTGGCAATGCACGAAGCTTCAGAAACCATCCAGGTGCAACTAACCATAGGCAAAACTGCTCTACAAATTGTAGCATGCTACAGGCCACCCTCTCAAACTCAGGAACCCCACACAGCCTTCCTGAAGACACTGGAGGGTATAAATGTATCTCCAAACACCATCATATTGGGTGACTTCAACTACCCGAATATAGACTGGGAACATTACTCAAGCCCTAACTTTCTAGCCCAACGGTTCCTACAGTTCATAAATTCAAATGCCATGGAACAGCTAGTCACTGTTCCCACGAGAGGAGAAAATATACTAGATCTCATTATCACAAACATGGGGACAAAATGCTCCACACCGGAAGTATATCCCTCATTGGTGAGATCTGATCATAAAGTAATCTCACTGGAAATCCACATCCCGCCCCACCCCAAAAAAAAAGACCACAGTGAAGAACTTCTCTAAAGCAAACTTCACACTACTCAAGACTGGTGTGGTATCCTTCAAGGCCCCTGAGCCAGTGGAAACCACAACCCAATCTGTGGAAGCCCTTACAAATGCCTTCTATGAACACCTCCAGGACTGCATGGATCAGGCAATCCCAAATAAAACCAAGACTCTTTCCACAAAGGGCAAACATCCAGTCTGGTGGACCCCAGCCATTAACAAACTTTACAATAAGAGGAGAAAGCTATTACATGATAGAACAAAATCCATAAAAGGGAAGTCACCCCTGATCATTATTAGTAAAAAAATACGAGCACTCATAAAATCAGCTAAGGCCAATTTTGAGAGAAAAATTGTCATGGATTCAAAGGACAATCATAAGGCCCTTTTCAGCTATGTTAGGAACCTGGGTGGAAACTCCCAGATATGCTCAGAATTAGTCCAAAATGATACAAAAATCACTGAACTCACAGACATTGCCAACATACTGGCAGACAGGTTCAGTGCAAACTTCACCCCCCTCTCCCCCCCTAAAGGAGAGATAACTATCCCAGTGGAGTGTAGCCTCCCAGACATCTCAAATGCGCAGGTGAAAGCTGCTCTCTCTAAAGCTAAAAATACAGCATCAATGGGACTGGATGGTGTCCCCGGCTATGTGCTACATGAGCTAAATGAGGAATTAAACCCGCACATAAGGCAGCTGTTTAATCTCAGCCTTACCACAGGATACGTGCCCAAGGAGTGGCGTATGGAAACTGTGGTCCCACTCCACAAAGGCGGTGCCTCTACGGACCCTGGTAATTACGGCCCCATAAGCTTAACAAGTCTAGTCTGCAAAGCTATGGAGAGGATCATAATGGAGCTCATAAACAAAGATATAGGGGACTTGCAGACATTGGACCCGACTCAGTTTTGCTTCGTCAAGGGCAGATCATGCCTTTTGAACTTGGTCAACTTCTTTGAAACAGTCACCAAGGCCATTGATGAGGGAAAGGCAGTCCATACAGCCTACCTTGACCTTGCAAAGGCTTTCGACACAATACCCCACTCGGGTATTGTAGAAAAACTTACCAGCTTAAATGTAAACCCATATGTCACAAGATGGGTTGCAAACTGGCTTAAGGACAGAACCCACAGGGTTAGAGTTGCTGGTGCTATGTCAGACTCCAAGCCAGTCACAAGTGGTGTCCCACAGGGCTCGGTCCTTGGCCCCCTATTGTTTGGCATCTACTTCTCAGAAGTACAGGCCAACATGGGAGGACTTTGGCTGACAAAGTTTGCAGATGACTGCAAACTGGGCGCCATAGTGGAAAGTCCATCGGACACGGATATCCTTCAGAAGGGACTCACGGAAACAGATAGCTGGTGCCAGAGCCATGGCCTGCAGTTAAACGCCAAAAAATGTATAGTCATACCCTTCGGGGAAAAACAAGGTAACCCCAAGCTACCATATAGGTGGCAATCCACTAAGCACAGAAGAGGTTATCAGGGACCTGGGGACCCTGGTTGACAGTGGCCTTTCTTTTGACACTCACATTGCTGAAGTGGTTAGAAAGACCTTCTACATTGCCCACCTGATCATGGAGGGATTCCCATCCAGATCTAGTGAGGTCATTGTTCCTCTGTACTCTTCACTTATCAGACCAATGATCGAGTACAATGCCCCATTCAGGATGTATCTCACCCGACATCTGCAGCAATTGGAAAGACCCCAAAAGTTCCTCACCAAAAGGATAAAGGGACTCCAAAATCTGTCATATGCTGCCAGATTGAAGAAACTCCAGCTCTATTCAGTCGCATACCATCTGCTCAGAGGTGACATGTGCCTGACATACAAGGCCATGTCCAACCAGGAATTAATGGACATGCTCCACCTCAAAAAATCCAAATCCATCAAAACCACTAGAGCAAGTGACTTAAACCTTAGCACGGATATAAATAAGACGTGCTGGAGGGATAGATTTATCACTCAGAGACTCCCTATGCTGTGGAATAAAATCCCGGTCCATGTGAGGCAGAGCACCTCGCTGGCTCTGTTCAAGAGAAATCTTGACCTGTGGATGGGAGATCGTAGGTTTACCCCGGGAATCATCTCTGTGTCACTGCTGGACAGAGGCACAACAAACTAATGGGCACAGTATTTTTTCATATAAGGGGTGGCGTAAGCCACAAAACCTTGGGCTAGGCTTATAAATGCCTTAGGGCAGATAGCCTAGTATAAACCTATGAACCTATAAAGGATACCATCTCATTCTGAAGAAGTGTGAAGTCAGCTTTTGAGACGTTTGTCACTATACTCTTTTTATTATACTAGCACCGACACATTTGTAGACAATTTCCCAGAATCCATCAAACAAAATGGACATGCAAAATGTAACACTTCCACAAGCGGGGTAAGCATACTGGATGTGATAATCAGAAATATGTGTACTGGATGTCAAGATGAGAAGTGTATCCCTCACTGGTAAGACCAGACCATAGAGTAATCACACTGTAGTTACACATCCCGACCCCAGTCCCTGGCCAGAATACCACAGTGAAACACATGTATAAAAGCATAGCTTGCACCCCTAAAAACCAATGTGGAATCCATGAAAGGCCCTGTGCAAGTCCAGAATATGGGACACACTGCAGAACATGTTATACAGGCATACCATGAACACAGCCAAGAGTGCTTGGAGTCTGCAATCACAAATAACAACAAGACACAATGCCATACATCCAGGCATCTGGCATGCTGGACTCCAGCAATTACTAAACCATTGAAGAGAATGAGGAAGCTACCACATGATAGATCAAACATAAAAAGTGAAGTAATCAGTGATCACTAGTATGGCAATAAAATGTGTCCACACATACAATCCACTAAGGCCAGGCAAAACAAGTAGAATCTGTGAATCCAGTGGCAATGTGACACCTGTCCCAAGTACACACACAACAACAACTCACCCCAATAAATACAAATATATGTGATAGACGCAACCAGGTAGCCAAACCAGAGCCTGAGCACCCCCAAATCAGTACTGTTAACACTAGTCAGGAGGACAAGGTAACCACATACACCACAAACCCAGTCCCACATAGACCTACAACGACTGTAAACCAAACACATAAACACAAAAATATTCCCAGAGGCCCTAATTACAAACACACAACACCAACACAAGCCTCCAAAGCAGACACCCAATAAAACAACCTCCAGCCATAGCACATGTAACACATAGTACACAAAGCTGGTGTGCCAAACAGTCACAGGACAGAAGGAGAAACAACATGCCTGATACAGTTGTAATAGGTGACTCCATAGTGAGACATGCTGCTGTTCCAGGAATGGCTTGCACCTGTTACCCATCAGTGTCTGGATATTGCCTAAGGCTTTTGCAAGCTACAGAGATCCTTTCGTAGGCAAGGCCGAAAAGACTAACCCACCACCATAGAAAACAAAACTGGAAAGAAACAGAAGGGTAATGCTGATCAATGCCAGATGTGTAAACCTCAATATGCATGCTCCTGAGGCCCTCTCCAGTATGGAGAACATTGATGTCTGTCCAGTGATAGAAACCTGCTGCAAGCCTCATGACAGCACACCAGCACTACCAGGTAATACCACATATCATGTGTTATGGCCACAAAACCTGGAACAAAACATAAAAGGAGGGTGAGTATCCATATTCAGCACAGACACCTATACGTCCAGTTAACTGACAATGCTTATGTCATTGCAGTCCACCCATGTGCAACTAACCATAGGCAAGACTGCTGTACAGTCTGTAGCATGCTACAGACCACACTCTCACAATACAGTCTGTAGCATGCTACAGACCACACTCAAACACACAGGAACCCCACCCCACTGTCCTGAAGACAGTGGACAGTATGAATGTACCACCAAATACAAAACAAGGTACACACAAATTACCACATAGGTGGTAAACCATTATGTGTGGAAGGAGTAATCAGGGACCTAGTGACACAAGTGGACAGTAACCTGTTATGTGACAGTCACATCGCCAATTTGGCTAGGAAGACTGTCTATATTGGACACTGTATCATGAAAGGATTCACATCTACATCAACAAAGGTCATTGTGCCCCTATACTGTTCCCTTATCAGACCATATTGTAGTACAATGCCTCATTTGGGATGTACATTACCTGGCACCTGCAGCAGTTAGAAAGACCTCAAAGGTACCTCACCAAGAGTCAGAAAGGGTCTCAAATATATGTCATATGCTGCCTGGCTGTAGACACCACAGCTGAATGCAGTCACATACTGCCTACACAGAGGCATTGTATGTCTGTTGTACAAGTCCATGTCCAACACAGAAGTAATGGACATGCTCCACCCCAGAAAACTTAAAGCCATTGGAGCTGTGTGAGTCAGAGATGTCAACCTCAACACATAATCAAATAGGATGTGCTGGAGGACAGATACCTAACCCTGAGTCTCTCCACACCCTGGAACAGAATACCACTACATGTTAGGCAGAGCCCCTCACTGACACTCTTCAACAGGAAGTTTGCAAAATGGATGGATAATTGTAGATGTACAATGGGGATCTTTACTGTGTCATGTCCAGACAGAGGCACAGCTAAGTAAATCATAAATGGCCATAATATTCACATAGCAAGGGTGGCAAAGCCACACACACTGTGGCTAGGCTTACAAATGCCCTAGGGTAGATAGCCTAGTATGAACCTATGAACCTATTATGATACAAATTGTACAGGACACTAAGGATAACCCCAAGGCTGCTGCAACTGATGGTAGGAAGCGTGTTGTGAATTCCCAGATATGCTCTGGATCACACAAATATTACAAACAACATAGCAAACACACACACGTATTGCCAACATACATCCTGACAGGTGCAGTGCAAACCCCCCCCCCCACAATAATGCAAAATATCTTTCCCAGCAGACTGCTGCCTCCCTGACATTATGTCAGCCTTACCGCAGGATATGTACCCAAAGAGCAGTGTACAACAACAGTGTTCATTCTCAAGAAAGGTGTCGCCTGAATGGATACTAAAAACAACCACCACAGAATCCTGAGAAGCTTGGTCTGCACAGCTATGGAAAGGATCAGCATGTACCGCAGACATAAAGATATTGGGGATCTATTGACACCCGACCCTACCCAGTGTGGGTTTATTAAGTACAGACCCTGCCCCTAAATATGTGTGACTCAGTTGAAACAGTAATTGAGGTCACTGATGAGGGCAATGTGGTCCACACAGTGTAGCTGGACCTTGCAAAGCCTTCCATACAATACCCTATGTGTTCAATATAGATATGCTCACTAGCTTATATATACACCCCTATGTCACTAGAGGGGTTGCAAACCAGACCAACGACAGAACTGACATGGTCAGACATGCTGCAGCCATGTCAGACTACAAACCACATATAACAGGTATCCCAGAAAGCTTGGTCCTGGGACCTTCCCCGTCTGGTATATATGCCCCATAGGTACAGGCCAACATGTAAGGACTGTGCCTGAACATGTTTGCAGATGACTACAAACCGCCCAACATATCTGACACTCCAGCTGACACAAGCATCCCACAAAAGGGCCACATAGAAACAGACAACTGGTGCCATAGCCATGTCAAGATGAGAAGTGTATCCCTCACTGGTAAGACCAGACCATAGAGTAATCACACTGTAGTTACACATCCCGACCCCAGTCCCTGGCCAGAATACCACAGTGAAACACATGTATAAAAGCATAGCTTGCACCCCTAAAAACCAATGTGGAATCCATGAAAGGCCCTGTGCAAGTCCAGAATATGGGACACACTGCAGAACATGTTATACAGGCATACCATGAACACAGCCAAGAGTGCTTGGAGTCTGCAATCACAAATAACAACAAGACACAATGCCATACATCCAGGCATCTGGCATGCTGGACTCCAGCAATTACTAAACCATTGAAGAGAATGAGGAAGCTACCACATGATAGATCAAACATAAAAAGTGAAGTAATCAGTGATCACTAGTATGGCAATAAAATGTGTCCACACATACAATCCACTAAGGCCAGGCAAAACAAGTAGAATCTGTGAATCCAGTGGCAATGTGACACCTGTCCCAAGTACACACACAACAACAACTCACCCCAATAAATACAAATATATGTGATAGACGCAACCAGGTAGCCAAACCAGAGCCTGAGCACCCCCAAATCAGTACTGTTAACACTAGTCAGGAGGACAAGGTAACCACATACACCACAAACCCAGTCCCACATAGACCTACAACGACTGTAAACCAAACACATAAACACAAAAATATTCCCAGAGGCCCTAATTACAAACACACAACACCAACACAAGCCTCCAAAGCAGACACCCAATAAAACAACCTCCAGCCATAGCACATGTAACACATAGTACACAAAGCTGGTGTGCCAAACAGTCACAGGACAGAAGGAGAAACAACATGCCTGATACAGTTGTAATAGGTGACTCCATAGTGAGACATGCTGCTGTTCCAGGAATGGCTTGCACCTGTTACCCATCAGTGTCTGGATATTGCCTAAGGCTTTTGCAAGCTACAGAGATCCTTTGTAGGCAAGGCCGAAAAGACTAACCCACCACCATAGAAAACAAAACTGGAAAGAAACAGAAGGGTAATGCTGATCAATGCCAGATGTGTAAACCTCAATATGCATGCTCCTGAGGCCCTCTCCAGTATGGAGAACATTGATGTCTGTCCAGTGATAGAAACCTGCTGCAAGCCTCATGACAGCACACCAGCACTACCAGGTAATACCACATATCATGTGTTATGGCCACAAAACCTGGAACAAAACATAAAAGGAGGGTGAGTATCCATATTCAGCACAGACACCTATACGTCCAGTTAACTGACAATGCTTATGTCATTGCAGTCCACCCATGTGCAACTAACCATAGGCAAGACTGCTGTACAGTCTGTAGCATGCTACAGACCACACTCTCACAATACAGTCTGTAGCATGCTACAGACCACACTCAAACACACAGGAACCCCACCCCACTGTCCTGAAGACAGTGGACAGTATGAATGTACCACCAAATACAAAACAAGGTACACACAAATTACCACATAGGTGGTAAACCATTATGTGTGGAAGGAGTAATCAGGGACCTAGTGACACAAGTGGACAGTAACCTGTTATGTGACAGTCACATCGCCAATTTGGCTAGGAAGACTGTCTATATTGGACACTGTATCATGAAAGGATTCACATCTACATCAACAAAGGTCATTGTGCCCCTATACTGTTCCCTTATCAGACCATATTGTAGTACAATGCCTCATTTGGGATGTACATTACCTGGCACCTGCAGCAGTTAGAAAGACCTCAAAGGTACCTCACCAAGAGTCAGAAAGGGTCTCAAATATATGTCATATGCTGCCTGGCTGTAGACACCACAGCTGAATGCAGTCACATACTGCCTACACAGAGGCATTGTATGTCTGTTGTACAAGTCCATGTCCAACACAGAAGTAATGGACATGCTCCACCCCAGAAAACTTAAAGCCATTGGAGCTGTGTGAGTCAGAGATGTCAACCTCAACACATAATCAAATAGGATGTGCTGGAGGGACAGATACCTAACCCTGAGTCTCTCCACACCCTGGAACAGAATACCACTACATGTTAGGCAGAGCCCCTCACTGACACTCTTCAACAGGAAGTTTGCAAAATGGATGGATAATTGTAGATGTACAATGGGGATCTTTACTGTGTCATGTCCAGACAGAGGCACAGCTAAGTAAATCATAAATGGCCATAATATTCACATAGCAAGGGGTGGCAAAAGCCACACACACTGTGGCTAGGCTTACAAATGCCCTAGGGTAGATAGCCTAGTATGAACCTATGAACCTATTATGATACAAATTGTACAGGACACTAAGGATAACCCCAAGGCTGCTGCAACTGATGGTAGGAAGCGTGTTGTGAATTCCCAGATATGCTCTGGATCACACAAATATTACAAACAACATAGCAAACACACACACGTATTGCCAACATACATCCTGACAGGTGCAGTGCAAACCCCCCCCCCCACAATAATGCAAAATATCTTTCCCAGCAGACTGCTGCCTCCCTGACATTATGTCAGCCTTACCGCAGGATATGTACCCAAAGAGCAGTGTACAACAACAGTGTTCATTCTCAAGAAAGGTGTCGCCTGAATGGATACTAAAAACAACCACCACAGAATCCTGAGAAGCTTGGTCTGCACAGCTATGGAAAGGATCAGCATGTACCGCAGACATAAAGATATTGGGGATCTATTGACACCCGACCCTACCCAGTGTGGGTTTATTAAGTACAGACCCTGCCCCTAAATATGTGTGACTCAGTTGAAACAGTAATTGAGGTCACTGATGAGGGCAATGTGGTCCACACAGTGTAGCTGGACCTTGCAAAGCCTTCCATACAATACCCTATGTGTTCAATATAGATATGCTCACTAGCTTATATATACACCCCTATGTCACTAGAGGGGTTGCAAACCAGACCAACGACAGAACTGACATGGTCAGACATGCTGCAGCCATGTCAGACTACAAACCACATATAACAGGTATCCCAGAAAGCTTGGTCCTGGGACCTTCCCCGTCTGGTATATATGCCCCATAGGTACAGGCCAACATGTAAGGACTGTGCCTGAACATGTTTGCAGATGACTACAAACCGCCCAACATATCTGACACTCCAGCTGACACAAGCATCCCACAAAAGGGCCACATAGAAACAGACAACTGGTGCCATAGCCATGTCAGCATGTTAAATGGAGAAAACTGTATAGTCAACCTCTGTGGATATACAGTAAGTGACCACCAATTACCACATAGGTGTTAACCCATTACATACTTAACATGTAATGACAGACCTGGGTACACAAGGTGATAGATATCCTGCATTGGACAAACATGTGGTTGTAGTGTTAACAGAAACAATCCATATACCAACCTAATCATGAAGTTTATGACATCTAGATAAGGGGAGGTCATTGTGGTTCTGCAGTTATCCTTCATCAATGTTACAATTGACTACAACAGCCCCTGTGGGGTGTACCTCAGCAGACACCTCCATCAACTGTAAAGTCCACAACAGTACCTCACCGGGAGTATCAAAGAGCTTGAACAGATGTAATGTGTTGCCTGATTAAACAGAGTGCAACTCCACACACTGCCATGCTGGCCACCCAGACGCAAGCTGTGCCTGATGTAGAAAGCCATGTCTAAGCTGGAATCAATGAACATGCTGCACCTTGTACAATCTGAATGGCAGTGAGCTATGCACATGAGGGACCTGAACCCCAGCACTGACATACATAGGACAAGCTGTACTGCATTATCCATAACACAGAAGCCATCCCCACGCATGAGTAAACTACCAGTACAGGTTATCCATAGAGTCACTCGTTGATTCTCCTCAACAGGAATCTTAATGAGTGGATGGGAGATGGTAGGTTTACCCTGGGTATCACTGTTATGTCACGGGTAGACAGAGGCACAGTATACTAAACAAGACATATGTCATGGCAAACTACACTTACAATGTGTCGAAGGACAAACACACTCTCTGACTAGCATTAGAAATGGCCTAGGGCACATCGGAAGTGTTTGCCAATGTACGCCTATGTTGTGGAATACACTACTGATGTTGGACGAGGCTGTTGTAAGTAGTTAATATCTGAACATAATGCAACATGATCAGATAGGTTCATAGGTTTATACTAGGCTATCTGCCCTAAGGCATTTATAAGCCTAGCCCAGAGTTTTGTGGCTTATGCCATCCCATATATGGAAACAATACTGTGCCCATTAGTTTGCTGTGCCTCTGTCCAGCAGTGACACAGAGATGATTCCCGGGGTAAACCTACGATCCCCCATCCACAGGTCAAGATTCCTCTTGAGCAGAGCGAGCGAGGTGCTCTGCCTCACATGGACCGGGATTGTATTCCACAGCATAGGGAGTCTCTGAGTGATAAATCTATCCCTCCAGCATGTCCTATTTATATCCCTGCTAAGGTTTAAGTCACTTGCCCTAGTTGTTCTGGTGGATTTGGAGTTTTTGAGGTGGAGCATGTCCATTAATTCCTGGTTGGACATGGCCTTGTATGTCAGGCACATGTCACCTCTGAGCAGACAGTATGCGACTGAATAGAGCTGGAGTTTCTTCAATCTGGCAGCATATGACAGATGTTGGAGTCCCTTTATCCTTTTGGTGAGGGACTTTTGGGGTCTCTCCAATTGCTGCAGATGTCGGGTGAGGTACATCCCGAATGGGGCATTGTACTCGATCATTGGTCTGATAAATGAAGAGTACAGGGGAACAATGACCTCACTAGATCTGGATGTGAATCCCTTCATGATCAGGTGGGCAATGTAGAAGGTCTTTCTAACCACTTTAGCAACGTGAGTGTCAAAAGAAAGGCCACTGTCAACCTTGGTCCTCAGGTCACTGATAACCTCTTCTGTGCTTAGAGGATTGCCACCTATATGGTAGCTTGGGGTTACCTTGCTTTTCCCGAAGGGTATGACTATACATTTTTTGGCATTTAACTTCAGGCCATGGCTCTGGCACCAGCTATCAGTTTCCATGAGTCCCTTCTGAAGGATATCTGTGTCTGATGCACTTTCCACTATGGTGCCCAGTTTGCAGTCATCTGCAAACTTTGTCAGCCAAAGTCCTCCCATGTTGGCCTGTACTTCTGAGAAGTAGATGCCGAACAATAGGGGGCCAAGGACCGAGCCCTGTGGGACACCACTTGTGACCGGCTTGGAGTCTGACATAGCGCCAGCAACTCTAACCCTGTGGGTCCTGTCCTTAAGCCAGTTTGCAACCCATCTTGTGACATATGGTTTTACATTTAAGTTGGTAAGTTTTTCTACAATACCCAAGTGGGGTATTGTGTCGAAAGCATTTGCAAGGTCAAGGTAAGCTGTATGGACTGCCTTTCCCTCATCAATGGCCTTAGTGACTGTTTTGAAGAAGTTGACCAAGTTCAAAAGGCATGATCTGCCCTTGACAAAGCCAAACTGGGATGGGTCCAATGTCTGCATGTCCCCTATATCTTTGTTTATGAGCTCCATTATGATCCTCTCCATAGCTTTGCAGACTAGACTTGTTAAGCTTATGGGGCTGTAATTACCAGGGTCCATAGAGGCACCGCCTTTGTGCAGATGTGCACAACTGGACCCTAACCAGGCTGTTGTGCTCACTATTGAAATGTAAAGCAGTGATAGGACTAAAGCCCAGGATACTGTCCACCACAGTGAAAGTACTGAACCACTACACTATACAATACTACAGTGTTAGGTCAGTATGAACAGATGTTGACAATTGTATGCAAAGTATCCCATGCAAAACCTGCAGGCACAGTATAATCCCTGTTGTGTTCACACAAAAAGCATTTGGACAGTAACTACACAACATGACACAGAACACACAACCATAAACAGGAGATATTTGTTGAAGTTACACTCATCCACAAATGTGATGGGCTGCAGAGTTCAACATATAGAAAGCTCACACTGGGCATGCTCACACACTTTGATAAATGAGACATCTTTCACACAACATGCCATGGGAAGGCTGAACTGGGCATGCTCACACACTTAGTCCAAATATCAGTTTAGCATTTTGCCACATATATCTGGTATATGTACGTGTTATTCCAGTAACCAACAACATTATAGCAATCTGACCAGTGCTCACACTTAAATGACTACAGAGACATACATGATATAGTGGATTTCCCCCATATGCAAACATCGTCCACATATACACAAGTTGTTCAAACAAACAGGAAATGTTATGGCAATAAAGACCTGGAAACACTGCTATCAGCACCAAATAATGTGCATCTGACAGTTAAACATATGGGTATAGAGGTCAACACTAGGCTGTTTGCCCTAGGGAATGACAGCTTATCCAGAGTGTGTGTGTGTGGGTGATTGTGGTTGGTCTGTGTGCAAGTCTGTGTGAGGGAAATGTTCCTTTTAGCAACTGGGAAAACACACCACAGGATGCTCATTCCCCTTTCAAAACACTGATGATGTCAGCACCCTATAAGTATATCAGGTGAAAAGAAATCTCCCAGTAATTCGAATAGCATGCTCCGCTAATGCATCCATCTTTAGTGTCATAACATAGTTAGGTAGGGGTTTGAATCTGGCATGTGTGTGTGAAGGGGGGTTAGTGTGTATGAAAGGAACATCCCTTTTGGCAACTGTGAAAACACACCACAGGATGCCCATTCCCCTTTCTAAACACTGATGATGTCAGCACCCTATAAGTATATCAGGAGAAACAGAATCTCTCAGTAATGCGAATAGCACGCTCTGCTAATGCATTCGTCTCTAGTGTCATAACATAGTTAGGTAGGGGTCTGAATCCAGCAAGTGATAAGTGTGTGAAGGGGGGTTTGTGCATGTGTAAGTGTGTATGAAAAGAGCATCCCTTTTGGCACCTGTGAAAACACACCACAGGATGCACATTCGACTTTCTAAACACCGATGATGTCAGCACCCTATAAGTATATCAGGAGAAAACAAATCTCCCACCAATCCGAATAGCGCGCTCTGCTAATGCATCGGTCTCTAGTGTTATAACATAGTTAAATAGGGGTTTGAATCCAGCAAGTGTGTGTGAAGGGGGGTAAGTGTGTATGAAAGGAACATCCCTTTTGGCAACTGTGAAAACACACCACAAAATGCCCATTCCCCTTTCTAAACACTGATGATGTCAGCACCCTATAAGTATATCAGGAGAAAAAAACTATCCCAGTAATGCGAATAGCGCGCTGTGCTAATGCGTCCATCACTAGTGTCATAACATAGTTAAGTAGGGGGTTTAAATTCAGCAACTGTGTGTGAAGGGGGGTTAGTGTGTGTGTATGAAAGGAACATCCCTTTTGGCAACTGGGAAAACACACTACAGGATGCACATACCCCTTTCTAAACAATATCACAATTATTTATGGCTTTTGATTCCAGACATGTCACGTGTGTTTTGCTCACACAGAATGCCCATGTGTGCGGGTTGTTTCTCACAATAATGCATGACATCGATTAAACCAGTTATGGCAATGCACACATGATGTATGTGTGTGCCAAATACACATATGTACCTGTGACCTTCAATAGTTACCACGTGTGATGCCTGCCACATGTGAATACATGGTATTTGCACTGGGTAACATTATGACTGTGGTCTTCTGTGCAGGTGCTGCATGTGGGATGTGTATATACAGTGTGAGATGTAGATGCTATCAACCTAGTAGTGAGGGATACACACCTGGTCTGGGGCATATAGTCTACATGTTGTTGATGAAGAGGTGCTGCGTGTTTTCACCTGTTGTGGGAGTGGTAAAAAGTTGTCCCATAGCAATGCAGTGACCGCATGCTAAGAACCTTTCAGCTAGGGTGTTGTAGCTACAATAATTCATTAGCATTCAGTAATATATCAGCATTCCTGGTGAGGGTATGATGCCAACCAAGGTCAGGGTTCTACCAGCCTGTGCCACTTGCTCAGTGAGCCCTTCCATGTTCCCTATCATGTATTCCAGTGAGGGACATCACGTGTCAGCTGTAGTGGCATGGACAATGACTGAGTCATATGTGTCCATGCATCTGACTGACCTGTATGCTTGTGTTATGTGGTGGACCATAGTAGTGCCCCATGAGCATATCACTGTGACCTTCACCTTGTCCAGCCTGGTGAGCATGACCTCACTGTACCGGACAATAAAACTACCTAACACAACTGCAGCAGTAGTGTTGTATAACTGTACAGACTGTGCTTGTTTGGCACACAGGATTTGTGTGCTATGTGTTATGCTTGCTGTGTTCAGGCTTAACGTATGCCTGTGTGCCAGCTGCAGAGGTGTCTGCCACTCAGGCAGGATGCCATTCTTAGGCTCCACGAATGGCCCGGTGTGTTCCCGTGCTTGTATTGCTGTCAGTGTAGGTCTACATCAGACTGGTATTGCAGTCACTGTAGTATTTCATGCCACCTGACAGGTTATGCCACTACTGGGTTCAGAGTGCTTAGTCCACAGTTTGGCTATGTGTTTCCATCTCATACATGTGTTGTACATCCATGGTTAGGGGATAGGGTTGACTGTGTACATGTGGCAGCTGTGACATTACTACATGACTCACATATTCCACAACTGTACCATAGAGGTGACTGATAACTGACCTTTGCACATGCTACCATAGTATTGAGATTGCACTGGTGATTAACAGCACATAGGGCCAATGGTGAACAAGATACATAGGTTCATAGGTTCATACTAGGCTATCTGCCCTAGGGCATTTATAAACCTAGCCAGAATGTGTGTGGCTTTCACCATGCATTGTAAATCTATCTTGCTATGCCCTTTTCCAAGGTTAGTATACTGTGCCTCTGTCTAACAGTGACACAAGTGATACCCAGGGTAAACCTACAATGTCCCATCCAGTCATTAATATTCCTCTTGAAGACAGTCACTGAGTGACTCTGCCTAACCTGTATTGGGATAATATTCCAGAGTGAAGGGAGCCTCTGAGTTATGAATGTGTCCCTCCAGCATGTCCTATGTATATCACTCCTGAGGTTCACATCTTTCCAGCATGTAGCTTGATGGGATTTGGATATTCTGAGGTGCAGCATGACCATTAAGTTAGGGTTTGATATGGCTTTATATGTCAGGCACAGATTGCCTATGAAGAGGCAGTATGCCACTGAGTAGAGCTGCTGTTTCTTTAACCAGTCAGTATGTGGCATCTGTTTGAGCCCTTTGATCCTCTTGTTGAGGTACTTTTGTGGTCTTTCCAGTTGCTGCAGGTGTCTGGTAAGGTGCATGCCGACAGGGGCATTGTAGTCAATTATGGGCATGATGAGGGATGAGTAAAGAGGCACAATGTCCTCCCCTGATCTACATGTGAATCCCTTCATGATGAGGTGGTCTATATAAAATGTTTTTCTAACCACTTTGGCCATGTGGTTGTCAAATGAGAGAATGCTATCAAATTGTGTACCCCAAGGTCCATAATTCCTTCGTCTGTACTTAATGGATTAACACATATGTGGTACTTTGTGGTCACTTTGTTTTTGCCAAAGGGGATGATTATGCACTTTATGGCATTCAGCTTGAGGCCATGGCTGTGGCACAAGTCGTCTGTTTCTAAGAGGCCATTTTGGAGGATGTGTATGTTGGCTGGAGAGTTGATTATGGCGTCCAGTTTGCAGTCATCTGTGACTTGCTCAGACACAGTCCTTCCATGTTGGCCTGTACCTCTGATAAATATATACTAAACAAGACAGATCCCAGGGCTGAGCCTTGTGGGACACCACTTGTAACTGGTTTTGAGGCTGACATGGCTCCAGCAATTCTAACCATGTGTGTTCTGCCCTTGAGCCACTGTGCAATATCTGTAGTGACATAGGGGTTAATATGTACACTGGTGAGCTTCCCAGAATGCACAAGTGGGGTATTGCATCAAAGGCTTATGAAAGGTCCAGGTAGGCTGTGTAGACCACCTTCCTTTTGACAGTGGCCTTGGTGACTGTTTCAAAGGAATCAAACAGGTTTGAGAGGCAGGATCTGCCATTAACAAAGCCAAACTGTGTATGATGCAGTGTCTGTAGGTCCCCAATATCTATATTTATGAGGTTCATGATGATCCTTGCCATAGCTTTGCAAACCAAGCTATTCAGACTTATGGGGCGATAGTGTCCAGGATCCGTTAAGGCACCACCTACATGTAGAGGAACCACTGTTGCTGTACGCCACTCTTTGGCCACATATCGTGTAGTAAGGCTGGGATTGAACAGTAGTGTTATGTCTGGGTGTAGCTCTTCTTGGAGTTCATGTAGGACACAGCCTGGGACACTGTCTGATCCTATTGATGCAGTGTTTATTGCTATGGAGAGGGCAGCTCTTACCTGAGCATCTGAGATGTCAGGGGGGGGGCAGCACTCTGCTGGGAGAAATATTTGCCCCTTTGGTGTGGAGGGAGGAGAAGTTAGCAGTGAAAATGTCCACTAGGATGTTGGCAATGTCTGTGTGTTTGGTATTTCTTTTGACATCTTGGAGTACCTCTGAGCATATCTGGGAATTACCACCCAGGTTCCTAACATAACTAAAGAAAGCCATGTGATTATCCTCAGTGTCTTGTGGAATCTTCTCTCAAAGATGGCCTTAGACAATCTTATGAGTGCCTGTAGTTTTCTTCTAATACTCATCAGTGATACCTTCACATTTTTGGAGTTTGTTGTATCATTTAGTAACTTCAACCTTCTGTTGTATAGTTTGTTTGTGGCTGGTGTCCACCACACAGGACATCTGCCTTTGGAGGATTGGGTCTTGCTTTTATTTGGGATTGCATGATCCATGCATTCCTGAAGGTGTCCATAGAATGCCTTTATACAGGTATCTGCAGTCTGGTCCATATTTTCAACAGGCCTGGGGGCTTTGAAGGTTTCCACATCATTTATGAGGAGTGTGAACATGCTTTACATGAGTTGTTGACTGTATTCTTCTGTGCAGGGGGTGGCCTTGGGATGTTAATATCCAGTGAGATTAGTTTATGGTCTGATCTTACCAGTGAGGGATACACTTCTGGTCTGGAGCATAGAGTCCCCGTGTTGGTGATGATCAGGTTCAGTATGTTTTCCCCTCTTGTGTGAGTGGTGGTAAGTTGTTCCATAGCATTTTGGTATATACATTCTAGTAATCTTTGGGCTAGGGTGTTGGAGCTACAGTCATGCTCCCAGTCTATTTTTGGGTAGTTTAAATCACCCACTATAATGGTGTATGGACAGACCTACATATTTCCAACTGTTTTCAGGAAGGCCAAGTGCAGTTCTTGTGTTTGTGAGGGTGGTCTGTAGCAGGCTATAACCTGGAAGGCAGTTTTACCCATTGTTACTTGCATATGGATAGTCTCTGATGTTTGGTGCTTTGCCACCAACCTGGAGGTGTGGGTATCTTGGATGAATATCAATACACCCCCTCCTTTTGTGGTTTTGTGCAAGTTTTGGGCTGGAAAAGCATGGTATGAGGTATAACTTGGTAGTGCTGGGGTGCTGTTGGTAGCCCTGAATCCGGTATCTGTTACTGCACAGATAACGATGTTCTCCATGCTGAGGAATGTTTCGAGTGTGTGCATCATCAGGTTTAGAGTCCTGCAGTGGCATATATGACTGCTCACGTGGACAGATGCCAGGTAAGTCATATGCAATGTGTCACAGGCAACGTACATGTGAACAGGAGAAACAGTGACATTCTGTCAAGTGAGACATGAACATACATATAGTAAGCTATGCAGATGTCACTAGGAGTCCACAGAAGCTGTGTAACTCTGCATGGTAGGTCGGATCAGTATTCCAGGGTAACTGCAAGGAAACATGCATGCAAACATAGCTACTGTAAGGTGGGCTGCATGTAGTCCATTGTACAACAAACAAGCTGTACCACTTTCAGTAGGTAACACTGCAAATGCTCACCAGCTGACATATGAATACCTATGTCACCAAAGGTGATACTTACCAGACCAGGGACAGAAATGACATGGCCAGACACGCTGCATCCCACATGAACACATATCACAAGCAACACAGACCTCACAAAGTCAGTGTTCTTAACAGGCACAGCCCATAAGGCCAAACACAATGTGTGACACACCTATAATAGGTGATGCCATAGTCAGACACACTGACGTCCCACTCTCCAGTCTGAGCAAGGTGAAGGTCACATTTAGCTACCTGTCGGGTGATAGAATGTACCACATAACACAAGCACTCAGGTCACTCCACAGCAAGTATAAGTATGAGGCAGTCATTGTCCATGCTGGTGTGAACAACCTGAGATGTACATCCCTGGACCACATGGAAAGAGACACAGAGGAACTCTTACTTCACCCTCTCAAACTCAGGAATCCCACACAGCCTTCATGACGACACAGCAGAGTATAGATTTCTCTGCAAACACCATCATACTGGGTGACTTCAACTACCCAAACATAGACTGTGAACATTACTCAAGCCACAATACCCAAGCTCTAGGGTTCCCATAGTTCAGAAACTCTTTAGCTATGGAACAAGTAGTCAACATTCCCACAAGAGGGGAAAATATACTAGACCTGATCATCACAAACATGAGTACAAAATGCTCACTACTTGAAGTATATCCCTCATTGTTGCAATCGAACCATATACTAATCACACTGGAGTACTGGATCCCCCACATATGCAAACCTCAAACACATCTATGTGTGTGCGGGAAATGCCCCTATTAGCAACTGTGAAAGTACACTACAGGATGCAGTTTCCCCTTTTGAAGCACTGATGATGCCGGCACTCTATAACTATATTACTTGAATTCAAGCTCCTCAATAGTTCATATAGCGCGTTCTGCTAATGTGTCTGTCTCTAGTGTCATAACATAGTTAGGTAGGGGTTTGAATCCTGCAAAGGGAATGTATTTGAGTTAGTGTGAGTGGGGTTTGTGTGTGTGCATAATGCTGTGAAGGTTTTGCCAACTGGGAGTACACACTATAGGGTGCACATCCCTCTTCCTAAACACAGATGATGTCAGCACCCTCTAAGTACAGCATTAGAAATGCAAATAGCGCACTCTGCTAATGTGTCTGTCTCTAGTGTCATAACACAGTTAGGTAGGGGTTTGAATCTTGCAATTGTAAAGTATTTGTTTTAGTGTGTATGCACAATGCTGGGGGTGGGATGTGGCTTTTGCCAAATGGGGCTACGCACTGCAGGGTGCACATTTCCCTTAACAAACAGTGATGTTGACAGCACCCTATACAAACAACATGACAACAGACAACTGCCAGTACTCAGTATAGTGCTACATGCTACTGTAACATGCACATGTACAAGAACATACCTAGATAGTGTTTTGAAACCTGAATGTGGCAAGTGTGTGGATGTGGGATGTTTCTGTGTGTGCATTTCCGTATGGAAAACATGTTGGATGTGGCAATCAGGGAACCACAGTACCTGATGCACATTACACTTTTAAACTAATGAGGTTTCCTGCACCCTGTGAGTACAGGTAGAGAGGGGGAATTCGGTAGTAATCCAAATAGTGCACTTTTCAAATGTGTACCTGTCATGTGTCGACAGCTACTCATGTAGGGTAATAAATAATGGAAATGGCAGGTGAGCATGTGCATGTGTGGGGGTAGCAGGGTGTGTGTAAATGCATGTGTGACAGAACAGATACATATAGCTGAATCTACAATACAGCACATGATGCACATTCCCATAGTCAATGGTAGCATGTGATGGTGTGCAGGTGGTGCACTTTGGTAAGTAGTATGGGTGCAGATAACAATTCAGGACATTCATACAGTTACTGCAGCAGGAATGCTGGGATATACACACAATCATAGTGGAACAGTGAACAGTTACCAACATGTTACTACTTATACACATCTATGTAGTCACCCTGTGCATCAGCAACGTGTTTACCTTTTCCTGCACTGATGTTGTAGTATGCAGGAGATGGCACAGTGTCATCATATGCACAGGGTGTGGGTTAGGTATGCCCAAGCCAGCCACTGGTATCACCGATTGACATGTGTGTGTATGTGTGTTTGTGAGGGGCAGCAGTACAGGGTGGACCAGTGTTGGTGCAGTGTGTGTGTGTATGTGTTTGCCCTAGGTGTTAAATTTCTGCATGTCTGTAAGCACACACACAGTCCCACATAATGGCTGCCATGTACAGGGTTTTGTGGACAGCCACAGACTGCACCTGTCAGGTCATCCAGATCAGTGTCTGTGGGCACGGACACGGTACCTGTGCCTGGCAGGGGTGCTACGGACCGTATCCGGTACTAACCCCGACTGGGTACTGTCATCGGAAGTGGGTGTGTGTTGACTGGACACAGTTCCCTGTTGGGACTGTCCAGAGCCATGTGCACGTGGTCTCCTGGGGCATCCTGATGACAGCACTAACCCAGCATTGCTGGGGCTGCTGCTGGCACTTGAGGTGCGTGAGTGGGCCTGTTGTCATCCGCGGCGACTGCCAGCTGGTGCTGTTGCCGGCATACGGCCATGTTGGCACCTCAAATGCACACCATCGCCCTGGCCCATGGACATTTGGTTGTGGAGCAGCTGTTGTATGTCCCCACAACGTCTGTCAACGACATCTGTGAAATTACGAATAGCATTCGCAATGTCACGCATGCCATCTGTCATGGCTGTGCGACATGCTGTCAGCTCCCTCAGACCCTGTCTGGTGTACCTTTCCATATGCACCTGTGCCTGCATAACAGTCCGAAACATAGTGGAGGTTGACATACCTCCTTGGGCACGTCGGCCAGAGGCAGTACGGCCATGGATGCCCCCACGAGAACCCATGGGCGACTGTCTGCGTGGTACCATTAGAGGTCCCTGCTCATGGCTGCTTTGTGGGGATGCATGTACCACAGGTACCACATTACCCTGATCTATGCCCAATGCATACTGTCCATCACCTAGGGACAATGGTGACAAAGGATGTAACGGCAGGATGACTGTGCGCATTGAAGGGGTTGACAGCTGTGTGCTGTCAATTGGCTGACCAATGGCAGACCCAGACACACCTTCCTGCACCATTATAGACATTTCATCATCATCATCAGTACCTGGGGCACAAGATTCAGGTTCCCTGTTGCAGGTCACCAGAGCAGCACCAGAACCTACGGGAGGAAAACAGGGAACACAGGTTACAGTCTCAACACATATTTTACGGTGATGCACTTCAATACAAATGCACACATTCAGAAATGGACACATGCACTCATGGACACACACACACATGCACACATGGGCACAGGCACACTTGCACACATGCACACCCCACAGTACACACACACATCAGTACTGAGTTACACTACTCTTACTAGTATTAACTTGAGTATTGCAGGTATTATTAAACACACTCACCAGCATGTATACTACAGAGTTACACTACTCTTACTAGTATTATAAATTGTTTTTCAGGTAATGATAAACACACTCACCAGCATGTATGGCCTGCCTCATTGCTAGATGGGAGGGACCTGGAAATATGAAGAAAGTAATGTCAGTGGGCACAAGTGTGCCATTTGTTTTGCATATGATACAGTACAGTAGTGCACCAGTTCCCTTATACACATCAGCTGCTCATAATGTCAGTATCACACATGCACAATTACATATCATGATGACAGATACATACCACGTGCACACCTTATGCATGTATGAAGTAACAGTGTACAGAACAGTCATATGTAAATATGGCATCTTACCTGCACGCTCAGTGTCTTGCTGCTGTGTGGATCCAACCTCCATCATGATGCAAGTCTGATGCTGTTGTTGTTCTGGGGCTGGATCCACGACACTTAGCAGTAGCCCCTCCTGTCTGGTGAGGGGGGAATGTGTGGCCACCCCCCCCACCTGTGGCAACATGTTGCCTGCGGATATCTGCAGCACACTGGCGGACATTTCTAATCAAATCACTGCAGTGATGTCTCACCTGCTCATATGTCCTATCATGCATGCCAACATCATTTATCCTGCTGACAAGGTTTTGCCACAGTGCAGACCTCTCCTGCTGATTCTGGGTGGTGTGTGAAAACAGGATGTCATAGTCACGCACCAGGTTCTGGTGGATCACTTTGTCCTCTGCAGCAGAGTAGGCAGGGTTCCTTTTTGGAGCCATATCTCCCTGGAAAAGTACACAAACAGGATATCAGCAGAGTATGTCAGCAATATATGGTACACATTCTATACATAAAGTATTAAATTGTAGTTATTACTGCTTGGTTGTAACTTGATTAAAGTGTAGCTATCATTCTAAGTCTTTTGGATTAAGCACTTGGCCTTCAGACCAGTTGTTTTACATTAGGAAGGTTTGTGGCAAGCACTGTGGTGGCAGGACAGGTAGCTTTCATTCTTCTAAGTTGGGAACTGCTGATTGAGAGCCCAGTGTCCAAGTGTATTAGTTCTGGTATAAGCAGTTGGGCTTCAGGCCAGTTATTTAACATTAACAAGGTTTGTGGTCTGCACTCTTGTGTGAGAATAGGCTGTACTCTGCCATTCATAGCTGGGAACTTCGGGTTTAAGGTTTATAGTGCCTGCATATTTGAACTGTATCTTACTGACATTGGTACACCTTGTTTGCTGTAGCATACACTACATCCAAGCCTCCTGAATCTAGCTTTGTTTATATGCTTGTTATTTGTTAGCTTATTTCACTGGTACGCTAATTACACATAATACACAGCTTCTCAGCACTTCTGTGAATCACTACTGATATCTGCATTGCTTACTGTACTTATTTCCTTGTTACACTTGACAGAAAGTGACTGCTTGTCATTTTTGCATTTACTTAATTGTAGCACATTGAACTTAAGTTACCTGGCACTTGCTCACTTAAGCTATTATATCAGTCAGCAGTAGAAATTAATATCAGTACACCCTCACTCCCCACTGGACCTTGTTTTCAATTATTACGGAATTCAAAATAGTATTCTAGCATGTCCAAAGGTCAGTTGTCAATCTCCTCTCCAGTCCAGCTGGTGAGTGTGGCAATCCAGAGGCAATGTTATAACAGCCTCATGTACACAGACAACCCCCTCCTCCTAACAACAAATTCAAACACATGTGAGTGATGCAACCATATACCAAACTGGAGGCTAGGCTCTCTCTACTCAATACTGCCATAACCAGTCAGGTGGAGAAGGAAACCACACTCACTACAATTCCAGTCTCACATAAACCTACCACGACAGCAAAACAAACACATAATCACACAAAAACATACTCAGAGGCTCAAAATAAATATCTGCCTAAGCAGCAGAGACCTCCAAAGCAGACACCCAAGCAACCACTACCCCAAAACCAAACATGTGCAACACATATCTCACAAAGCCAATGTGCTGAACACTCACAGCCCTTAACAGTAAACAACACACCTCATACACTTGTAATAGGTGACTCTATCATCAAGCACACTGATGTCACTTTCACCAGGCTGAACGAGGAGAGGGTCACAGTGTGCAGCCTGTCGGGCACTACGACCCGCCACATAACACAAGCACTCAAGTAACTCCAAGGCAAGTACAAATATGACTCACTCATTGTCCATGCTGGTGTGAATGACCTGACACATACCTCCCTGGACTACATGAAAAGAGACAGAAAGGAGCTCTCTGAGCATGTAGCCCAAGGCAGTATGACCCTGACCTTGAGTAGCATCTTACCCTCACCAAGAATGATGCCACAATATCAAGGCAAGATGATCACTTTCAACAACTGACTGAAGTACTGGTGTCATTCAAAGGTGATCCAATGCCTGTCAGCTTGGGATGATATGCTGTACAAGCCACGATGCTTTGCTAAGGACAGCTTGCACCTGTCACCCCTGGGCTTTTGGATTTTGGCAAATGCTCTTGCTACACCCATAGTGCCTTTATTAGGCAAGGCTCATAAGGCAAACCCACATCCATACGTATCACAAAGGATGAGGAACTAAGAGTAATGCTACTAAACACCAGAAGTCTAAACCTCAAGATACACGCACTCAAAACTCTACTTAGCATTATGGACATTGATATCTGTGCAGTAACAGAAACCTGTTTCAGGTTTCCCAAGAGCACACCAGCACTACCAAGTTATACCTGTTACCATTCTTGTCGGCCCCAACACTTGGACCAAAAAACAAAAGGAGGGGGAGTATCAATATTCATCAAAGATAACCACTCCTCCACATTGGTGGCAAAGTACCACATAGGTGTTAAGCCATTAAGTACAGAAGAAGTAATTGGGGACCTGGGGAAAAAACTTGATAGCAATCTGTCATTTGACAACCACGTGGCCAAAGTGGATTGGAAAACATGTTATATAGCCCAGCTAATCATGAAGGGATTCACATGTACATCAGGGGAGGTCATCATGCCTCTTTACTCATCCATCATCAGGCCTATAATTGAGTACAATGCCCCTTTTGGGATGTACTTAACCAGACACCTACAGCAACTGGAAAAACCCCAACAGTACCTCATCAAGAGGATCAAAGGGCTCAAACAGATGCCATATGCTGCCCAGTTAAAGAAAATCCAGCTGGAATCAGTGGCATACTGCCTGTTCAGAGGCAGTCTGTGCCTGCCATATACAGCCATATCCAACCCAGACGTAATGGATATGTTGCACCTCAGGAAATCAAAATCCCATACAGCCACACGCTCAAGAGACCTGAACCTTAGCACTGAAATAAATAGAACATGCTGGAGGGACAGATTCATAACCCAGAGGCTCCCTTCACTCTGTAATGAACTCACAGTACAGGTTAGGCAGAGTCCCTCATTGACTCTCTTCCATAGGAATCTGGATGAGTGGATGGAGATCATAGTTGTACCCCGGGTATCACTTCTATGTCACTGTTAGACAGAGGAACAGTATACTAACCTCGGAAAAGGGCATAGCAACATAAATTTTAATTGGGTTGCAAAAGACAAACACATTCTGCTAGGCTTATCAATGCCCTAGGGCAAATAGCCTAGTATGAACCTATGAACCTATGTGTACTGCTATACTACTTCTGCCATATGTTGCATGTGTGTGTGTTGTGGGGGATGCGCAGGTAATGGCCAGATATTTCTGCACAGGCAACACTTCTGAAACAATCTGGGTGTTCATCCCAACATACTGTATGTGTGTTGCCATCCAACACATTACTCAGCCTGGATATACATATCCCAACAACATCACAAGCACAGTACACTACCTTGCTATGTATGTATGTAATTACACAGTTATTCACTAGTTAGGACTGTGATGCTATCCATGCAGCTCACTGGGCCAGTGGAAGCCACAACACACACTGCTGGCCCCTTTGCAAAAGCTTACCACAGACATCCCACATAGTGCAAGTAATGTGCACACACATATCTAACCCAGACCGTATGCACACCACTTATTTATCCTGTCCAGTGGACTACAGATCCAGGCACATTGTATAACAGTAGCAGGAGGCTACTGCAGCACAGAGCAGATTCACATGAAGGCAAGGCATCTGTGGCCAGCAGTGGTAAGATGCTTCACATTCACCAAATGCACAGATATTGGCAACATTGTTGCAGACAGTTTAGGTGCAGGTATCTCCCCCCCATTCTCCTACACAAGTGGAATTAGTTATCACAGATGAATGTAACCTTCCTATCATCTCACATGTCCAGGTGAGGGCCACCCTCAACATTGCAGAACACACAGCATCACTGTTACAAAATGGTATCCCTGGATGTGTGATCGTTCACCCTAGAGGACATAGCACCACATTACAGACTGATATTAAACCCTGGTCATACTACAGGATATGTACCTGAACAGTGCCATACATACACAGTGGTCCCACACCAATGAGGAGGAACCTCTACTGACCCTGGGAACTACTGCATCATATGCATAACTGGCCTTGTGTTCTAAGCTATGGAAGTTTTAAGTATGGAAGACATGTACAGCAATATTACATATGTATATATATCAGGACAATGTACACACAACCTATCTCATGGACATACCTATAGATAGTGAACTATGATACATTTGGAGGTTTCACAGTAAACACAGTATTAACCTGCTACTTTGCATTACCTGTGTTTGTGTCAGCTGTTGCTGTGTCACTGGTGCTACTTGCTGTTTGCTGCTGCTGGTTTTGTTGCTGTGATGATGCAGTTTTTTTTATCACTGCCTTTATTGCTTTCTTTCTTTCTCTCTCTCTCTCTTTCTCCGTCGGTTTGGTGCAATGAATGTATTGCATGTGTGGAGTGTTAGTACTTGATGGTTTTGTAGGTATCTGCATAGGTCCATGTGATGGCCTCTGCACCAATTGTAAGGCAGCATTTGCTAATTGCATGCAGCCAGTTGTGTACTGATTGCATGTCTCACTGTGATTTCAGGACAGTGCTATAAAAGGGTATGTGAGATAGGTGCTGCCCTTTCAGATTGTAAGGGCGTGGACCATGCTGCTATGCTGTCGACAGTGTTCTGTGAGTGTGAAGGTTAGTAAGTCTCTCATGATTCATGCTGTGTTGTAAATTCAGGTTGCTGCATTTCTCACCTGTTCCCTGTAGTGAGTGTGTATGCATACTGACACCTACAACTATATTTCATATGTATTAATATATATATATATATATATATATATATATGTGTGTACATATACATACTTTCATATATGTACATTAGCTGACATTATTAAGTAAAAACTAACAATTAGCAGGGCTGTTTCTGTTAACACTAAACTAGTATGGGAATCCAGTAATTAGGACAGTAAAAGTCTACTTGACATGCTTTGAGTAGTACACATCCTATATTGCCTTTATCTTCATTCCTACTATTACATGTTCTACTTATTTTAGCACTATATTCCTGTATGAGAGTCATGGCTTAGTGGTAGGTCATACAGACTAGTGTTACTATGGTATTGTGGTAGGGCCTAATAGTATGCTTTTATTTTGCTCTCAAATTGAGTACAGGGCCTATCAATCAAAGTGCTGAAGGCACCTTTAAGCAGTTAAAAGGGTTAGTAAGTCTCACAGGAGTCAGGCTGTGTTGCAGATTCTGGTTGCTGCATTTATCTTCACTGTTTCCTGTAGTGAGTGTGTATGCATACTGACACCTACCACTATATTTCATATGTATTTATATATATATATATATATATCTATATATATATATATATATATATATATATATATATATATATATATATATATATATGTGTGTATGTGTACATATACATACTTTCATATATGTATATTACCTTACATTATTATGTACAAGCTAACAATTAGCAGGGCTGTTTCTGTTAACACTAAACTAGTATGGGAATCCAGTAATTTGGGCATTAAAAATCTACCTTACATGCTTTGGGTAGTACACATCCTATATTGCCTTTATATTGATTCCTACTATTACATGTTATATTTATTTTAGCACTGTGTTCTTGTATGAGAGTCATGGCTTAGTGGTAGGTCATACAGACTAGTGTTACCAAGGTCCTGGGTTCAAGACTGACAGTGAGAATTTATTTTTCTTTCAAAATGAGTACAGGACCTGTCAATCAAAGTGCTGAAGGCACCTTTACGCAGTTAAAAGGGTTCGTAGGTCTCACAGGAGTCAGGCTGTGTTGTAGATTCTGGTTGCTGCATTTATCTTCACTGTTTCTTGTAGTGAGTGTGTATGAATACTGACACCTACCACTATATTTCATATGTATTAATATATATGTATATATATATATATATATATATATATATATATATATATGTGTGTACATATAATACTTTCATATATGTACATTACCTTACATTATTATGTACAAGCTAACGATTAGCAGGGCTGTTTCTGTTAACACTAAACTAGTATGGGAATCCAGTAATTCGGGCATTAAAAATCTACCTGACATGCTTTGGGTACTACACATCCTATATTGCCTTTATATTGATTCCTACTATTAAATGTTATATTTATTTTAGCACTATGTGCTTGTATGAGAGTCATGGCTTAGTGGTAGGTCATACAGACTAGTGTTACCAAGGTCCTGGGTTCAAGGCTGGCAGTGGGAATTTATTTTTCTTTCGAAATGAGTACAGGACCTGTCAATCAAAAGTGCCAAAGGCACTTTTAAGCACTTAAAACCAGGTCTGCGCTCGTTTGCTCGGAGCTCATGCATGCGCACTGGAGGTTAGCTCAGCGTACACAAGCGCACACCCACACTATTTTCTTTGAAAGAAAAGAAAAAGGGGTGACAGGAAAGTGGTGAAAAAGGGGTCGCAAAGAGGGTAAGACAGTAGGGAAACAAGCTTGGGATTTGCAGGAAGGATGTAGGTGAGGTCCATAGCTGCCCATGTCTTTCTCAGCAACAGCTGTGCATTTGTATTTAATTTGGTGTGACATTTGAAACCTTCCACCCCTGAGAGAGGTGTCAGGACAACATTAATACCTGTTGTATAGCCAATTGTAATTAACAGTTTCAATGTCCAGCGGACGTGTGCAACATGGACAGCTATGTATGGGGCGTAATTTTTTTGTGGGTACAGAGTGCCCTTTTTTTTTTTTTTTTTCAGGTGAAAGTGGTATGTCAGGTGAAGGTAGTCGGTATAGCTGGGGAGGTAGGCTGGGTAGGTTAACAGACAAGACAGACAAGATGCATACAGGGGTGGTGCATGACACATGTGGGGGGGTTAAACAATTGATGGAGACGGAGGTTGGGATATCCAGGGCACGCGCCCACAGATGGCAACAGTGGAACTGATATCCCCACCCATAGGCAGTTGCCACTGTTCCTTCAGAGCCCAGGACAGGGCTGTGCTGGGGCTGTGTAGGCAGGACAACAGGCATGCCCGTAAGCTGTGCCACCCGGGCCTCAAGCTGGCATAGGGGCCCAAGAACAGAGTCTTGAATCTCCCTTCGCACCACAGACTGGACACCTTGGAGGGCGAGTGGACGGGCTCCACCGGCCATGCTTGCAGAGGGGGTACAGGCCCCATCCCCTGCAGCGCTTCAACCTGAAGGTAGCACAGGGCCACCGGAGGAGGGTCCGGCCTGGGCACTAGTGCCAGGTGCAGTCGCCAGATGAGGTGGGAGAGGTGGGTCCGCTGGGACCCGCCTTCCCAAGCGTTCTAGGTTTGTGAGTATGTTATGTTAGTTTGGGTTAGTAGCATATTATTCCATTCAAATTAGTTGTAACAGCATGCATTGGTATTCCCATTAAACAAACACCCAGATATTAACACCATTGAACAACAGGCATATCAATATCACATGCATTATTTGAACAGAAATACACAATCAAACAACATGCAGGGTTGATTAATGGCAACAGGCCATCAGGTTTGCAGGTATGAACAGGGCACATGCAACAATGGACATGCATATATTTTTGTAACAACAGGACAAATGTCCATGGTTAATGAAATGTTCACATACCAATATTTAGTGAGTTTTTTAATTTGCAATTATAGGGTGGGGTGGAGAAAGAAAATGATGACACATTCATAAATTATACATTAATATACATTTGTAATAGAAACACAATTAACTTGTGGGTGATAGTTTCCAAATGATTTTTAATTGACTGTCATGCTAGACCTGTTACAGATGCATCCCTATCCTAGTTATTTTGAATTTGATCAGATACATCATTCTGCTACACTTTGATGACTGGGCAGGGGACAACTATGGATGTTTAGTATGTCAGACAATCATTCATTCTATCTGAAAATTGTTGACTGTCATCACCATATACAGATTTTGGCTTAAACATTCAAGATTCAGACACACTGAAATCAGTTTGGGATGTTAATTTTTAATTCCCACATACATTTAGTTCTGTAGAACCACACTGAGGCTTATATATTCAGGAGTTATTACTACTTTATTTATTGATACATGACCCTTTCTGTCACTCTCACACATCCTGCTACTTCACAGTTCAGGTTGGTACTTCTAGGCTTTGTTCACATATTAGACCTATGGTGATTCAAACACTTTCCAGCAGCCTCACTTCTGTCATGATTCAGCATTTCAACAGGGGGTATATCTCACATGTGATTAACAGCTTCTGAAGCTGTACTCTTGAGACTACTGCAGGTTATACTACATTTAATTAATGGTGGGACATCTGTATGACAGAACTATTTATTTCTATCAATTATATTTCCAGTTTCACTTGCATACTGATGAACTTGTTGCAGCCATACCTGCAGACTTTCACTTGTTGCTTGAACATTCTATTACTTTTAATCAATACACTGCAGTGTTCTGCTACGTGCTACACTATAATATTTATTTACAAGTACTAGGTGGGGTTACTAACCTGCATGGTGGTGCAGCTGCACCAGCCTGCGTTCATGTGCCCTGCGATTCGCAGAGCGGACACCTGTAGCTGTAATACAAAACAAGTAATATTGGAATACACATCTCCATGGTATCAGCTAGTTGAATTCCTTACATACATAAGTAAAATGTAACTTACTCAGTAGTGGGGCATTGGGCATATCCCGGGCCTCCTGGATCCATTGGGCCAACTGGTCTTCTTTACGTCCCTTCAGGTCCGCATGGTGGTGATGGACCTGCTCACCAGTACGTGGAATCCCAGTAGCACTAGTGAGATCATGAGCCAACTGGTCCCATGCCTCAGCCCTGTATGCTCCCCATGAGACCTGGCCCTGCATGAGTTGGGCCTCATGATGGTGAACTAGGAGCCAGACCATGTATCTGGACTCCTCAATGCCCCACCGATGTGCTCGAAAGCAACGTCCCTCCCCTACTCCACTCATTCTGCCTGCAGGTCAATTCTACAATCGTTTATGCTGTGTATTCCTGCCTATGGGGCTTATATATGCCGATTTTCCCGCACATTTCTATGATTGGCCATTTTGGAATTGTATCTACTTCACAGAAACTGCTTTATCATGCTCCATTTTGGATTATATCCTATATATATGCTATTTCTGCATTTCTAAGTGCTGCTGTCATGGCTTAGTGGTTTAGTACGTTGACTCTAGTGCATGGTATCCTGGGTTCGAATCTGACCACTGATTTTTAATTTTCATGACTGTCTAAAAATGAATTCAGGACCTGTCAATCAAACATGTCAAAGGCACTTTTAAGCACTTAAAACCAGGTCTGTGCTCGTTTGCGCGGAGCTCACGCATGCGCACCGGCGGTTAGCTTGTGGGCGCGGCACGCACTTCTGCGCAAACGGTGTGCGCTGGGCTAAACTTTAATTGGCTAGTAACATGCATGTTAAGCTAAGCACAGCTAGTTGCACACAGTTTGAGCCTGTTAAACCAGTGCTTAGCTACGGGCAAGCAATTTGCAGCCTTTGAAACACTACTCAGCTACGGGCACTCTGTCTCACAGCAGCTTAGCTATCAGTACATTTCTAAATATTTTTATTATTGTATTACTTGAAAATATATGCTCCATTTCATTCCATTTTACAAAAGGAAATACTTTTACATTTGTACAATACTGTCAGGGACCTTTTTAGTGCTTATTTACAAAAAAAAAAAAAGGTTGTTGTGTGGGCTCAAACCTTGCCTGCCCTTAAGCCGACAACTCTACCGCTATGCTATTACTTCTTGGCTTACTTTGCATATTTAGTTCTTATATCCTTTTCCCCACTGATTGCTAACTGCAGTTGCGCTAGTAGCACACCCGCGCACACGAGCGCACGCAGTAGCAAACATTTACGGGGTTTTAAAAAATAAAAGTTTTCATTTTCATTTTATAACATCTGCTCACTGTTTACATTGCTGGTCTGTGGGGGCATGTGTGTGTAGTGTGTTTATTCAGATTTCCATGGCCTCTCTCGTGGCTGTTTACTTTCTGCCATTCAAGACTTCCGGGGGCGTGTCCGCTTGCAGGGCTTAACCTACGGACACACCCCCTACTGTCTTTCATGGACCATGTAAGAGTTACAGTGCGATTCAGCATGCCTCATGCACCTTATGCATATGCATGACATGCTGACATCACACCGTTTAACTGCAGCCTCCGTGTAAGAGTTATAACTCTTACACGGAGGCTTCCTGAATCCTGCCCTATGTCTTTTAGGTGAATATTAGCACTGTCTTCTTCAGCCAGCTCAGCACGTTTTTGAGTGTTTCCCTTAAGATCTCTGACCTAATTAAAAATATTTTTTAGTTATCCTTTGCATAGAAATCTATTTTAGTCTCCTATTTAGCTTTTGCAGACTTGTCTAGTTTCCTGATTTGACTGTTGATACTAATGTGGGATTTGTTTCCATTGAGCACTCCCCTGGTAAGTTTTAGACAGAAATATCTGCTTTCTGTTGTATAGTCTGTTTATGATTCCGATCCTGCTATATCCGCCATCAGTCCTGTGTTGTGCTGAATGCCCTCCCTGTACCTTCAGGTATACTTAGTGTTTCTCATTGTACTCAGTGGGGATCCTGGAACTAGCAATGGTATGGTGGGAGACTTTGCCATTGGTCAGGCTGGACATGGAGTAGCACAAATGAGTCTAGCCTGACCAATACTCCTTCTCTACTCTCATCATAAGGCAGTAAAGTTTCCATGTTTTTCTATGTCCCTTGTTTCCTGGTGGGCCTGGTGATCTGAAGCATGTCTAACTTTGTCTTTCTGTCTTTATCTTGCAACCTGATTGTTTCTTTTTGCCAAGCACTGAGGTCATTTTCTAGAAGCAAGTAGAACTCCATTCTTAGCCTCCTTCTTAGCCATCCAGTATTCCTTCGAGGCCTAGTTTGTCTTTTCCATGTCCCACTTAGTCGTGCACTCATCCTTTCCTTTACTTCCTCAGTCACCTCTTCTTAAGTACCTTATTTCTATCACTTGCTTGGCCACGTGTTTGTTCTGTAGTCATCCCACATTCTGTTTTGAGGTGCTGCCATTTTTCTTTGTCTAAGGGCCAGATTCAGGAAGCCTCCGTGTAAGAGTTATAACTCTTACATGGAGGCTGCAGTTAAATGGTGTGATGTCAGCATGTCATGCATATGCATGAGGTGCATGAGGCATGCTGAATCGCACAGTAACTCTTACACGGTCCGTGTAAGACAGTAGGGGGCGTGTCCGTAGGCTAAGCCCTGCAAGCGGACACGCCCCTGGAAGTCTAGAATGGCTGAAAGTAAACAGCCACGGGAGAGGCCATGGAAATGTGAATAAACACACTACACAACACATGCCCCCACAGACCAGCAATGTAAAAGCTGAACAGATGTTATAAAATGAAAATAAAAACTGTTTAATTTATTTTAAACCCCGTAAATGTTTGCTACTGTGTGCGCTCGTGTGCGTGGGTGTGCTACTAGCGCAACTGCAGTTAGCAGTCAGTGGAAAAGGATATAAGAACTAAATATGCAAAGCCAGCCGAGAAGTAATAGCATAGCGGTAGAGTTGTCAGCTTAAGAGCAGACAGGCAAGGTTCGAGCCCACACAACAACCTTTTTTTTTTTTCGTAAATAAGCACTAAAAAGGCCCTTGACAGTACTGTACAAATGTAAAAGTATTTCCTTTTTTAAAATGGAATGAAATGGAGCATATATTGCAAGTAATACAATAAAAAAATTATTTAGAAATGTAGTGATAGCTAAGCTGCTGTGAGACAGAGTGCCCATAGCTGAGTAGTGTTTCAAAGGCTGCAAATTGCTTGCCCGTAGCTAAGCACCGGTTTAACAGGCTCAAACTATGTGCAACTAGCTGTGCTTAGCTGAACATGTGTGTTACTAGCCAATTAAGGTTTATTTCAGCACACACCGTTTGCGCGCCGCGCCCACAAGCTAACTGCCGGTGCGCATGCGTGGGCTCCACGCAAACGAGCGCAGACCTGGTTTTAAGTGCTTAAAAGTGCTTTTGGCATGTTTGATTGACAGGTCCTCAACTCATTTCTAGACAGTCATGAAAATTAAAAATTAGTGGTCAGATTCAAACCAAGGATACCATGCACTAGAGTCAAGGTACTAAACCACTAAGCCATGACAGCAGTACTTAGCAATGCAGAAATAGCATATATATATTATATAATCCAGAATGGAGCATGATAAAGCAGTTTCTGTGAAGTAGATACAATTCCAAAACGGCCAATCATAGAAATGTGCGGGGAAATCGGCATATATAAGCCCCATAGGCGGGAATACACAGCAGAAACGATTGTAGAATAGACCTGCAGGCAGAATGAGTGGAGTAGGGGAGGGACGTTGCTTTCGAGCACAGCGGTGGGGCATTGAGGAGTCCAGATACATGGTCTGGCTCCTAGTTCGCCATCATGAGGCCCAACTCATGCAGGGCCAGGTCTCATGGGGAGCGTACAGGGCGGAGACATGGGAACAGTTGGCTCATGATCTCACTAGTGCTACTGGGATTCCACATACTGGTGAGCAGGTCCGTCACCACCATGCGGACCTGAAGCGACGTAAAGAAGACCAGTTGACCCAATGGATCCAGGAGGCCCGGGATATGCCCAACGCCCCACTACTGAGTAAGTTACATTTTACTTATGTAATTAAGGAATTCAGCTAGCTGATACCATGGAGATGTGTAGTCCAATATTACTCATTTTGTATTACAGCTGCAGGTGTCCACTCTATGAATCGACGGGCATATGACTGCAGGCTGGCGCGGCTGCGCCACCATGCAGGTTAGTAACCCCAACTAGTACTTGTAAATAAATATTATAGTGTAGCATGTAGCAGAACACTGCAGTGTATTGATTAAAAGTAATAGAATGTGCAAGCAACAAGTGAAAGTCTGCAGGTATGGCTGCAACAAGTTCATCAGTATGCAAGTGTAACTGGAAATATAATTGATAGAAATAAATAGTGCTGTAATACAGATGCCCTACCATTAAGTAAATGTAGTATAACCTGCAGTAGACTCAAGAATACAGCTTCAGAATCTGAGGTAATCACATGTGAGATATATCACCTGTTGAAATGCTGAATCATGACAGAAGTGAGGCTGCTGGAAAGTGTTGGAATCACCACAGGTCCAATATGTGAACAAAGCCTAGAAGTACCAACCTGAACTGTGAAATTGCAGGATGTGTGAGAGTGACAGAAAGGGTCATGTATCAATGAATAAAGTAGTAATAACTGCTGAATATATAGGCGTCAGTGTGGTTCTACAGAACTAAATGCATGTGGGAATTAAAACTTAACATCCCAAACTGATGTCAGTGTGTCTGAATCTGGAATGTTCAGGCCAAAATCTGTATATGGTGATGACACTCAACAATTTGCAGATAGAATGAATGATTGTCTGACATACTAAACATCCATAGTTGTCCCCTGCTCTGTCATCAAAGTGTAGCAGGATGATGTATCTGATCAAATTCAAAATAACTAGGATAGTGATGTATCTGTAACAGGTCTAGCATGACAGTCAATTAAAAATCATTTTGAAACTATCACCCACAAGTTAATTGTGTTCCTATTACAAATGTATATCAATGTATAATTTATGAATGTGTCATCATTTTCTTTCTCCACCCCACCCTATAATTGCAAATTAAAACACTCACTAAATATTGATATGTGAACATTTCATTAATCATGAACATTTGTCCTGTTCCAAAAATATATGCATGTCTGTTGTTACATGTGCCCTGTTCATACCTGCAAACCTGATGGCCTGTTGCCATTATTCAACCCTGCATGTTGTTGAATGTGTATTTCCGTTCAAATAATGCATGTGATATTGATATGCCCGTTGTTCAATGGTGTTAATATCTGGGTGTTTGTTTAATTGGAATACCAATGCATGCTGTTACAACTAATTTGAATGGAATAATATGCCACTAACCCAAACTAACATTTTCAATCTACTGAGCTTAACCAAAATTGGTTTAAGGCTCAGCATGCTGTTCAGGCCAGGAGAATGGTCACCAGCAAACCTTAGAATCCACTCATACTCTTTGATTTCTAAAAAAATATTTATATCCCGACCCCTTGGGGAGGGGAAAACAGAGTCAATAGCCCTAAACTTAAAAACATGATCTTGTCCACAGTCTAAGATGTGTTTATATAAAGCATTTGTTTCAACACATCTTCTAATTTCAGACTTATGCTCTGTAATCCTCTCTTTCAATTTACGGGTGGTTTTGCTTACATAGAATGATTTACATAACACACAGGTAGCCAAATATACTATATGTGTTGTGTGACAGGTAGCCGAAACATAAAATTTAAAAGCTTTCCCTGTTACAGGATGAACAAAAAGGTCACTCCCTGTGTCAAAAATATCCCCACAACATGAGCAATGATGGCACTTACATGTACTGTACTTACAGGAGAGCATTTTCACAGTGTTGGTAGAAAAATCCTTATAACATAAATAATTTTTGAAGGTTCTCATGTTCCTATAGGCAAATAATGGTCTGTCACCCAATAAAGCCTTTAGTTCATTTGAAGCCATTAGTATCAGCCAATTCTTAAATATAATTTGCTTTATGGATGGTGTTGTAAGACTGTATGCAGTCACATATCTGATCACATCCATACGCACATTCGTACTATTCGAAGGTAAGGCATCTGATTCCTGTGGATCAAACAGGAAGGTAGGAACAAACTTAGTCTTCCTATCCTGCATCACTTTCTCTTTCTGAATAGAGAGAAGGGTGCTATCATATCCACTGGCAGAAAAGTCCGCCAACATATCCTTTAATTGCAACTCGAAACAACAATCATCAGTGTTGAGCCTACTCAACCTACCTAACTGGGATCTCACAATACCTTTAAAGATGTGTGGTGCATGCATACTGTGAAAGTGGGTATATCTACCTGCACACACATCCTTTTTGTGTGATCTTCTATCCATATGCCCATCCTTAAGTATGACTTCTACATCCAAAAACACACTTTCAGTCTTGGAACAGCACATTTTGAACTTTAAAAATGAAGAGGCCCCATTCAAATATTCTAAAAACATATTCAATGTATCCAAACTGCCCTTCCAATGTAAAAAAACAATCATCTACAAAACGCTGAAAGTCACCTATAGTAGAAAGAGGCTTTAAGCGCCTCAGTACCTTTACACCTATTGCTGTACCAATAGTGAAGGCTTTTCATGATTTGTGTGAATTACAAATCAGGCAATTATATGAGGGTAATAATAAGACTAAAAGGAATGAGTACAGCTTAACACTGGATGAATTTAAAGATCTTTGCTCCTGTAAAGAAGTAATAATTAAACAAGCTGATAAGGGAGGGGTAGTGGTGCTCATGGAACGTGACAAATATTTATATACTATGTCCTGCTTGCTGGAGGATACTACTGCTTTTAAACACATCACTGGTATGGATGTAAAGAAATGTGTATCGTATGTCAATATGGTCATTTATGATTTACAGCTGCAGGGTCAGATAGATCTTGATTTATTTAATTATCTAACAGTTCCATGTCCTGTGACACCTCGCTTATATGGAATACCTAAGATCCATAAGTCAATCACAAACCCACCTATGAGGCCTATTGTCTCAGGAGCAGGTTGGGTGACCGAACCCCTATCAGTTTATTTACATGGACAGTTACAACCTTTTTTAATGGTTGTGACTCACCTTTGATTTCCTACAGAAACTGCGAGTATGCTATAATTCTGAGAAGGAACAAATGATTAGTAATGAGTATTACTTGGTGACTTTGGACATTGTTTCTCTTTTTACGGTCATCCCAAATGATGATGGGATTGACCTTTTGAGAGATTTTTTGACTTCATGCTCCAACCCTGATTATGGTAAAATTGAAACTTGGTGTAGCCTTTTAGATGTGGTTTTAAAGAATAATATTTTCCTTTTTAATGAATTTTTATATCTTCAGCTCACTGGTGTGGCTATGGGTACTTCCATAGCCAACACCTATGCCAACCTGGTGCTTTACCAGTGGGAAAGTAAGCATATCTTAAGTGAGCTAAACCCTTATAGGCAACACATTAGATTCTTTCAGCGTTTTGTAGACAATTGTTTTTTACTTTGGAAGGGCAGTTTGGATACATTTAATATGTTTTTAGAATATTTGAATGGGGCCTCTTCATTTTTAAAGTTCAAAATGTGCTGTTCCAAGACTGAAATTGTGTTTTTGGATGTAGAAGTCATACTTAAGGATGGGCATATGGATACAAGATCACACAAAAAGGATGTGTGTGCAGGTAGATATACCCACTTTCACAGTATGCATGCACCACACATCTTTAAAGGTGTTGTGAGATCCCAGTTAGGTAGGTTGAGTAGGCTCAACACTGATGATTGTTGTTTCGAGTTGTAATTAAAGGATATGTTGGCGGACTTTTCTGCCAGTGGATATGATAGCACCCTTCTCTCTATTGAGAAAGAGAAAGTGATGCAGGATAGGAAGACTAAGTTTGTTCCTACCTTCCTGTTTGATCCACAGGAATCAGATGCCTTACCTTCGAATAGTACGAATGTACGTATGGATGTGATCAGATATGTGACTGCATACAGTCTTACAACACCATCCATAAAGCAAATTATATTTAAGAACTGGCTGATACTAATGGCTTCAAATGAACTAAAGGCTTTATTGGGTGACAAACCATTATTTGCCTATAGGAACATGAGAACCTTAAAAAATTATTTATGTTATAAGGATTTTTCTACCAACACTGTGAAAATGCTCTCCTCTAAGTACGGTACATGTAAGTGCCATAATTGTTCATGTTGTGGGGATATTTTTGACACAGGGAGTGACCTTTTTGTTCATCCTGTAACAGGGAGAGCTTTTAAATTTTATGTTTCGGCTACCTGTCACACAACACATATAGTATATTTGGCTACCTGTGTGTTATGTAAATCATTCTATGTAGGCAAAACCACCCGTAAATTGAAAGAGAGGATTACAGAGCATAAGTCTGAAATTAGAAGATGTGTTGAAACAAATGCTTTATATAAACACATCTTAGACTGTGGACAAGATCATGTTTTTAAGTTTAGGGTTATTGACTCTGTTTTCCCCTCCCCAAGGGATGGGGATATAAATAATTTTTTAGAAATCAAAGAGTATGAGTGGATTCTAAGGTTTGCTGGTGACCATTCTACTAACCCAAACTAACATAACATACTCACAAACCTAGAATGCTTGGGAAGGCAGATCCCAGTGGACCCACCACTCCCACCTCAGCTGGCGACTGCACCTGGCACTAATGCCCAGGCTGGACCCTCCTCCGGTGGCCCTGTGCCACCTTCGGGTGGAAGTGCTGCAGGGGATGGGGCCTGTCCCCCCTCTGCAAACGTGGCCGGAGGAGCTCATCCACTCACTCTCCAAGGTGTCCGGTCTGTGGTGCGAAGGGAGATCCAAGACTCTGTTCTTGGGCCCCTACGCCAGCTCGAGGCCCGAGTGGCACAGCTTACGGGCATGCCCGTTGTCCAGCCTGAGCAGCCCCCAGCACAGCCCCGTCCTGGGCTGTGAAGGAACAGTGGCAACTGCCTATGTGTGGGGATATCAGTTCCACTGTTGCCATCTGTGGGCTCATGTGCCCTGGATATCCCAACCTCCATCCCCGTCAATTGTGTAACCCCCCCACATGTGTCATACACCGCCCCTGTATGCGTCTTCTCTGTCTTGTCTGTTAACCTACCCAACCTACCTCACCAGCTATACTGACTACCTCACCTGACATACCACTCTCACCTGATAAAAAAAAAAGGGCACTCTGTACCCACAAAAAAATTACGCCCCATACATAGCTGTCCATGTTGCACACATGTCCGCTGGACATCAAAACTGTTAATTACAATTGGTTGTACAACAGGTATTAATGTTGTCTGGACACCTCTCTCAGGGGTGGAAGGTTCCAAATGTCACACCAAATTGCATACAAATGCACAGCTGTTGCTGAGAAAGACATGGGCAGCTATGGGCCTCACCTACATCCTTCCTGCAAATTCCAAGCTTGTTTCCCTACTGTTTTACCCTCTTTGTGACCCCTTTTTCACCACTTTCCTGTCACCCCTTTTTCTTTTCTTTCAAAGAAAATAGCGCAGGTGTGCGCTTGTGTACGCAGAGCTCACCGCCAGTGCGCATGCGTGAGCTCCGCGCAAACGAGCGCAGACCTGGTTTTAAGTGCTTAAAAGTGCCTTTGGCACTTTTGATTGACAGGTCCTGTACTCATTTCGAAAGAAAAATAAATTCTCACTGTCAGTCTCAAACTCAGGACCTCTGTAACACTAGTGTGTATGACCTACCACTAAGCCATGACTCTCATACAAGGATATAGTGCTAAAATAAATATAACACGTAATAGTAGGAATCAATATAAAGGCAATATAGGATGTGTACTACCCAAAGCATGTCAGGTAGATGTTTAATGCCCGAATTACTGGATTCCTATACTAGTTCAGTGTTAACAGAAACAGCCCTGCTAATTGTTAGCTTGTACATAATAATGTAAGGTAATGTACATATATGAAAGTATGTATATGTGCACATACATATATATATATATACATATATATATATATATATATATATATATATATATATATATATATATATATATATATATATATTAATACATATGAAATATAGTGGTAGGTGTGAGTATCCATACACACTCACTACAGGAAACAGTGAAGATAAATGCAGCAACCAGAATCTGGAGCACAGCCTGATTCCTGTGAGACCTACTAACCCCTTTAACTGCTTAAAGGTGCCTCCAGCACTTTGATTGATAGGCCCTGTACTCAATTTGAAAGCAAAATATAAGCATACTAGTAGGCCCTACCACAAGACCATTGTAACACTAGTCTGTATGACCTACCAGTAAGCCATGACTCTCATACAGGAATATAGTGCTAACATAAGCAGAACATGTGATAGTAGGAATGAAGATAAAGGCAATATAGGATGTGTACTACCCAAAGCATGTCAGGCAGACTTTTACTGTCCCAATTACTGGATTCCCATACTAGTTTAGTGTTAACAGAAACAGCCCTGCTAATTGTTAGCTTGTACCCAATAATGTCAGCTAATGTACATATATGAAAGTATGTATATGTACACACACACATATATATATATATATATATATATATATATATATATATATATATCAATACATATGAAATATAGTTGTAGGTGTCAGTATGCATACACACTCACTACAGGGAACAGGTGAGAGAAATGCAGCAACCTGAATTTACAACATGAGAGACGTACTAACCTTCACACTCACAGAACACTGTCGACAGCATACCAGCATGGTCCACGCCCTTACAATCTGAAAGGGCAACGCCTATCTCACGTACCCTTTTATAGCACTGTCCTGAAATCACAGTGAGACATGCAATCAGTACAGAACTGGCTGCATGCAATTAGCAAATGCTGCCTTACAATTGGTGCAGAGGCCATCACATGGACCTATGCAGATACCTACAAAAGCATCCAGTACTCACACTCCACACATGCAATACATTCATTGCACAAAACCGACAGAGAAAGAGAGGGAGAGACAGAGAGAGAATAAAAAAAGAAATAAAGACAGCCAGCAACAAAACCAGCAGCAGCAAACAGCAAGTAGCACCACCGACACAGCAACAGCTGACACAAACACAGGTAATGCAAAGTAGCAGGTTAATACTGTCTTTACTGTGAAACCTCCAAATGTATCATAGTTCACTATCTATAGGTATGTCCATGAGATAGGTTGTGTGTACATAGTCCTGATATATATACATATGTAATATTGCTGTACATGTCATCCATACTTAAAACTTCCATAGCTTAGAACACAATGCCAGTTATGCATATGATGCAGTAGTTCCCAGGGTCAGTAGAGGTTCCTCCTCAGTGGTGTGGGACCACTGTGTATGTATGGCACTGTTCAGGTACATATCCTGTAGTATGACCAGGGTTTAATATCAGTCTGTAATGTGGTGCTATGTCCTCTAGGGGTGAACGTATCACACATCCAGGGATACCATTGTGTAACAGTGATGCTGTGTGTCCTGCAATGTTGAGGGTGGCCCTCACCTGTCCATGTGAGATGATAGGGAGGTTACAGTCATCTGTGATAACTAATTCCACTTGTGTAGGAGAATGGGGGGGGATACCTGCACCTAAACTGTCTGCAACAATGTTGCCAATATCTGTGCATTTGGTGAATGTGAAGCATCTTACCACTGCTGACCACAGATGCCTTGCCTTCATGTGAATCTGCCCTGTTCTGCAGTAGCCTCCTGCTATTGTTATACAATGTGCCTGTATCTGTAGTCCACTGGACAGGATAAATCAGTGGTGTGCATATGGTCTGGGTTAGATATGTGTGTGCACATTACATGCACTATGTGGGATGTCTGTGGTAAGCTTTTGCAAAGGGGCCAGCAGTGTGTGTTGTGGCTTCCACTGGCCCAGTGGGCTGCATGGATAGCATCACAGTCCTAACTAGTGAATAACTGTGTAATTACATACATACATACATAGCAAGGTAGTGTACTGTGCTTGTGGTGTTGTTGGGATATGTATATCCAGGCTGAGTAATGTGTGTCCACATCACAGGGTTGGATGGCAACACACATACGGTATGTTGGGATGAACACCCAGAGTGTTTCAGACGTGTTGCCTGTGCAGAAATATCTGGCCATTACCTGTGCATCCTCCACAACACACACACATGCAACATATGGCAGAAGTACTATAGCAGTACACATAGGTTCATAGGTTCATACTAGGATATTTGCCCTAGGGCATTGATAAGCCAAGTAGAATGTGTTTGTCTTTTGCCACCCAATTAAAATTTATGTTGCTATGCCCTTTTCTGAGGTTAGTATACTGTGCCTCTGTCTAACAGTGACATAGAAGTGATACCCGGGGTACAACTATAATCTCCATCCACTCATCCAGATTCCTATGGAAGAGAGTCAATGAGGGACTCTGCCTAACCTGTACTGTGAGTTCATTACAGAATGAATGGAGCCTCTGGGTTAGGAATATGTCCCTCCAGCATGTCCTATTTATGTCAGTGCTAAGGTTCAGGTCTCCTGAGCATGTGGCTGTATGGGAGTTTGATTTCCTGAGGTGCAGCATGTCCATTACTTCTGGGTTGGACATGGCTGTATATAACGAGCACAGATTGCCTCTGAACAGGCAGTATGCCACTGAGTCCAGCTGGATTTTCTTTAACTGGGCAGCATATGGCATCTGTTTGAGCCCTTTGATCCTCTTGATGAGGTACTGTTGGGGTTTTTCCAGTTGCTGTAGGTGTCTGGTTAGGTACATCCCAAAAGGGACATTGTACTCAATTATAGGCCTGATGATGGAAGAGTAAAGAGGCACAATGACCTCCCCTGCTGTACATGTGAATCCCTTCATGTTTAGCTGGGTATATAACATGTCTTTCAGTCCACTTTGGCCACGTGGTTGACAAATGACAGATTGCTATCAAGTTTGTTCCCCAGGTCCCCAATTACTTCTTCTGTACTCAATGGCTTAACACCTATGTGGTACTTTGCCATGTGGAGGTGTGGGAATCTTCGATGAATATTGATACTCCCCCCTCCTTTTGTTGTTTGGTCCAAGTGTTGGGGCTGACAAGAATGGTAACAGGTATAACTTGGTAGTGCTGGTGTGCTCCTGGGAAACCTGAAACAGGTTTCTGTTACTGCACAGATATCGATGTCCATAATGCTAAGTAGAGTTTTGAGCGCGTGTATCTTGAGGTCTAGACTTCTGGTGTTGAGTAGCATTACTCTTAGTTCCTCATTATGCAGGCACAGGTGCGTATGGAAAGGTACACCAGACAGGGTCTGAGGGAGCTGAGAGCATGTCACACAACCATGACAGATGGCATGCGTGACATTGTGAATGCTATTCGTAACTTCACAGATGTCATTGACAGATGATGTGGGGACATACAACAGCTGCTCCACAACCAGATGTCCATGGGCCAGGGCGATAGTGTGCATTTGCGATGCCGACGTGGCCGTATGCCGGCAACAGCACCAGCTGGCAGTGGCCGCGGACGACAGCAGGCCTACTCACGCACCTCAAGTGCCAGCACCAGCCCCAGCAATGCTGGGTCAGTGCTGTCATCAGGACGCCCCAGGAGACCACGTGCACATGGCTTTGGACAGTCCCAACAGGGAACTGTGTCCAGGCAACACACCACCGCTTCCAATGACAGTACCCAGTCTGGGTTAGTACCAGATACGGTCCGTAGCACCCCTGCCAGGCACAGGTACCATGTCCGTGCCCACAGACACTGATCTGGATGACCTGACAGGTGCAGTCTGTGGCTGTCCACAAAACCCTGTACATGACAGCCATTATGTGGGACTGTGTGCATGCTTACACACATGCAGAAATGTAACACCTAGGGCAAACACATTCACACACACACTGCACCAACACTGGTCCACCCTGTACTGCTGCACCTCACAAACACACATACACGCACATGTCAATTTGGTGGTACCAGTGGCTGGCTTGGGCATACCTAACCCACACCCTGTGCATATGATGAGACTGTGCCACCTCCTGCATACTACAACATCAGTGCAGGAAAAGGTAAACACGTTGCTGATGCACGGGGTGACTACATAGATGTGTATAAGTAGTAACATGTTGGTAACTGTTCACTGTTCCACTATGATTGTGTGTATATCCCAGCATTCCTGCTGCAGTAACTGTATGAATGTCCTGAATTGTTATCTGCACCCATACTACTTACCAAAGTGTACCAGCTGCACACCATCACATGCTACCATTGACTATGGGAATGTGCATCATGTGCTGTTATGTAGATTCAGCTATATGTATCTGTTCTGTCACACATGCAGTTGCACACACCCTGCTACCCCCACACATGCACACGCTCACCTGCCATTTTGATTATTTATTACCCTACATGAGTAGCTGTCGATACATGACAAGTACACACTTGAAAAGTGCACTATGTGGATTACTACCGATTTCCTCCTCTCTACCTGTACTCACAGGGTGCAGGCACCCTCATTAGTTTAAAAGTGTAATGTGCATCAGGTACTGTGGTACCCTGATTGCCACATCAAACATGTTTTCCATACGGAAATGCACACACAGAAACATCCCACATCCACACACTTGCCACATTCTGGCTTCAAAACACTATCTAGGTATATTCTGGTACATGTGCATGTTACAGTAGCATGTAGCACTATACTGAGTACTGGCAGTTGTCTGTTGTCATGTTGTTTGGATAGGGTGCTGTCAACATCAATGTTTGTTAAGGGAAATGTGCACCCTGCAGTGCATAGCCCCATCCCACCCCAGCATTGTGCACACACACACTAATCCCACCCACACTAAAACACATACTTTCCATTTGCAAGATTCAAACCCCTACCTAACTGTGTTATGACACTAAAGACAGACACATTAGCAGAGTGTGCTATTTGCATTAGTGGGAGACATTCTTTCTAATGCTGTACTTAGAGGGTGCTGACATCATCTGTGTTTAGGAAGAGGGATGTGCACCCTGTAGTGTGTTCTCCCAGTTGGCAAAAGGCACTTTTCCCTCACTGCATTATGCACACACACACCCCCACTCATACATTCCCTTTGCAGGATTCAAACCCCTACCTAACTATGTTATGACACTAGAAACGGATGCATTAGCAGAGCGCACTATTTTGAGATTCCTTTTATCCTGATATACTTATAGGGTGCTGACATCAACAGTGTTTAGAAAGGGGAATGAGCATCCTGTGGTGTGTTTTTACAGTTGCCAAAGGAGATGTTTTTTTCATACACATTTACACACACACTTACCCCCCTTCACACACACCTGCCACTTGCTGGATTCAAACCCCTACCTAACTATGTCATGACACTAGAGACGGACACATTAGCAGAGCGTGCTATTCGGATTACTGGTGGATTCCTTTTCTCCCAATATACTTATAGGGTGCTGACATCATCAGTGTTTAGAAAGGGGAATGAGCATCCTGTGGTGTGTTTACACAGTTGCCAAAAGGGATGTTTCTTTCATACACACTTACCCCCCTTCACACACACTTGCCACTTGCTGGATTCAAACCCCTACCTAACCATGTTATGACACTAGAGACGGATGCATTAGCGGAGTGCGCTATTCGGATTACTAGGGGATTTCTTTTCTCCTTATATACTTATAGGGTGCTGACATCATCAGTGTTTGGTAAGGGGAATGAGCATCCTGTGGTGTGTTTTCCCAGTTGCTAAGAGGAACATTTGGACTGTGTGTGTGAGCATGCCCAGTTCAGCCTTCCCATGGCATGTTGTGTGAAAGATGTCTCATTTATCAAAATGTGTGAGCATGCCCAGTGTGAGCTTTCCATATGTTGAACTCTGCAGCCCATCACATTTGTGGATGAGTGTGACCTTCAACAAATATCTCCAGTTTATGGTTGTGTGTTCTGTGCCATGTTGTGTAGTTACTGTCCAAATGCTTTTTGTGTGAACACAACAGGGATTATACTGTGCCTGCAGGTTTTGCATGGGATACTTTGCATACAATTGTCAACATTCGTTCATACTGACCTAACACTGTAGTACTGTATAGTGTAGTGGTTCAGTACTTTCACTGTGGTGGACAGTATCCTGGGCTTTAGTCCTATCACTGCTTTACATTTCCATAGTGTGCACAACAGCCTGGTTAGGGTCAAGTTGTGCACATCTGCACAAAGGTGGTGCCTCTACGGACCCTGGTAATTACCGCCCCATAATCTTAACAAGTCTGGTCTGCAAAGCTATGGAGAGGATCATAATGGAGCTCATAAACAAAGATATAGGGGACATGCAGACATTGGACCCGTCCCAGTTTGGTTTGGTCAAGGGCAGATCATGCCTTTTGAACTTGGTCGACTTCTTCAAAACAGTCACTAAAGCCATTGATGAGGGAAAGGCAGTCCATACAGCCTACCTTGACCTTGCAAAGGCTTTCGACACAATACCCCACTCGGGTATTGTAGAAAAACCTACCAACTTAAATGTAAACCCATATGTCACAAGATGGGTTGCAAACTGGCTTAAGGACAGGACCCACAGGGTTACAGTTGCTGGCGCTATGTCAGACTCCAAGCCGGTCACAAGTGGTGTCCCACAGGGCTCAGTCCTTGGCCCCCTATTGTCCGTCATCTACTTCTCAGAAGTACAGGCCAACATGGGAGGACTTTGGCTGAGAAAGTTTGCAGATGGATTCCAAGATGGCTGCCGACTAGACTAGTCCCTATTCTTTGAGCTCCTCACAGATTTGTAACATCTCTATTTTTTTACAACTTAGTAATAATATTTTTCCTCAGTTTTTTTCATAAAAGGATTCTACAAAGCTTTCTACATACATTTGGAATAATTTTTCCTTCGGAAATTTTATTTTTGGACATTTTTTACCTCAGAACAGTTTGTGGTGTTATCTGATTTGGGCACCTGCTGCTTCAGAATCTTCCTGGAACTTGTCACTCTGGTATCAACATCTAATCTCTGGGCATGGCTACTAAATCTGATTCTATGGAGGTTCAGTCCACGAAGGCCAAATTTTCTTCAGTGCACTCACCCGAAAAAGATACCACTTCCAAAAGATTGAGGACATCTAAAAATTCTCCTGAACCTGCCAAAGTAAGTAACAAAGAATTGAATGACTCAAACTTTTATTTAGATGAACTAAAGCTAGCATTAAAACCTATACAAAGTGCCATTCAAAACTTCTCAGAAAAATTTACTGACTTTGGTAATACTTTAAAGCAAATTAATGACAGAATGAGTACTATTGAAAACAGTAATTCAGCTTTGGAGATAAAAATTGAGTCATTGGAAAGTGATTTAAAGTCTAAAGATAAAGCTATTTCTGAAATACAAACTAAATTGATAGACTTAGAAGCCAGGAGTCGCAGAAACAACATTATTATTTGTGGTCTGCCAGAATCTTTTGATAATAATAATCTGCTGTCTGTGTCTAAGAGTATCTTTGAGGCATTATTAAACTGTGAAGCATCCTCAAAAAATATAACTGTTGAGAGAGCACACAGAGCACTACGTGCAAGTCAAGATGCTTCTTCACCAAGGATAATATATACAAAATTATTAAACTTCCAAGATGCTTTTCAAATCTTGCAAGCAGCTAAAAGTAAAAAACAGTTTGTATGGAAATCTCACAAATTGTCATTCTCACAGGATTTTCCTCCTCAAATAAAACTAAACAGACAAAAACTTTCTCCCTATTGTGCAGACCTTATCAAAAGGAGGGATAAGATTTCGTATGTCTTATCCAAATACCTTGTCCTTTACATTTAATGAAAAAAGGTTTATGTGTTCTGATCCTAAGGGAGCAAAAGATGTTTTTTTTAAAGCATTTAAAAAGCTTCCGGATTCAGTTTCCTAATACTTCATTTATTTGTTGGATATAAATGTGATGACTATATATTTTTTTTTTGTCCTATAAATGATATGTTTCTACAGACAATATGTGTAATTTACTGTGAAATCTATTCTTATTAAGGGTATACACAATGTTTATATATAAACAAATATATATATATATATATATATTTTTTTTTCTCTCTTCCTTCTTTTTTCTCTTTAGAAAACAGGAAGAGTTTCTGCTTTCTTTATTGTGAATTCAACAAGAGCGTGCACAGTATTTATATATGTATAATATATTCTTTTTTCCTTTAGTAAACAAGTGTAAAATAAAAAAGGAAAAATTGATGCTGATTTCAAGGCATACAAAATCTTCATGCAGAAATATGATGCCAGTTCGGTAGTTAAGCAAGCCTTGAAGATTCTCACAGGCTTTGCGAATTGGTATACATGTTCTTGTTTCTTTTTTTGATTTAAACAACTATAATGTCTTATCTGGGCTGTATGTTTTTTGGAGGGATTTTCTGTGACTCTCGAGACTATACAGAGTGAAAATCTTCTGTTTTCCTTATCAGCTGTTGTTTCACTCTGCCACGAACCCTCTAGGAAGCTACGGAGCCCAACAGTGACGTCATCACTCACAGAGGACACTCGCAAATGCCGTTTCATTGCAGGATATTGTATGAAACTGTTTTCAGGCTCAAATGCATTTAACTACATGTTTTTTTTAGTTTTTTTTGTTTTATTTGGTATTTGGGCTTACATATGGTCTTATACTTCAACAAAGAAGGTGTGCTTCGTTTCGATCATCTGTAGCTAACTGCATACTCTACTGTTATAGCATGGACACGCTTTTAAGGCAGAACTGAAGGAATTAACCTACACAGATTCGGAAATAGCTTTGCTACAGTCACTTTCAAGGTACAACTTCCATTTAATGTGTATAAATAGTTTATTTTTAAGTTGTATGAACTGTTTTTTTTTGTTTTTGTTTTTCCATAAGAGATAAAATAATTAGTTTCTTCATATATAAAGTGCATAAACAAGGAAGTAACATAAGGTTAGTTTAGGTAAACGAATTTTTCACATATAAATATATAGACAACTTGATTAATGTTTATATTATGGGTTTTGTGACATAACAGAAAAATGATTTAGATGCATATACAGGTATAATACAATAATATTGTCTTCCTATTCAGTTCCACATATTTTGGTTGTATAACTCTATCTGTGCATGAAAAGGAGAACTACAGTGTACATTTCTTGCTAATCTAAAATTAAGCTCTTATACCTATTTCAGCAAGTAAGATATATTGTATATGGCACATTTCCCCAAATGATTAATTTGTTACAATTCCATATAAACAAAAAGTCATGGAAATGTATGCTGGATCTGTTAGCTTAGAAAGTATATCTCCAACATATAATTCATAGTACTATAATTATTTATATATTTTTTTTTTTTTGTGTTTGATTTATTTATTTACTTGAGGATTGATAGTTGAAATGTTATTATTAAAATACATGCACATCTGGTTCTAGAATCACATTTCATATGTTTATGCTATGTGCTAGATTTTACTGACATAATTATCCGCAATATCATTACAATGTAACATGACGTATCTTAATATATGATTACTTGCTTAATTTACTCACCTAGTGGCTATGTATAAAATGTTTCTTACTCAACCAAAATATTATTTATACTTAAAACAATCAATATTAGTTTTTGCAGAGGGTATCATATATATGGGATAAATGTTAAATGTATCTTTCATATATTGCTCATACATGGTAATCTATATAAATTTAATTCATATTAACATTTAGAATGTGATATTGAGGAATTTCTTTCAACTGTTTTATATTTTACCTAAAATTAGAGCTCGTATATTATATATGAGTGGGGATTAAATATGTTGGACATCTTGAAATTAGTTAGTTATGTAGATATGTTTGATATTACAAAATGTGTTTTTGTTTAGTTAAGTTTTATATGAAGTATTTTATGCTAATTTGATGCAATTGAAATTGTTAACGTTAACCAAAATCAATCATTTGATTCATTTATATTTTTCTTCTCTAGTAGGGGTGGGTGGTAAGGCACGGTGGTATTTGGGAAGAAATATAATAGGTTCTTTAAAATAATTTCTTTGGGAGACATCAAGATACACTATAATAAAAACAAAGAAATGAGGTCTATAGTTATAAATGCATTCTACCAAACCTTAAATATATGCTATATTCTGATTTTTATTTAATTATATGACCTTAAATATTGACTCATGGAATGTGAGAGGGCTACAAAATAAAAATAAGAGATCCCTACTATTTCATCTTCTATTTAAGTCACAGGCAAATATATGTTTCTTGCAAGAGACCCACTTAAATAGAGAAGATTTCGATAAAGAATTAAACAAGAAATGGATCAAGATGATAGTAGCAGCTGGTAACAGTACAAATTCAAATGGAGTGGCTATTATAATTAAAAATAATTTTCAGGGAACTATTTCTGATACGAAATGTGATGTGGAGGGAAGATGGTGTTACATTGTCTCTTGTTTCCATAATATTGATAAACCAATTATATTTCTTAATCTTTACGGCCCTTGTGATCATCAACATGTCTTCTTTATACAAATTTACAATATTCTCTCCTCTTTCAAAGACCATTATTTTATTCTAGGGGGGGATTGGAATGCTATTATTAATCCAGATACTGATCGTACTAGTAAATCCTCCTCGTATAACTTTCAAGCTTCTATTGCCTTGGAAGAAATAATACTAGATCTCAACCTCATAGATCCTTTCTCTCTTATAACACAATATGATAGAAAAGACATTTTCACATATTACTCAAAGTGTTACAAGTCATGGTCAAGACTAGATTTTTTTCTTATTTCCAACTTCCTTACTAATAGGAAAATTAGCTATTCTCTTGAACCCAGATTTTTTTCGGACCATTCTAGAATATCTCTTGGAATTAGTCTGGCTTTAAACACATTAGCTGCATCTGTATACAATAGTTGGACACTCAATAATAACTTACTCAAAAATGAAGACACACATAATTCAATAATTGAAATACTGAAAGAAACATATATTAATCTAGGTAAATCAGATATTCCTTTAGATATACAATGGGCTGCATGTAAGGCAACCCTTAGAGGTATATTAATTAACAAGGCATCATATCTTAAAAAACAATATAGAAATAAAGAATTACAGTTAAAACAAATATTCAGACTCTGGAAAATCAATACAGAACGTGTCCTAATTCCTCTGTATATGATCTATTGTTAAACTCCCAAAAGAATTATTGCTTCTACATCAACATAACCTTACCATATCAGAACAAAGGTTCTTAGCTACATACTCTGAATGGGCACAGGTTCCTTCTAAAATGTTAGCCAGAATAATCAAGGGTAATCAATCCCTTCCTAGAATTTCGTCACTAAAACATAATAATAAGCTCTATAATACTGATTTGGAAATTATGCAGCTTTTACATCATTGTTTTCAGAGATATATTCTAAAACAACAAATCTACGAGCAATCAACATATTGTGAACTTTGCATCCTCTATTAAATTTCCTAGGTTAAATGATCAACAAAAGAATATACTTTCTGCCCGTTGACTATTAAAGAAATATCGGAAGCCATTAATAGACTTAAGACTAGTAAATCACGGGACCAGATGGCTTTACATCTGAATTCTTCAAAACCTACTCATCTGAGCTTTCACCCCTTCTTTTGAAATTTTTAATTATATAATGGTTTATGGTATAACTGACTTATATTGGAACACTTCAAAACCATTTTAATTTTGAAAAGGGATAAAGAAAAAACTGATCCAAATAATTACAGACCTATTTCCTGATCAACATTGATATCAAAATCCTAGCTTCTTTACTTGCTTTTAGACTAAAAAATGTTTTACCATTCTTGATTTCTTGAGCAAGCGGGCTTTATGTCACACAGGCATTCATGGGATAATACTTTGACAATAGACTCTCTTATATACTTTACTAAAAAAGATTCAAACCCACTGTATGCATTGAGCCTTGATGCTGCTAAGGCTTTTGATAGAGTCAATTGGGATTTTCTTTTCACATTATGTCTTGCTTTAATATACCATCTTCTTATATAGACTTTATTAAAGTTCTATATAAAAATTCTTATACCTTTCTTTATATTAATAAGAAAGTATCCAAAAACATAAAGATTATTAATGGCACGAAACAAGGATGCCCGCTATCTCCTTTCTTATTCAATCTATATTTAGAGCCTTTGTTATTATATATAACCCAAAATACTTTTCACAAGATTCCTAGAATTCTAAATACTAAAGTTTGTTTGTCGGCTTTTGCAGACGATCTTGTAATATATTTTCAAACACCCTGCTCTGATCTTCCAAAACTAATTGGTTCTATTGAGAGATTCTCTGAGGTCTCGGGATATCAAATTAACATTCAAAAAACACAAATTCTCCCCATAAATCCACTTGCTCACAAATCATTTTTGTTTCCAAACTCCATCTTTCAGATAGTTCAGAATCTTAAATATTTGGGAATTCTTATAAATCATAATGGTCTTTCCACATTTCAAAATAATCTAGCTAAAACTTGGTCGTCTATTATACTTGATTTAAATAGATGGAAATTGCTTAATCTATCATTTCTATCAAAAGCAGCAATAATAAAATGAATATTCTCCCCAGATTACTATTTCAATTCAATGCTGTAGATCAGTTGATTTCAAAATCTTTTTTTCTAACTATTAATAAAGTTCTGGCTAATTTCCTATGGTTTCCCAAATCAGTGAGAATTTCTTACAGTAAATTAACCTCTCCTAAAAATAAGGGAGGACTCAATCTTCCTAATTTTCATCTGTATTATTTGATCATCTCGGCCAATAAACTATTATCTATTTTGAATATAGATACCGAGAAGTATAATCAATATCCTATCTGGACAAAATTGTGGTATCAACACATTTTAACAAAAAAAATTAATCCATATGCTCTCCCTTTTCTCTCTTTAGATCTCATGAATAAGCTAAAAATATTAAACTCGTTAAAACAAAAAATTTTTGCTTTTCAAGAACTGTTAAAACTTGTTAATTTAGGAAATATATTCCAATTAATGCAACCTCTCCATATAAATCCTAATATTAATCTAGATAACATTTCCTTTGATCTTTCAAGCTTTCCCCTGATCAAAGATTTCACAGCTTGGGATCTGATACAATACAAAAATGAAACTCTCACGAATATACGTAAAATATTTAGGGTCAATACTAACTATTCAACCATTCTACGTCAAATGAGAGATGTCGTCAATGCTAAATTTCCATACATCACAGTCAACAACACAGATATCATTAACTACAAAACGGTTATACAAGTTCTTACACTTCCAGAGAAAATGTTATCTAAATCTTATAATCTTATAAATCAGATAACTCATAATACACTCTGTCTCTTTTCCAATTATTGGGACAAACACAACCCTCATATATCTATAGATCAGAAACTCTCAGCTATTAAAAATACACTAGAATACTCGCCCTTTAAAAAACTCTTTTACACTCAACTAATGATCAATAATAATGCATATGTCACTCCTTCCAAACTTAATAAGTTCGATACAAATAAATTGGCCTCATGCTCTTGTTGTTCTCATCCTAATGCAGATCTTCTACATATTTTTTGGTCTTGCTATCACTCACATAAACTTTGGACTTCTCTAAAAGTCCGTTTACAGAAAATGGGTTATCACAAATCCACTCTATCATGGGAGACTGCACTACTACATATACCAAATATTTATCTTTCCAAATTAGATTTACAAGTACTAATATACATATGCTCACTCATAAAACTTTATATCACTCAAAATTGGTTAGATCGTACCAAATTGAATTGGGATAACTTCAAAACTCTAGCTGGTACATATATTAGTGCACAGAAAATGATAGTGAAAAGTCCCAAGAAATCGGCACAAATTAACAAAGCTATAGAAAAGGTGTTACATATTATTTATAGTGTATAGTTGGTTACTCTCCTTGTGGTATTCATAGACCTCAGTCTCCCTTATATCTATATCTATATACTTGTTTCATTCTAGATCTATATCCATTTTGAAGTATTCTTAGGTCAATATTAGCATAAGCTGTAGATAGTTATTGTATGTTATCAAACTGCATTGAGATATAAACAATTTATTATACAAAGTTGTGTTACATATACATCTCAAAATTTTTCATTTTTTTTTCCTTTCAATATGTATTTTTACTCTGTTGTTGTATTTTTTTATTTCATGTCTGAAAATTCAATAAAAAGTGTTTTGAAAAAAAAAAGTTTGCAGATGACTGCAAACTGGGCGCCATAGTGGACAGTGCATCAGACACGGATATCCTTCAGAAGGGACTCAGGGAAACTGATAGCTGGTGCCAGAGCCATGGCCTGAAGTTAAATGCCAAAACATGTATAGTCATACCCTTCGGGAAAAGCAAGGTAACCCCAAGCTACCATATAGGTGGCAATCCTCTAGGCACAGAGGAGGTTATCATGGACCTGGGGACCCAGGTTGACAGTGGCCTTTCTTCTGACACTCACGTTGCTAAAGTGGCTAGAAAGACCTTCTACATTGCCCACCTGATCAGGAAGGGATTCACATCCAGATCTAGTGAGGTCATTGTTCCCCTGTACTCTTCACTTATCAGACCAATGATCGAGTACAATGCCCCATTCTGGATGTATCTCACCCGACATCTGCAGCAATTGGAGAGACCCCAAAAGTCCCCCACCAAAAGGATAAAGGGACTCCAACATCTGTCATATGCTGCCAGATTGAAGACAGTCCAGCTCTATTCAGTCACATACCATCTGCTCAGAGGTGACATGTGCCTGACATGCAAGGCCATGTCCAACCAGGAAGTAATGGACATGCTCCACCTCAAAATCGCCAAATCCACCAGAACCACTAGGGCAAGTGACTTAAACCTTAGCAGGGATATAAGTAGGACATGTTGGAGGGATAGATTTATCACTCAGAGACTCCCTATGCTGTGGAATACAATCCCGGTCCATGTGAGGCAGAGCACCTCACTGGCTCTGTTCAAGAGGAATCCTGACCTGTGGATGGGAGATCATAGGTTTACCCCAGGGATCGTTTCTGTGTCACTGCTGGACAGAGGCACGAAAAACTAATGGGCACAGTATTGTTTCCATATAAGGGGTGGCGTACGCCACAAAACTCTGGGCTAGGCTTATAACTGCCTTAGGGCAGATAGCCTAGTATAAACCTATGAACCTATGAACCTATCTGACCATGTTGCATTATGTTCAGATATGAACTACTTACAACAGCCTCATCCAACATCAGTAGTGTATTCCACAACATAGGTGTACATTGGCAAACACTACCGATGTGCCCTAGGCCATTTCTAATGCTAGTCAGAGAGTGTGTTTGTCCTTTGACACATTGTATGTGTAGTTTTCCATGACATATGTCTTGTTTAGTATACTGTGCCTCTGTCTACCTGTGACATAACATTGATACCCAGGGTAAACCTACCATCTCCCATCCACTCATTAAGATTCCTGTTGAGGAGAATCAATGAGTGACTCTATGGATAACCTGTACTGGTAGTTTACTCATGCGTGGGGATGGCTTCTGTGTTATGGATAATGCAGTACAGCTTGTCCTATGTATGTCAGTGCTGGGGTTCAGGTCCCTCATGTGCATAGCTCACTGCCATTCAGATTGTACAAGGTGCAGCATGTTCATTGATTCCAGCTTGGACATGGCTTTCTACATCAGGCACAGCTTGCGTCTGGGTGGCCAGCATGGCAGTGTGTGGAGTTGCACTCTGTTTAATCAGGAGACACATTACATGTGTTCAAGCTCTTTGATACTCCTGGTGAGGTACTGTTGTGGACTTTACAGTTGATGGAGGTGTCTGCTGAGGTACACCCCACAGGGGCTGTTGTGATCATTTGTAACGCTGATGAAGGATAACTGCAGAACCACAATGACCTCCCCTTATCTAGATGTCATAACCGTCATGATTAGGTTGGTATATGGATTGTTTCTGTTAACACTACAGCCACATGTTTATCCAATGCAGGATATCTATCACCTTGTTTACCCAGGTCTGTCATTACATGTTAAGTATGTAATGGGTTAACACCTATGTGGTAATTGGTGGTCACTTACTGTATATCCACAGAGGTTGACTATACAGTTTTCTCCATTTAACATGCTGACATGGCTATGGCACCGGTTGTCTGTTTCTATGTGGCCCTTTTTATGGGATGCTTGTGTCAGCTTGAGTGTCAGATATGTTAGGCGGTTTGTAGTCCTCTGCAAACATGTTCAGGCACAGTCCTTACATGTTGGCCTTGTACCTATGGGGAAGATCCCAGGACCAAGCTTTGTGGGATACCTGTTATATGTGGTTTGTAGTCTGACATGGCTGCAGCATGTCTAACCATGTCAGTTCTGTCGTTGGTCTGGTTTGCAACCCCTCTAGTGACATTGGGGTGTATATATACGCTGGTGAGCATATCTATATTGAACACGTAGGGTATTGTATGGAAGGCTTTGCAAGGTCCAGCTACACTGTGTGGACCACATTACCCTCATCAGTGACCTCAATTACTGTTTCAACTGAGTCACACATGTTTAGGGGCGGGGTCTGCACTTCATAAACCCACACTGGGTAGGGTCGGGTGTCAATAGATCCCCAATATCATTATGTCTGCGGTACATGCTGATCCTTTCCATAGCTGTGCAGACCAAGCTTCTCAGGATTCTGTGGTGGTTGTTTTTAGTATCCATTCAGGCGACACCTTTCTTGAGAAAAAACACTGTTGTTGTACACTGCTCTTTGGGTACATATCCTGTGGTAAGGCTGACATAATGTCAGTGAGGCAGCAGTCTGCTGGGAAAGATATTTGGCATTATGAGGGGGGGGGGGTTTGCACTGCACCTGTCAGGATGTATGTTGGCAATATGTGTGTGTGTTTGGTATGTTGTTTGTAATATTTGTGTGATCCAGAGCATATCCAGGAATTCACAACATGCTTACTACCATCAGTTGCAGCAGCCTTGGGGTTATCCTTAGTGTCCTGTACAATTTGTATCATAATAGGTTCATAGGTTCATACTAGGCTATCCACCCTAGGGCATTTGTAAGCCTAGCCACAGTGTGTGTGGCTTTTGCCACCCCTTGCTATGTGAATATTATGGCCATTTATGATTTACTTAGCTGTGCCTCTGTCTGGACATGACACAGTAAAGACCCCCAGTGTACATCTACAATTATCCATCCATTTTGCTAACTTCCTGTTGAAGAGTGTCAGTGAGGGGCTCTGCTTAACATGTAGTGGTATTCTGTTCCAGGGTGTGGAGAGACTCAGGTTTAGGTATCTGTCCCTCCAGCACATCCTATTTGATTATGTGTTACGGTTGACATCTCTGACTCGCACAGCTCCGATGGCTTTGAGTTTTCTGGGGTGGAGCATGTCCATTACTTCTGTGTTGGACATGGACTTGTACAACAGATATACAATGCCTCTGTGTAGGCAGAATGTGACTACATTCAGCTGTGGTGTCTACAGCCAGGCAGCATATGAGATATATTTGGGACCCTTTCTGACTCTTGCTGAGGTACCTCTGAGGTCTTTCTAACTGCTGCAGGTGCCAGGTAATGTACATCCCAAATGAGGCATTGTATTACAATATGGTCTGATAGGGGAACAGTATAGGGGCACAATGACCTTTGTTGACGTAGATGTGAATCCTTTCATGATACAGTGTCCAATATAGACAGTCTTCCTAGACAAATTGGCGATGTGACTGTCACATAACAGGTGACTATCGACTTGTGTCACTAGGTCCCTGATTACTCCTTCCACACATAATGGTTTACCACCTATGTGGTAATTTGTGTGTACCTTGTTTTGTATTTGGTGGTACATTCATACTGTACACTGTCTTCAGGACAGTGGGGTGGGGTTCCTGTGTGTGAGAGTGTGGTCTGTAGCATGCTACAGACTGTACAGCAGTCTTGCCTACAGTTAGTTGCACATGGGTGGACTGCAATGACATAAGCATTGTCAGTTAACTGGACATATGGGTGTCTGTGCTGAATATGGATACTCACCCTCCTTTTATGTTTTGTTACAGGTTTTGTGGCCATAACACATGATATGTGGTATTACCTGGTAGTGCTGGTGTGCTGTCAAGAGGCTTGCAGCAGGTTTCTATCACTGGACAGACATCAATGTTCTCCATACTGGGGAGGGCCTCAGGAGCATGCATATTGAGGCTTGCACATCTGGCATTGATCAGCATTACCCTTCTGTTTCTTTCCAGTTTTGTTTTCTATGGTGGTGGGTTGGTCTTTTTGGCCTTGCCTACGAAAGGATCTCTGTAGGTTGCAATAGCCTTAGGCAATATCCAGACACTCATGGGTAACAGGTGCAAGCCATCCCTGGGACAGCAGCATGTCTCACTATGGAGTCACCTATTACAACTGTATCAGGCATGTTGTTTCTCCTTCTGTCCTGTGACTGTTTGGCACACCAGCTTTGTGTACTATGTGTTACATGTGCTATGTCTCGAGGTTGTTTTATTGGGTGTCTGCTTTGGAGGCTTGTGTTGGTGTTTTGTGTTTGTAATTAGGGCCTCTGGGAATGTTTTTGTGTTTATGTGTTTGGTTTACAGTCGTTGTAGGTCTATGTGGGACTGGGTTTGTGGTGTATGTGGTTACCTTGTCCTCCTGACTAGTCTTGACAGTACTGATTTGGGGGCACTCAGGCTCCGGTTTGGCTACCTGGTTGCGTCTATCACATACATTTGTATTTATTGGGGTGAGTTGTTGTTGTGTGTGTACTTGGGACAGGTGTCACATTGCCACTGGATTCACAGATTCTACTTGTTTTGCCTGGCCTTAGTGGATTGTATGTGTGGACACATTTTATTGCCATACTAGTGATCACTGATTACTTCACTTTTTATGTTTGATCTATCATGTGGTAGCTTCCTCATTCTCTTCAATGGTTTAGTAATTGCTGGAGTCCAGCATGCCAGATGCCTGGGTGTATGGCATTGTGTCTTGTTGTTTGTGATTGCAGACATCAAGCACTCTTGGCTGTGTTCATGGTATGCCTGTATATCATGTTCTGCAGTGTGTCCCATATTCTGGACCTGCACAGGGCTTTTCATGGATTCCACATTGGTTTGTAGGGGTGCAAGCTATGCTTTATACATGTGTGTTCACTGTGGTAATCTGGCCAGGGAATGGGATCAGGATGTGTAACTACAGTGTGCTTAGTCTATGGTCTGGTCTTACCAGTGAGGGATACACTTCTCATCTTGACATCCAGTACACATATTTCTGATTATCACATCCAGTATGCTTACCCCTCTTGTGGAAGTGTTACATTTTGCATGTCCATTTTGTTTGATGGATTCTGGGAAATTGTCTACACTTGTGTCAGTGCTAGTATAATACAAAGTGTATAGTGACAAACATTTCAAAAGCTGACTTCACACTTCTTTGGACTGAGATGGTATCCGTTAAGCCCACTGGGCCAGTGGAAACCACAACACACAATGGTGACTCCTTCACAGATGCTTTCTATGGACATCTCCGAGAAAGCATGGACCATGCAATCACAAATAAAAACAAGACCCTCTCCACCAAGGGAAAGTGGCCTGTCTGGTGGACCCCAGCCATAAACAAACTGTATAACAGATGAAGGATACTAATGCAAGACAGAGCTACATCTCCTAAAGGGAAGGCAGCTGTGATCAGCACTAGTAAAAAGCTACATTCTCTCATAAAGATATCCAAGGTCAACTTGGAGACATAAATCACCAAAGACAATGAAGATAACCACACTGCCTTCATCAGTTATGTCAGAAACCTGGGTGGGAACCCTCAGATATGCTCAGAGTTGGTACACAACATATATTTCAGTGACCTGAATGATATTGGCAACATTCTGGCAGACAGGTTCAGTGCAATTTTCCCCCTCCCTCACCCCCAAAAGAAGATAGTTATCACAGTTGAATGTAACCTCACTGTCATCTCGGATGTCCATGTGAGAGCCGCACTCAGCAAAGACAAGTACACAGCATCAATGGGACCTGATGGTATCCCCAGTTGCATGCTATGTGAACTCCAGAAGGAGCTAAACCCGTATATGCAAATGCTATTTAACCTTAGCCTTGCTACAGGATATGTACCTGAACACTGGCGTACAGCAACAGTGGTCCCACTCCACAAAGGAGATGCCTCCACAGACCCTGGCAACTACCACCACACAAGCTTAACCAGCCTTGTCTGCAAAGCTATGGGAAGAGTCATTATGGAGCTCTTAAACAGAGACATTGGTGACCTACAGACCCTTGATCCCACCCAGTTCAGCTTTGTACAGGGCAGATCCTGCCTTTTGCACCTAGTTGACTAGTTTGAAACTGTCAGTAGGGCCATTGATGAGGGCTACGCGGTCCACACAGCCTACCTGCACTTGGCTAAGGCCTTTGACACAATACCCCACTCAGGCATCATAGACAAGCTCAACAGCTGAAATATAACACCATATGTCACAGGATAGGTTGCAAAATGGCTAAGAAACAGAACCCATAAAGTCGACATTGCAGGTGCCTTGTCAGATTCAAAGCCAGTCACAAGTGGTGTCCCACAAGGATCTGTCCTGGGACCCCTCTTATTTGGCATTTACTTTTCAGATGTGAAAGCAAACATAGGAGGGTTGTGGCTGAAAAAGTTTGCAGATGACTGCAACCTAGGCACCATAGTGAATACATCAGCCGGCACACACATCCTACAGAATGCCATCACAAAGACATATAGCTGGTGCCGGAATCATGGCCTGAAACTGAATGCAACTGATGTGTAGTCATCCCCTTTGGGAGGAACAAAGTACCCACAAATCAGTACATAGACAGCAACCCACTGAGCACAGAAAACAAATCAGACACCTGGTGACACATGTAGATAGTGACATCTCGTTTGACACCCATGTTGCCAAAGTGGTTAGAAAGACTTTCTGTCTTGCCCACCTTATCATGAAGGGTTTTCCTTCCAGATCAAAGGAGGTAATTGTACCACTATACTTCTCCCTTATCAGGCCCATGATTGAATACAAAGCCCCATTTGGTATGTACCTCACCCAGCACTTGCAACAGCTGGAGAGACCCCAAAAGTACCTTACCAAGAAGATCAGGGGTCTACAACACATGTCATATGCTTCCAGACTAAGGGAAATCCAGCTTTATTCAGTGGCATACTGCATACTTACAGGTGACCTATGCCTGACATACAAGACCATGTCCAATCAGGATTTGGTGGACATGCTCCACTGCAAGCAATCCAAATCCACCAGAACCATGAGAGCTAAAGATTTGAACCTCAGCACATACATGTATAGGACATGCTGGAGGGACAGAGTCATAACTCAGAGGCTTCTCACACTCTAGCAGAGTATCCCAGTTCATGTTAGACAGAGTCCCTCACTGACTCTCTTCAAGAGAAATCTGGACAACTGGATGTGAGATTGTAGGTTTACCCCAGGGGTCCTCCCTGTGTCACTACTAGACAGAGGCACAGTCAAGTTATTCGATTACGTAAGGGGGGCATAATGTGTCACTACTACAACAGAGGCACAATATTCGGAATCTATTCTGTACACTTATTACCACTATAAGGGGTGGCAATAGCCACATCACTATGGCTAGGCTTATAAATGCACTAGGGCAGATAGCCTAGTAGTAAACTATGAAACTATGAAACTATGGTGTATGTGTAGGTATTGTCAGTCAAGCAATATAATGTGGTTTGGGGGGCTTGATATCTTCCTGTATTCCAACATTTTTGTCTATTCCTTCTAGCATGTCAAGGGATCAGTTGCTAGTGTCCTCTCCTGCTCAGCTGGTGAACCTGGGAATATTGAGGCAATGTTACAATTGCCTCATGTACACAGACAACCCTCTCCTTCTCCCACAAAACACAAATACATGCGAGAGATGCAACTATATAGCCAAACTGGAGGCTGAGCTCTCTCAACATAGGACTGGCAAGACCAGAGAGGAGGAGAAGGTAACCACACACACCACAAACACAGTCTCACATAGCACTATCACAACTTCAAATCATACACATAAACACACAAAGACATACTCGGAGGCTCTGATCAGAGATCTACCAATACAGCAGAGGCCACCAAAGCAGACATCCAAACAACTGCCTCCACAGGGCACAGCACATGCAACACTTAGACCACAGAGTCAGTATGCCAAACAGTCACAGCCCTTAAGGCCAAACACAATGCCAGACACACTCGTCATAGGTGACTCCATAGTCAGACACACTGACGTCCCGCTCACCAGATTGAGTAAGGAGAAGGTCACAGTAAGCTGCCTATCGGGCGCTGGAATCCATCACATAATGCAAGCACTCAGGTCACTCAACTGCAAGTACAAGTATGACTCAGTCATTGTCCATGCTGGTGTGAACGACCTGAGACGTACCTCCCTGGACTACATGAAAAGAGACATAGAGGAGCTCTCTGATTATGTAGCCCAGGCAGGTATGACCCTGACCTTGAGCAGTATCCTACCTTCAACATGAATGATGCCACAATACAGAGACAAGATGATCAGCTGTAATAATTGGCTTAAACTATGGTGTCATTCAAAGAGGATCCAATGTCTGTCTGCCTGGGATTACAAGCTGAACAAGCCATGCTGATTCGCAAGGGATGGCTTGCACCTGTCACCCCTGGGCTTCCGGATTTTGGCTAAGGCTCTTGCCACCCCCATTGTGCCTTTTTTAGGCAAGGCTCAGATTCTAAACCTACCACCATAGAACACAAAAAAGGAAAAAAACTAAGGGTAATGCTGCTCAATGCCAGAAGTCTCAACCTCAAGATGCACGCACTCGAAGCTCTTCTCAGTATGGAGAACATCGATGTCTGTGCTGTGACTGAAACCTGGTTCAAGGCTCCTGACAGCACCCCGGCACTATCAGGTGTTACCTCATATCATGCGTTCCGGCCCCAAAATCCAGACAACACCAAGAAAGGAGGGTGGGTGTCCATATTCATCACGGACACCTTCACCTCAAGGTTGGTGGCAATGCACGATGCATCGGAGACCATCCAGGTGCAATTAATCATAGGCAAGACTGCTCTGCAGTTTGTAGCATGTTACAGGCCACCCTCTCAAACTCAGGAACCTCACACAGCTTTCCTGAAAACACTGGAGGGGATAAATGTATCTCCAAACACCATCATACTGGGTGATTTCAACTATCCAAATATAGACTGGGATCACTACTCAAGCCCCAACACTCTAGCCCAAAGGTTCCTAGAGTTTATAAACTCAAATGCCATGGAACAACTAGTCACCATCCCCACAAGAGGAGACAACATACTAGATCTCATCATCATGAACATGGTGTCACAATGTTCAACACCAGAAGTATACCCATCATTGGTGAGATCAGATCATAAACTAATCTCACTGGAAGTCCACATCCCGCCCCCACCCCAGATGAAAAAGACCACAGTGAAGAACTTCTCAAAAGCTGACTTCACACTCCTAAAGACTGGTGTGGTCTCTTTCAAGGCCCCCAAGCCGCTGAATCACTTACATATGCCTTCTACCAGCACCTCCAGGACTGCATGGATCAGGCAATCCCATACAAAACAAAGACTCTTTGTACCAAAGGCAAGCATCCAGTCTGGTGGACCCCAGCCATAAACAAGCTCTACAACAAAAGGAAGGAGCTACTACAAGATAGAGCAAAATCCGTAGAAGGGAAGACACCCCTGCTCATTATAAGTAAAAAACTGAGATCTCCCATAAAATCATCCAAGTCAAATTTTGAGAGAAAACTCGCTAAGGACTCAAAAGACAATCATAAGGGCTTTTTTAGCTATGTTAGAAACCTGGGAGGAAACTCCCAGATATGCTCAGAATTAGTTCAGATAGATGTAAAAATCACTGAACCTACAGACATTGCCAACATACTGGCTGACAGGTTCAGTGCAGATTCCCCCCCTCCCCCCAAAAGGAGAGATATCTATACCAGAGGATTGTAGCCCCCCAAACATCTCAAATGCTCAGGTGAGAACTGCTCTATCCAAGGCAAAAAACACAGCATCCATGGGACCAGATGGTGTCCCCAGTTGTGTGCTCCACGAACTCAATGAGTAATTAAACCCGCAGTTAGGGCAGCTGTTTAATCTTAGCCTCACCTCAGGATACATACCCAAGGAGTGGCGTACGGCAACGGTGGTCCCATTTCACAAAGGAGGTGCCTCCACCGACCCCGGAAACTACCGTCCCATCAGCCTGACAAGCCTGGTATGCAAAGCTATGGAGAGGATCATGATGGAACTCATAAATGAAGACATAGGAGACTTGCAGACTTTGGATCCAACCCAGTTTGGCTTTGTCAAGGGCAGATCATGCCTTTTAAACTTGGTTGACTTTTTCAAAACAGTCACCTAGGCCATTGATGAGGGCACTGCAGTCCACACAGCCTACCTTGACCTGGCAAAGGCTTTCGACACAATACCCCACTTAGGTATCATTGAAAAACTCACCAGCTTAAATATTAACCCATACGTCACAAGATGGGTTGCAAACTGGCTAAGTGACAGAACCCACAGGGTCAGAGTTGCTGGTGCCATGTCACACTCCAAGCCTGTCACAAGTGGTGTCCCACAGGGCTCAGTCCTGGGCCCACTTTTGTTCGGCATCTACTTTTCAGAAGTACAAGCAAACACAGGAGGATTATGGCTGACAAAGTTTGCAGATGACTGCAAACTGGGAACCATAGTTGAAAACCCATCTGACACAGACATCCTTCAGAAGGTTCTCATAATAACGGATAACTGGTGCCAGAGCCATGGCCTAAAGTTAAACGCTAAACAATGCATAGTCATACCCTTCGGGATAAACAAGGTTACCCCTAGTTCCCATATAGGTGGCAATCCTCTAAGCACAGAAGAGGTTATCAGGGATCTGGGCACCCAGGTTGACAGTAACCTTTCATTTGACACTCACATTGCCAAAGTAGTTAGGAAGACCTTCTACATTGCCCACCTGATCATGCAGGGATTCACATCTAGATCAAGGGAGGTCATTGTTTCCCTGTACTCATCACTCATCAGACCAATGATTGAGTACAATGCCCAATTCGGAATGTATCTGACCCAACACCTGCAGCAATTGGAAAGGCCCCAAAAATTCCTCACCAGAAGGATAAAGGGTCTCAAAAATATGTCTTATGCTGCCCGACTGAAGGAACTCCAGCTCTATTCAGTCGCTTACCGTCTGCTCAGAGGTGACATGTGCCTGACATACAAGGCCATGTCCAACCCAGAATTAATGAACATGCTTCACCTCAGAACCTCTAAATCAATCAGAACTAGAAGGGCAAGACACTTAAACCTCAACATGGCTATTAATAGGACGTGCTGGAGGGATAGATTCATCACCCAGAGACTCCCTATGCTGTGGAACAACATCCTGGTACATGTGAGGCTGAGCACCTCACTGGCTTTGTTCAAGAGAAATCTTGACCAATGGATGGGAGATCACAGGTATACCCCAGGGATAACCTCAGTGTCACTGCTTGACAGAGGCACAGCAAAATAATGGGCATATTATCCTTCAAACTGAAGGGGTGGCGGAAGCCACAGAACTCTGGGCTAGGCTTATAAATGCCCTAGGGCAGATAGCCTAGTATGAACCTATGAACCTATGAACATAGGCCTGGTGCGGTTCCTGCTATTAGGACAGTGGTCTGCAGCAAGCTATATAGTAGTAGGCAGTTTTAGCCATTGGTATTTGACCGTGGCTAATCCATGTTGCTTCTTGTTGTGGTACCAACATGGGGGTGTGGTTATCCATGACATTTATTGCTAGTCACCCTCATTTTGTAGCTTGTTCCATGTTTTTGCACATGTACATCACTGTATGAGGTGTGACCTGGTAGTGTTAGGGTGCTGATGTGGGCTTTGACCCAGTTTTCTATTACACCACTGATATCTACATTCTCTATACTGTGTGCGTTTACACTGCACGCATCTTGCTGTTTATACTTCTGGCATTGGGTTGCATTACATCTAGGTTCTTATCCCTTGTGGTACCTATGAAGGTGGGTTTGTGTTTTTGTGGTTTATGATTGGTGAGGGTGGATGTTAGTCAGGGTCCTCAGGTGTGCATATGGTACATGGTGTTGCATTACTTAACACATGGCATTCATGCCTCAGGTGGTGCTGCAGGGCTGCCTCTGTTGGATGCACATACTACACTCCCTGTACATGTTTGGAAGCAGGTTGTGTCATGTTAGGCATCCCTGTTACTATATGAGTATAGTATCAGTCCCAGTGTTCCAACTGACCAAGTGTATGTGCTATGCGTTGCCTCTTTGCCAAGGCCAGGGCATACTGGGCACGCCTCCTTCTGCCTACTGGGGCAAGGTCAGGTTGTTCCTCCTCCGAGTCACCCTCTGCCTGTGGTGGCCTTTGCAATGGTGGGGGTATGTTTGGCCCAGCCCTATGCTGGTCCTGCTGCAGCTGTTTCTGCAGGATCATATTATGTAGCATAGCACATATCATGATCATTTGGGTACATGTAGTTGGTGTGTACTGCAAGGCTCCACCAGATGTGTCCAGACACCGGAACCATGACTTGAGCAGCCCAAACACACGCTCTATGACAATACGTGTTTGTGCGTGTGCCTCATTATGGCGTTCCTGTTCAGGTGTGTGTGCATTTCTGATGGGTGTCATCAGCCACGGCTCAAGTGCATAACCTGCATCCCCCACTAGGTGTCCGTGTGGGAAGTCCCCACTGGAAATGATTGGTACAGCTGCATCAGATGCCAGATGTGGGAATCGTGGTAGCTCCCAGGGCAGCCAGCACACACATTCATTATTATGCCCTGGGCATCACACACTACCTGGCAGTTGTTGGAGGGGAATCCCTTGCGGTTAATGTAGGCTCTACCCCGCTCACCAGCTGGTGCTTTGATGCATATGTGCGTGTAGTCTATTGCACCCAGTACCTCAGGGTATCCCGCTATTTGCTGGAAGAGACGCATATTGCTGGCCAATACCTCACGGGCATTGGGGAAATATACATGATCACCAACATGTGCTGACATGGCATCCAGGAACTGGTGCAGTACCCTGGAGGCTGATGCCTGTGATATCCCCATCATATCACCAGTTGGTCTCTGGAAGGTACCTGTTGCTAGTATTCTTAGGCCAACACATACCTTGGTTTCCAATGGGATGGGTTCCCCTCTGTTGGTTCTGTGTGTGAGGCGTGGCCTGCACAGCTCAACAATTTGCTGCAGAAGGTCTCTGTCCACTCTGTAGCGCTCTACTATCTCCAGCTCATGTAACCCATGGTAGGTGACCCTGGGCCTGTATACTCTTCTCCTTCTCCTCACTCTGGGTTGTCTGGCAGCATTTGCATTGTCACCACCCTCAGCAATTCACCTATGCCTGATTATAACAGCTATGGCAGCCCCTAGCATTTCTGCTCTGAGTTCAGCTTTTTTCTGTTTTCAATTCTGATAGCTTACTTTCTTGCAGTATCTCTTATGAGAAACATCCTGCACTGCTGTTTGCAGTGTTTTAAGTGCTGGGTTGGGCTTCTAGTCTGCCTGTGTAATTGCCTGATTCCAATTGTTATCACCAATTAACTCCAGCAGTATCCACTGACAGCTTCCTTGTAATCTGGTTGTTTCCTTTTTCCTCTCTGTTTCCTCAGGGGGAGCGATGTGCACACCAGCTTAAGCATGCTCACAGTTGCTTAAACGCGCGCACACATCCTTACACAGTGCGGACTTGGCTGATTCATGGTAAAACATGCGCACACTGCCTTACACACATGCACGCCCGCGCAAACCATTGTAAACGGTTTGCAACACGCTCCCACATGTTGAACCTGCCTTACACACGCGCACACGCGCGCATGCACGTATATCAAGAACGTTTGAGTGTAGGGATAGTGTGCACCCTCTATTTTTTGACTTTCCTAGTGTTCTGTTGGGACACACCGCTTTCCCTGATGTCTGTCTGTCATCTGTCATGTTACATTGCCCTCCAATCTTATAAATTTATTTCTATCATTCCCCCCATGATGTCACCTACCTCTTACTCTGTTCCTCCCCCTTCTGTAACTCTTACACTACTCAGAAAGTGCTCATTACCTATGTGGCAGTGTGATTCAGTATTGTAACCCTCATTTACATAGGATTGCCTAGTAATGCTTAGTTACATGTCTTACACGGAGCTTCCCATCCTTGACAGCCACTACACGGAGGCCATATTGTTTTTGGTCTGCTAGTCCCTCCATTGTCATTCCATGTAATAAATAAATCCCACAATTGTGGGCTTATAAGCTTCGGTTTTCAGTTTTAGGCAGCGCACCCCATTTACGCGGGTGTGCGCTGCAGTTACACATGAAAATCCCACGGAAAATAAAAGTTATTTAAAATACTTTTGCAACACTTTTTAATGCCAATGGCCACATATTTGGCCATTGGCAAAACATATGTACCCTTTATTTGGGGCTGACATAGCTCCGTTGTCAATTTTGCAGAAATGTACTCAGTTGTCAGCTGAGTACATTTCTGCAGCTAACACGTCTGTTACACTGACTGGTTTAGGCTTCTTGGATCGCTCAAATACCTCATTTGCATATCTTTGAGCTGCAAATGAGGTATTGAGCATTTCCACGCCCAGTCTGTGTAAGAGACATGTTAGCTAGTCTCTTACATGGAGGTTTGGGCTGTTCCTGGATTGGGAGGCTTACACTACTCTTAAACTCTGTGTAAGCCTTCCTGAATCCTGCCCTAAGTCTGTTTCTTCCTCTACTTATCTTGGGGTAATTGAGTGCTGAGTATTATCTTGTTCATTATCACCTTTTAAATGGGTTCCATTAATGGGTGAATTACAGATGGAAGCATTCAGCATGATTTGGAGGAAAGACCCCCACAGAAGCACAAGTAGATAATGCAATGGCCAGAGATAATGCATTGGCCGGAGATCAGGATCAAACCTTGTACTTTGTGCATGAGAGGCAAACACCTTAACCACTTTACTATCTGGTCTCACACCCTCTCAGGGCAATACATCTTCAATCTGGTAAGCTCCTGCCAGTGATGAGAATCAAACCCTGCACCTTGTGGTTGACAGGTGTACACCTTAACCACTGTACTATTAGCCTTTCAGCTGTAAATGAGTTTAAAAAAAGGGGTTTTCAGCTTCTTGATTCTCTTTGCATATCAATCTAGTCAGACGTATGAGTCAGTAGTTTCCTGGGTCTGTTAATGGCCCAGCCCTGTGCAAAGGGATAATTGTTGCTTTCCTTCACTCTACCGGAGCAAAGCCTGCCTGGAGACTGTGCTTAAATAGAGAACTGAATAGGTGTGCTAGACCATGGTTGAGCTATTTACAAGGCACCCTGGGATTCCATCAGGTTTCATAGATGCTGTGTCTCTAGCTTTAGAGAGTGCAGTGACGACTTCTTTTGTGATATCAGGCAAAGGAATCATAGGGGAAATTTCATCAGAAGTGACCTGAGGTGATAAAGGGGTGAACTTTTTGTTGAATGTAAATGCCAGCACCTTTACTATGTCTTTTAGGTGAATATTAGCACTGTCTTCTTCAGCCAGCTCAGCACGTTTTTGAGTGTTTCCCTTAAGATTTCTGACCTAATTAAAAATAGTTTACAGTTATCCTTTGCATAGAAATCTATTTTAGTCTCCTATTTAGCTTTTGCAGACTTGACTAGTTTCCTGATTTGACTGTTGATACTAATGTGGGATTTGTTTCCATTGAGCACTCTCCTTGTAAGTTTTAGACAGAAATATCTGCTTTCTGTTTTACAGTCTATGATTCCGGTCCTGCTATATCCGCCATCCATCCTGGGTTGGGCTGAATGCCCTCCCTGTGCCTTCAGGTATACTGAGTGTTTCTCATTGTACTCAGTGGGGATCCTGGAACTAGCAATGGTATGGTGGGAGACTTTGCCATCGGTCTGGCTGGACATGGAGTAGCACAAATGAGTCTAGCCTGACCAATGCTCCTTCTCTACTCTCATCATAAGGCAGTAAAGTTTCCATGTTTTTCTATGTCCCTTGTTTCCTGGTGGGCCTGGTGATATGAAGCATGTCTAACTTTGTCTTTCTGTCTTTGTCTTGCAGCCTGATTGTTTCTTTTTGCCTAGTTTGTCTTTTCCATGTCCGACTTAGTCCTGCACTCATCCTTTCCTTTACTTCCTCAGTCACCTCTTTTTAAGTACCTTATTTCTATCACTTGCTTGGCCACATGTTTGTTCTGTAGTCATCCCACATGCTGTTTTGAGGTGCTGCCATTTTTCTTCGTCTAAGTCTGTTTCTTCCTCTACTTGTCTTGGGGTAATTGAGCGCTGAGTATTATCTTGTTCATTCTCACCTTTTAAATGGGTTCCATTAATGGGTGAATTACAGATGGAAACATTCAGCATGATTTGGGGGAAAGACCCCCACAGAAGCACAAGTAGATAATGCAATGGCCGGAGATAATGCATTGGCCGGAGGTCAGGATCAAACCTTGTACCTTGTGCATGGGAGGTGAACACCTTAACCGCTTCTCTATCTGGTCTCACTCCCTCTCAGGGCAATAAAAATACACATCTTCAATCTGGTAAACTCGTGCCACTGGTGAGAATCAAACCCTGCACTTTGTGCGAGAAAGGCATACACCTTAACCACTGTACTATTAGCCTTTGAGGTGAAAATGAGTTTAAAAAAGGGGTTTTCAGCTTCCTGATTCTCTTTGCATATCAGTCTAGTCAGACGTATGGGTAAGTAGTTTCCTGTGTCTGTTAATGGCCCAGCCCTGTGCAAAGGGATAATTGTTGCTTTCCTTCACTCTACCGGAGCAAAGCCTGCCTGGAGACTGTGCTTAAATAGAGAACTGAATTGGTGTGCTAGACCATGGTTGAGCTATTTACCAGGCACCCTGGGATTCCATCAGGTTTCATAGATGCTGTGTCTCTAGCTTTAGAGAGTGCAGTGACAACTTCTTTTGTGATATCAGGCAAAGGAATCATAGGGGAAATTTCATCAGAAGTGACCTGAGGTGATAAAGGGGTGAACTTTTTGTTGAATGTAAATGCCAGCACCTTTACTATGTCTTTTAGGTGAATATTAGCACTGTCTTCTTCAGCCAGCTCAGCACGTTTTTGAGTGTTTCCCTTAAGATTTCTGACCTAATTAAAAATAGTTTACAGGAAAATATGGCTGCCATTCTGTAAATACTGCTGACCTGCAGCTCCTCAATAAACCTGAGAAAAATCTGTAACCTGAGTCGATACCAAGGGGTTTGAACATCAAATTAAAGTTTAAAAAGTTGCATCTACACTTAATTAATCTATAACCAGGAAAAAAAAGTGGAAAAAAAGTCTTTATCTATCAGGATTCCAAGTGATTTGCTAGCTCTGAAGAGAGAAATAAACAAAGGACTGTCTGCATTCTTCATTTTACCTGTCAGTTTGGGGAAAGGAAATTGTCACAAGAAGGAAAAAGCATGGAAACAACTACTACCAAAACAAAGCTGTCGGAATTACAGTCACCAGTAAAGGATGGGAGTGTGAAGAAACAAAGAATTACTAGACAGCAGGAACAACTGAAACCAGAGACTAGCCCCAGGATTCATGAAGCTCGGTGCAAGGCCGGTGTAAGGCCTGCGCCGGCGGTGCAGTGAATAGTCGGCGTAGCAGCGCCATATGCATAGTAATGAGTGCGCGCCGCAACTACAGACACGTGCGTAGGGCACGTGAGCGAGCCCAAGTAGGATGCGTCCAGAGGCGTGGCTAAGCCGGCAGGCGATGAGCAACCTAAAGTGCTGATTTCCACAGGCCACCCATAATAGTAACCACACCAGCCAGGGCCCGTGCAGAATGAAACGCACGCAGAGTATGCAACATAGTACCCGTCCCAACAAAACGGAGAAGCAAACACAAGCCACGAAGCCCTAAGTGTACCCGTCCAAGGAACAAAGGATACGCGTAATACCGTGTCCGTCCCGCAATGCACTGTCAGTGGGCATACCCAGGGAAGGTGTACCGCAGCATGTCAGCGCGCCGCACCGACATAGAAGTAGCGACATGGGCATGGTCACCATGGTTACCAACTGTCCCACTTTGCTAGGGACAGTCCCTCATTTGACAGTTGTGTCCCGCCAAAAACCGAAAAATGGCAAATGTCCTGAGATTTCCGGACAAAAATATTCCCTCAATATACCTTTAATAGTAGCATAAAACATTTATTTTGTATTTGAAACACATACATGGCATAAATA
>NC_056744.1:244195328-244251229 GCF_019279795.1 Protopterus annectens
CCATGTGGCTCATATCTCATGCGGCTGATGGAGTGAGTGTGAGCATGGTTCAGGAGTTGCCCTGGGCACCATTCTGGGATGCGCTTGTGTAAACTTTTATGGAGCCGCTCTCAAGTCCACCTTCACCAATGCCCCATTTGATGGTTCCTTGTCTCCATGTGAAAGATGCACTCGCTGGCAGAATACAGGAAGGAAAGACTCTCTCTGCCGTGGGAGTCCATTTTACCGTCCCCTGTCGACCATACCCCAAAGGTCAAAGGAGGGGTAAGATGTGGTTCATCAGCGGGCCTTTCTAGACAACAGAGTGAATCCTTCTTCAGAGGCAGAGGAGGAGGAAATGTAGACGTCGCCCTAGAGACAGGGGCGGTCTGAAATATCAGCAAGGCCATGGTTCCTTCTGTATGGGCCTTATCAGCGCCCCAGCTGGGGCCCATCATGCTTCTCTGACGCCTTCAGTCGGGGTCGATCTCTTTGCATCCAGAAGCCTGGCTAAATTTAATCCCAAGACAAGGGTACAAAGAGCTCACCAGAGGATATATCATACCCTTTCCTTCCGCTTGTTCCCAAAGTAGATCCTAGATAACACCCAATCATAGATCAGGTAACTGTAGATCACCATGTTTCTCAAAAAGAGTCATCCAGCCTGCGCTAGCAGACCATGTGATAGGATCTGAACGTACTTCAGGTTCTTTTAGTCCCAAACGAACTGGAGACTGGAGGCTAAATATTGGACCTCGGTAGATTAAACAAATCCGTGAAAAAGGACAAGTTTGGGATGGTAACACTGCAGTCGATACTCCCATTGTTAGGGAAAGACTATTGGAAGTGCTCTCTAGATCTCCAAGACGCCTACTACCATATAAAAATGGACAAGACATCAAGGAGCTATCTGCGCTTCCGGCTGGGAGCCAGCCATTATCAGTTTCATGCTCTGCCCTTTGGTCTCACCACAGCCCCCCAGGGTGTTCACCAAATGCATGGCAGTTGTAACAGCTCACCGGAGACGTCTGGGATTCCAGGTGTTTCCGTATTTGGGCAACTGGCTCCTGACCGCCCCCACCAGGCATCTACTTCTCCAAAACAGGGACATCACCATCCAGCTTTGTGCTCAACGTGGGATCTCTATAAAGTGGGAAAAATCTGCATTACTGCCCTCGCAATCTGTGATTTTTATAGGTGCAAAGGTAGACAGTGGATATGACAGTTCATCTTCCCGCCGAAAGAGTACAAAACCTCATCTCACAAGTTCAGCGACTACTCCCACTTCGAAAGGTCAAAGCAAAGTGGATTCTTCAACTTTGAAATCCATGGCCTGGGACCATTCTGTTAATACCTCTAGCCAGGTTGCATATGAGAATCCTTCAATGGCTCCTATTCTCCCAGTGGTCGTTCCAATACCTACCGCTGAATCACTATTCTGCTGACAGAATCCTGTAAAAAGGACCTTCATTGGTGGATAGCCCCCAACAATCTTTTCACGGGAGCTCCCTTTGTGCCTGCCCAACCCACATCAGGACCACGGATGCCTCCCAGGTCGAGTGGGGGCATTATTCAGCAGGTGATGGTCCACCGCACATGGCAAGAACACAAGGCTCATCTGTGGCTGTCAACGCTCTTGGAGAGATGAGGGTGGTGCTTCTGGCATTGTACACTTCAGGACCTTCTTTCCTCCAGGGACGGCCAGATAATGACGATATGTCGGTTGTGTGGTATATCAAACAGGGCGGTACCAGATCTTACCCACTCTGTCAAGAAGCCATGCGAGTTTGGGAATGGGCGATTTCTTCCCAGTGCTTTCTGGTGGCAACACACATTCCAGGGACAACCAATGTGATAGCCGATAAGCTGAGCCAGGCAATCCTACTGCCCCACGAGTGGTCTCTGAAAAGGGAAATAGTGGAACAGATTTTCCTAAAATGGGGACAACCTTGCTGCGACCTTTTTGCCAGCCCAGTCAATGCCAAGTGCAGCAGTTATTTTTCTCTAATTCCCCCTCCGGGGGAAGCACCCAGAGATGCTCTGGTACAAGATTGGCCCACGGGGCTTCTCTATGCCTTCCCTCCTTTTCTTCTAATCCCCAAAGTGATACAGAAAACCAACTGACTGGGAAGCAAGTTGATCCTCATTGCTCCTTACTGGCCTCGTCAGGTCTGGTTCCTCCTCGAGCCTCTTTTCCTGGACGATCCTTAGATCCTGGACTCGGTTCCATATCTACTGACCCACATGTCTGGTTCTCTCCACACCCTCAAATTGACAGCTTGGCTGATCCAGTTCCGTCTCTAGTCCGGCTTCATGATGTTTCATCGTCAGTGTCCCATATTCTTTTATCCTCGCACAAACCATCAACCAGAAAGCTGTATGATAGTAAGTGGAAAAGGTTTTCTATTTGGGCGCAGTGCATGAATGATCCCTCACACCGCCCCTGCTCCCTGTAATTCTGGAATTCTTTCGGAGCTTTTTCAGCCGGGATCTGCTGCAGCCACCATCAAAGTACAATTGGCGGCTATTTCACATTTTTATTTGGGATCTCCAAATGTTAACCTTATGTTGCATAAGTTATGTAAAACCTTCTTGAGAGGAGCCACCTTGCTGAGACCACCTTTACAGGAGCCTGTGGCATCTTGGGACTTGAATTGTGTGTTCTCCAAGCTAACACCCCCTCCTTTTGAACCGTCTCATTCAGCTTCCTTAAAGTATTTGTCTTGGAAAACTGTGTTTTTGGTAGCTATTACATCAGCCAGACGCAGCTTGAACTGCATGCTCCTGTCTATTAAACCACCTTTTAGTTTTTCATAAAGGCGGGTTTCTTTACGCATCAACTTCATTTGTCCCCAAAGTTTGTTCTTCTTCTGCCACATTGAACCAGTCCATTGAACTTCCAGTCTTCTTTCCCAGTCATAGCAATGCAGCGGAATACCGCTTTACACCAGTTGGATGTTCAGACTGTTACAGTTTCTATTTCAATGGACTAAAGAATTTCGGAAGTCGGACCAGTTCAAGCTTCCTTTCTGATTCTAGATTGGGTTTGTCAGTTTCTAAGGTGATGGTTTAACTGATTTCAATTGCATAGCCTTCATTCACAGCCCGGAGGGCAGACCCTTACCCCACACATCAAAGCTCACTTATCAGGTCTCTGTCTACCTCTGCAGCCTTCCTGGCCAGGGTACCAGTTGATCATATCTTCGCGCAGCAGCTACGTGGCTACTCTCACACCTTTATTACTCATGCTGATTTGGCTTCTCTCGGGTAGAGCATCCTTTGCTCCACGGGTGCTCAGGGCGATCTTCCAATGAGCCATCCAAGAATGGGCGCTAGGGACGCCGTCCCATATGTAAATGAAGGTGAAATTGACTATATCTATCATAAAGAAGTTATGTACTCACTATAACCTTCCATGTTGGTAGTCCATTCACCATTCATTTTATCAATCTCCCTCCTGCCCCATCCTGGAAGATCTGAGTGTAATATTATACATTTTTTTAGCACCTTAGTATTGGTTTGTTGGTCATGATTTCTTTCTATCTTTCTATTGGGTTAGTGAGCAGCAAACAAGATCTGGGGATTGCACTGGTGCACCATGGGATACCTGCTTAGCCACGCAGCCAAATCAGAAGTCTTCTAGCTTGAAAAATCGCTGATCGGAGCTGAGGATCGCCTTGGAACCCATATGTAAAACAAGGTGAGATGGACTAACAACAGGAACGTTATGGTAAGTGCATAACTTCTTTTTTTATCATAGTCTGGTAACCATAAAGCTGGGGTAGTAGCTAAAACTTGTTTTAAATTCTGAAATTATTTTTTTCTCTTTACTATCCCAAGAGAGAGGCTCTGGTGTATTCTGCTTTAAAAGATTTGTCAAAGGTTTAGCAATTTTTGCATAGTTAGTAATCCACTGTCTGCAGTATCCTGTCCTACATCGGAAAGATCTAAGCTGTTGCTGAATAATCGGACATGGGGCCTTAGATATTGTATCAATACAAAATGCTAATACCCGTCTGCTACCCTGTGATATTAAATGGCCAAGATAACGTACCTAAGGTGACCACAGTTGTAGTTTCCCTTTGACACTTTGTGTCCCTTTTCTGCAAGGATAGTCAGAAGATGCAGGATGTCCTGCTGACACAGCTGAAAGGAATTTGATGCTATTAGTAAATCGTTTGCATATTGTCCTGCTGTCACAGCTGAAAGGAATTTGATGCTATTAATACATCATCTGCATATTGTACTAACACAGACCCACCCAGAAATGTCACATTCAGAATTTGAGAAAATAATGAAGGAGATTCAGTGTATCCTTGTGGCAACTGTGTTCAGGTATATTGCTGTCCCTGATAAGTAAAAGCAAACAGGAACTGACTCTCGGGGTGGATAAGGATAGAAATGAATGCTGAACATAAAAGCTACCACGGAAAAGTAACTAGCTGTAGGTGGTATGCAACTCAATATTTTTAAGGATTTGGAACAACAGGAAAAGTAGGCAATACTGTATTATTTATAGCCCTTAAACTATGTACAAGTATCTTTTTTATTTTCACAGGAAAATATTACAAGGGCTTTTAATCACATTATTCCTTTCTGTATCAGACACTGAATTATAGGTTTGATTCCCTGTTTTGGCTTCCTGGCTTCAGTAGATATTGTGAACTCTTTAGAGAGGTTTTGATGTGTTTAGTTTTGTTTTTACTGGATGTTCATCGGTTGTACTGCTGCAGTCAATAGGATTCTGGGTTATCCTGCCATCAGGCGGTCCCGCAGTCGGGCCGAATCCCAAAAGTCCTGGTCCGGGTTCGTTGTCGCCGCTTTCCTCTGACGCCAGTGCCATAGGGGTATAAGAGGCAGCCGACGCCATTTTCTTCAGTCTTCTTGCCGCTGCAGCCCGGCGCAGAAGCAGTTCAAGGCGCCGGCCCACCAGCTCCTGGAGATTTCCGCATCGAATTTCAGCCCTAAGTCTTCTAAAGCTGGGTACTCTTGGGAACTTCTTTCTGCCTCTGACCGATGTCAGACAGTTAATTTTAAAATTGGCATTTTTCCTTTGGGGGGGGCTAACATCCCCTCCTTTTGAACCATCTCATTCAGCTTCCTTAAAGTATTTGTCTTGGAAAACTGTGTTTTTTGGTAGCTATTACATCAGCCAGACGTGTTTCTGAACTGCATGCCCTGTCTATTAAACCACCTTTTTTAGTTTTTCATAAAGGCGGGGTTTCTTTACGTACCAACCCTTCATTTGTCCCCAAAGTTTGTTCTTCTGCCACATTGAACCAGTCCATTGAACTTCCAGTCTTCTTTCCCAGTCATAGCAATGCAGCGGAATACCGTTTACACCAGTTGGATGTTCAGACTGTTGCGTTTCTATTTGCAATGGACCAAAGAATTTCGGAAGTCGGACCAGTTCGTTTCCTTTTCTGATTCTAGATTGGGTTTGTCAGTTTCTAAGGTGACATTGTCTAACTGGATTTTGAATTGCATAGCCTTCATCTACAGCTCGGAGGGCAGACCCTTACCCCACACGATCAAAGCTCACTCTACCAGATGTTCATCGTGTTTCACTGTTGCAGTCATAACTGTAGGGAGCTCCTGCCGGCAGGCAGCCCGAGGTCGGCCAGAATCCCAAAGTCTGGGTCCGGCGTCTGCTGTACAAGCTAGTACCCTGATGTCAGTACGCTCTGGTACATAGCCCTCAGCCGACGCCATCTTCTCCAGTCTTTCTTGCCGTGCAGTGGAAAGCAGCTCGCAAGTCGTTGGTTGGCGATTTTCGAACAGCGTATTTTGTTGTTGTCGGTCCGAAGTTCTTACTTCTCTTCTTAAAGCTAAGTATCCCGTTGGGGAATCTTTTTCTTGTTCCTCCGATGTCAGAAAAAGTTAATAATTGTATAACGTGTGGGAAACAAATACCTCATAAAGATTTCCACTCTTACTGTCTACCTTGCTTAGGCCCTGACCACGACGTTTCTTGTTGTCGGTTCTGTGCCAGGTTCAACTCTCGTACTATCAAGCGCAGGTACGACTGGGCTCTAAATTATTTTGGCAGACGCTTCAATTATAGAATGTCGTCGGACACTACCGGAATTCAAAAGAAGCGCAAAGACAAAGACAGGCCTCCGAGGTCCAAACAGGACTCGTTGCAGCTGGAGCCAGCGTCCGGTTCGGCTGTCGTCAGTGAGGCGCTTTTGCAGCCCCTGTCGTCCACCACTTCTGAACCGATAGCCGATACGGACTCCCATGGGGAGCCATCAAGGCCTACTATTTTAACTGCTGCAGGACCTTCGGACGTCGCTCCCTCAGATGGGTCTGGAACCGCTGTGCAGATACTGGCTTCTGAGGGGGTTTTCAGGCCTACTCACATCACTATTTCAAAGACAAAGACTCCTGTTAAGTCTAAAGTTCCTGCTCAAGCTGCTTCTGAATCTACTCCCAGGACACAGAAGCAATTATTAAAGATGGCTGAAGATTTACTTACAATGATTAGGGGTTCACACCCCCCACCTGAGAAAAGGCCTCGACAGGATGTTCCTCTGGATTCCTCTGACCAGGCTTCTGTATCTTCTGTTTCTTCCTCTGATCAGGAATATTCTTTTCCTCCTTATGAGGATTCGGATGCTGAGGACTCCTTGCCCTCTGCCTCTCCGCCTGAAGATTTCTCTTTTGGGGAAACCTTGCATGAGATGAGGGAACATTTTCATTGGGAAGGTCAGGAGTATTCTGCTTCCAAGAAGAGGCTTAGAGAATTTCTTCTTCCTCAGCATAGGCCTTTAGCTATCCCTCCTGTTCTTGACATTGTGGATTATGCTTTTTCTGAGGCTAATTTGAATCCTGATTCCATGCCTCCTGCTCCTTCTAAGCCTGATAGATTTTATAGGGTTCCTGACTCTCATTTATTCTTATTTAAGAACTCTTCTGCGGATCCTGAGACTATTTCTCAGGGCTCTAAGGCTGCTAAGGTTGCTACTTCTAAAAATCCTATTCCCTCTGAGAAGGATTCTCGTGCTTTAGACAGGTGGGGAAAAAGGTATATACTTCTGCTACCCTGTCTGTAAGGGCTTTAAATTGCCAGTTTCATATGTTTAAGTATCAGCAATTTCTTTTGTCTGTTTTAAAGCAAAAGCTTGTTTCCCTTCCTGCATGTGCAGAGGATAAGGAACTTCAGGATGTGTTGCATGCAACTGAACAAGTGAACAAACATAGTTTGCATTGTGGTTTTGATGCTTTGGATGCTTCTTGCAGGGCTGCAGCCTCTGGTACTGTTATCAGGAGGCATGCCTGGCTTCGTGAACAAAGTTTGCCTGAACAGGTTAAGGCTAAGTTATTAGATGCCCCTGTTCAACATGATGTTCTTTTTGGATCTAAGGCTGAGGAGGTTATTAAAAAGATGGAAGAAAAGGCAAAATCTATGCAAACTGTAAAAGATTTCTTGCAAGTTCAGCCTCCTAGATTTTCCAGGAATTGGCCCTCCAAAAATTGGTCCTTTCCCACGTCTGACAGGCCTCAAAGGGGAAGATATAGACGCTCCAGAGGTCGTGGACAAGCTCAGGCCTCTTACAGATCTAGACAATGGACTGCTTCTTCACCTAGAAGGGGAGAAGACGGATCCCAATCTCAAAGAAAGCAAACTCAATGACTCTCTCGGTTGGGCTACAGGACCCCTTCACCTGGATGCCCCTCGGAGGAAAACTGTCTCTTTTTTACAGAAATTGGACTCATATTACCCAGGGCAGATGGGTATTGGACGTGATTTTAAAAGGTTACAAATTCCACTTTCATACTCTGCCAAGGGCTTACGGTTGGCCAGATCTGCCAAAACATCAATGGTCAGAGGCCTTAAATCAAGTGGATGCTCTTCTGGCCATGAGAGCCATAGAGCCTGTTCCACTCTCAGAGATGGGAAAAGGGTTTTATTCAAGACTATTTCTGGTTCCAAGAAAACAAAACTCATGGAGACCTATTCTCGACCTTTCTGTGTTAAACACCTTTTTGGAAATTCCAAAATTCAAGATGCTTACTCTGCAGCAACTACTTCCAATGCTCTCTCAGGATGCCTGGATGGTGACATTGGACTTAAAGGAAGCTTACTTACACATTCTCATCAGGCAGGAACGCAGGAAATTCCTCAGATTCAAGGCAGGTTCAAGACACTTTCAATTCTCTGTACTGCCCTTTGGTTTATCTACTGCGCCCAGTGTCTTTACCAAGTGCCTGGCACCAGTAGTGGCTTATTGCAGACTTCAGGGGATTCAGATTTACCCCTATTTGGACGACTGCCTTATTCAGGCAGACAGCAAGGATCTTCTACTTCATCTGAAATTTGTTCAACGTCTTCTCCTCCTACTGGGATTCTCAGTGAACACAAAAAAGTCACATTTGATCCCTTCTCAACAAATGGTATTCTTGGGAGCCCTCTTAAATACAACCTTACAAAGGGCCTTTCTCACTCCAGAAAAACAAACACAGCTGGCTTCAATTTTCAACACCTTGGCAACTCTATCTCAGCTCACTGCAAGGAAATTCCTGCAGACACTGGGCTACATGGCTTCCTGCATTCTGTTTATTCCAAATGCAAGGCTTCATATGAGAAAGCTTCAATGGTATCTGAAAAGTGTATGGTCACAGCATTACCACGATCTGGACATTCTGATTCCTCTGATCCCCTGCCTCCAGAAGGAGTTCCTCTGGTGGTCCAGGGTGTGTGCTTTAAACGAAGGAAAGCCTTTTTGTCTACCTCAACCTACTCAAATCCTAACCACGGACGCCTCGGATTATGCTTGGGGAGCACATTTTCTAGGCAACTGCCAGCAGGGAACCTGGACAAAGGACCATCTTCACTGGCACATCAATCTGAAGGAAATGTTGGCAGTTCAAAATGCTCTTCTAGCCTTCAAGAATTTTTTGCAACCAGGGCCTCTGCTAATTCGCACAAACAACACCACAGTCATGTGGTACATAAACAAGCAGGGGGGTTCTCATTCGTACCCCCTTTGCAGACTAGCTATGGCTTTATGGGACACAGCTCTAAATTTGAATTTACATCTCCAGGCTCAATTCATTCCAGGAGAACAGAATCTCTTAGCAGACAGCCTGAGCCGAAACATTTCAGATCCTCACAAATGGATGCTAGACACCAACTTATTCAACAGGATTACTGCAGTTTGGGGATGTCCCCAGATAGATCTGTTTGCATCCCATCTCAATCATCAGCTGCCTCATTTTTGCACCAGGTCCTTCCACAAAACAGCTTGGAAAGTGGATGCCCTGTCTTTCAGCTGGAGAAGCCTTTCGGGATATGCCTTCCCTCCTCTTCCTCTTCTACCTCGGGTATTACTGAAGATAAAACAGGACAAGCCCAAGTTCCTCATCTTGATTGCTCCAAATTGGCCTCGACAGTTTTGGTATCCAACTTTAAAGCACCTGTTCCTGGAGCCTCCTTGGATTCTCCCTCTGAACCCTTCTCTTCTGTCCCAGCATCAGGGTCAGTTACTACATTCCAATCTCAAGACCCTTTGCCTGGCAGCTTGGCTCTTCAAAGGAATTTGAATTCTTCTAGTCTTCCCAAACAAGTTTTGGATGTTCTTCTGGAAGCTAGACGGCCTAGCACTAGGAAATCCTATGCCTCTAAATGGAAGAGGTTTTGTATTTGGATGCAGGACCGAGGCTCGGACCCTCTGGTACCTGATCTCTCTTCTATTTTGCTTTACCTTTCGGATCTTTTGTCTAAAGGACTTTCCTTTTCTTCCATTAAGATTCATGCTTCTGCTATTTCTGCTCATTTCAATTCTGATCCTCCTGTTTTTTCTCATCCTTTGGTGAGACAATTTTTGAGAGGGGCTAAGAATTTGCGGCCTCCCAGGACCCCTCCTGTTCCTGCTTTGGATCTTAATTATGTTTTAGAAAAACTTACTTTGCCTCCTTTTGAGCCTGCTGCATCTTCAGATATTAAGTTTTTATCTTGGAAAACAGTTCTTTTGTTGGCTTTGACTTCTGCCAGAAGGGTCTCAGAGTTGCAAGCTCTCATGGCTGTGGAACCATACCTTATTTTCCACCAGGACAGAGTATCCTTGAGGACCAATCCTACTTTCATGCCCAAGGTGATTTCGAAAGTGGCTTTAAATCAAACAATTCACCTTCCTACCTTCTTTCCTAATCCTCAAAATAAAGGGGAAAGGATTTTGCATTCCTTGGACGTGCACAGACAGTTACGATTTTACTTGGACAAGACTAAAGAGTTCAGAAAATCTAACCAATTGTTTTTCTTTTGCCTCCAGTTCTCTTGGAAAGGCTATTTCCAAACAAACTATTTCCAAATGGATTTCTTATGGAATAAGATTTTGTTACACTCATCATGGGAAACAGTTTCCAGGTACTGTGAGAAGTCATTCTACTAGAGCAGCTGCTACTTCTACAGCTTTTCTCAGAGGAGTCCCTACCAAGGATATCTTGGAAGCTGCCACTTGGAGTTCTGTGCATACTTTTTCCAAGCACTACAATCTCCCTTTGTATTCTAAGACCAGGGCAGGCTTTGCCTCTGCTGTTTTGCAGGGTCTTCTTGCTGCCCCTTCTTCTGTCTAAACCTCCCCCCTTTTTCACTGCTTTGGGATTTCACCCTACAGTTATGACTGCAACAGTGAAACACGATGAACATAGTACAGTTGTGTACACCTACCATAAATGTAGATGTTCGAGTGTCTTCACTGTTGCAGTCGTGTTTCCTCCCTCCTATCCCCTCTTTTTTCTCCTTTGTGGTGTATTTGTGTTTCCTTGTTGGATTCATTTTTGATTTATTGGGGGCTTCTGACATCTAGGGCAAGAAAGGCTGGAGAAGATGGCGTCGGCTGAGGGCTATGTACCAGAGCGTACTGACGTCAGGGTACTAGCTTGTACAGCCGACGCCGGACCCAGACTTTGGGATTCTGGCCGACCTCGGGCTGCCTGCCGGCAGGAGCACCCTACAGTTATGACTGCAACAGTGAAGACACTCTAACATCTACATTTATGGTAGGTGTACACAATTGTACTGTCTCTGTCTACCTCTGCAGCCTTCCAAGCCAGGGTACCAATTGATCATATCTGCGCAGCAGCTACGTGGGCTACTCCTCACACCTTTATTACTCATTATAAGTTGGATTTGGCTTCTAGGGGTAGAGCATCCTTTGGCTCCACGGTGCTCAGGAGTATCTTCCAATGAGCCACCCAAGAATCTGGCGCTAGGGACGCTGTCCCATATGTAAAAATGAAGGTGAAATTGGACTACCTAACATAAAGAAGTTATGTACTCACCATAACGTTCCATGTTGGTAGTCCATCTCACCATTCATTTTTACCAACCGTCCCTCCTGCCCCCATCCTGGAAGATCTGGAGGTAATATTATAAATTTCTTGGTTGGCGACCCTTTAGTATTGGTTCGTTGGTCAAGTATTTCTTTCTATCTCTTTCTGTTGCTAGTGAGCAGCAAACAAGATCTGGGGATTGCACTGGTGCACCATGGGATACCTGCTTAGCCATGAGCCAACCAGAAGTCTTCGAGCTTGAAAATCGGCCGAGTCGGAGCTGAGGATCAGCTCCGAACCCATATGTAAAAATGAAGGGTGAGATGGACTACCAACATGGAATGTTATGGTAAGTGCATAACTTCTTTTTTTATCATAGTCTGGTAACCCTAAAGCTGTGGTAGTAGCTAAAACTTGTTTTAAATTCTGAAATTATTTTTTTCTCTTTACTATCCCAAGAGAGAGGCTCTGGTATGTTCTGCTTTAAAAGATTTGTCAAAGGTTTAGCAATTTTTGCATAGTTAGCAATTCACTGCCTGCAGTATCCCGTCATACATAGGAAAGATCTAAGCTGTCACTGAATAGTCTGACATGGGCCTTAGATATTGCATCAATACAAGATGCTAATACCGGCCTGCTACCCTGTGATATTAAATGGCCAAGACAACGTACCTAAGGTGACCACAGTTGTAGTTTCCCTTTGACACTTTGTGTCCCTTTTCTGCAAGGATAGTCAGAAGATGCAGGATGTCCTGCTGACACAGCTGAAAGGAATTTGATGCTATTAGTAAATCGTTTGCATATTGTCCTGCTGTCACAGCTGAAAGGAATTTGATGCTATTAATAAATCATCTGCATAGTGTACTAACACAGACCCACCCGGAACTGTCACATTCAGAATTTGAGAAAATAATGGAGATTCAGTGTATCATTGTGGCAGCTGTAGATTCAGTGTATTATTGTAGCAGCTGTGTTCAGGTATATTGCTGTCCCTGATAAGTAAAAGCAAGCAGGAACTGACTCTCAGGGTGGATAAGGATAGAAATGAATGCTGAACATAAAAGCTACCACGGAAAAGTAACTAGCTGTAGGTGGTATGCAACTCAATATTTTTGCTGGATTTGGAACAACAGGAAAAGTAGGCAATACTGCATTATTTACAGCCCTTAAATCTCATGTACAAGTATCTTTTTCTGGCTTCTTCACAGGGAAAATATTACAAGGGCTTTTAACTGCTATTATTCCTTTCTGTATCAGACACTGAATTATAGGTTTGATTCCCTGTTTTGCTTCTGGCTTCAGTAGATATTGTGGAACTCTAGGGAGAGGTTTTGATGGGTGTAGTTTTGTTTTTACTGGATGTTCATCGTGTTGTACTGCTGCAGTCATCACACTTGGGTTATCCTGCCATCAGGCGGTCCCGCATTTGGCCGAATCCCAAAGTCCTGGTCCGGTGTCGGTTGTTGTCGCTTCTTCCCTGACGTCAGTGCGACAGGGGTATAAAAGAGGCAGCCGATGCCATTTTCTTCAGTCTTTCTTGCCGCGTAGTGCCCGAAGCAGAAGCAGTTCACAAGTGCCGGTCGGCCAACTCCTGAGATTTTCGCATCGAATTTCAGCCCGAAGTCTTCTCTAAAGCCAAGTACCCCGTTGGGGAAACTTTTCTTGCCTCAGACCGATGTCAGACAAAGTTAATAATTGCATTTCTTGTGGGAAGCAAATACCTCATAAGGATTTTCATTCTTATTGTATTCCTTGCCTAGGCCCAGACCACGACGCCTCCGGTTGCCGGTTTTGTGCTAGATTCAACAAACACACAATCAAGCATCGGGCAGAATTCGCCCAACATTATTTTGGCAGAAAATGTAACTATAGCATGCCGTCGGAGCAACCGACATCAGCAATGATTAAAAAACGCAAGGATAAGGACAGGCAGCCAAGGCCAAGACCAGATACCGAGGCCTCAGCAAGGCCTGCCGCCGGTTCTCCGGTTTTCAGCGAGGCGCCTACGCAGCCCCTGACTACCACTGATTTAGAAATTCTGATGGCCTCCCAGACCGAATCAGCTGAGTCTCAGGAGCCGGTTCCATCTCACCCATTGGACGCCGGCCCTGACGGTGATCCGGAGATTTTGGATAGGCCTTCGGTTTCTGAAGGTGTCTTCAGACGAACAACTATCTCCGTAAAGTCTTATGCTAAACTTAAAGCCCCGTTGAAAGTTAGGAAACCGGGTTCACCCCCCCCCCCCACAGGCCCCTATGCCTAAAAAACAGATGCTTAACATGGCTGAGGATTTAATTACCCTTATCAGGGGTTCCCAACCCTCACCTGACAAAAGGCCTAGACTGGAAGAAGATGATCCTTCCTCTGACCAAGCATCCATTTCCTCAGCTAACTCTGAAGACCAGGATTATTCCTTCCCTCCTTATGAAGACTCAGATGCTGAAGAGTCCATTCCCTCTGTCCCCCCCCCCCCCCCATGAAGACTACTCTTTTGGGGAAACTTTACACACCATGAAGGAACACTTCCACTGGGAAGGCCAAGATTACTCTGACTCTAAGAAAAGACTCCGTGAGTTTCTTCTTCTTCCACAGCGTAGCCCCCTGGCAATTCCTCCAGTTTTAGACATTTTGGATGTTGTTTACACCGAATCTAGTCTAAACCCAGATTTCTTACCTCCTGCACCAGCTAAACCAGACTGATACTACCGAGTTCCTGATACTCATAAGTTTCTATATAAAAGTCCTACTGCAGACCCCAAAACCATTTCCCAGGGTCCCAAAGGGGTTAAGGCCTCAACTGCTAAGAATCCACTACCTTCTGAAAGAGATTCCAGAGCATTACAAAGATGGGGGAAGAAAGTGTATACGTCTACCACTTTGGCCATGAGGGCCTTAAACTGCCAATTCCACATGTTAAAATACCAGCAGTATTTGATTACACAGTTGAAGCAGAAAATGATCCCTCCGACAGATCAACCTGATTTCAAAGAGATGCAGGATTTGCTGCATGCAGCAGAACAGGTGGGAAAGCATACCTTACAGTGTGGTTTTGATTCATTGGAAGCCTCATGTAGAGCAGCTGTCACAGGGTCTGTAATACGTAGGCATGCTTGGTTAAAAGAGCAAGCCTTACCAGAACATGTTAAAGCAAAGTTATTGGATGCTCCATTGCAGAAAGATGTTTGGTGTCAAAGCAGAGGAAGTTGTAAAGAAAATGGAAGAAAAGGCAAAATCTATGCAAACAGTTAAAGATTTTTTACAGGTACAACCTCCTCGTTTCAGCAGAAACTGGCCATCAAAAAACTGGTCCTTTCCTGCATCAGACAGACCCCAAAGAGGTAGGTACAGACGCCCAAGGGGCAGAGGCTAGCCACACGGTTCTTTCAGGCCTAGACAATGGCATACAACAACTCAAAGACGAAAGATCTCAACCCTTCAGGAAACAAACACAATGACTTCCCTCTTCGCCTGCCAAGCAAAATTGCCCTGGCAACACCTTTGGGAGGAAAACTGGCTCTATTTCCACAAAATTGGCGTATCATAACAAAGGACAAATTTGTTCTGGATGTTATTACCCGAGGCTACAGATTTCATTTTCACACTTTACCACGGATGAGAGGCATGCCAAATCTGCCTCCAAACCAATGGGCAGAGGCACAAACGCAAATTTCAGCTCTCATGGATATGAAAGCAATTCAAAAGGTACCTACAAAGGAGCAAGGTCAAGGTTTTTACTCAAGACTATTTCTAGTACCAAGAAAGGACAAAGCCTGGAGATCCATTTTAGATCTCTCAATTCTAAACACATACCTGGAGGTACCCAAATTCAAAATGCGCACACTGCAGAAGCTTCTTCCCATGCTGGGCAAGGAGTCTTGGCTGGTAACGTTGGACCTCAGAGGCATACCTGCATGTCCCTATCAGAGAAGATTGCAGAAGATACCTCAGATTTTTGGCAGGTACAACGCATTGTCAATTCTCTGCATTGCCCTTTGGCTTGTCTACTATGCCCAGAGTATTTACGAAATGCCTGGCATCAGTAATTGCATACTGCAGACAAGGAATACAAATTTATCCATATCTGGACGACCGCCTGATCCAAGCGGACAGCAAGGACATTCTATTACAGCATCTGGCATTTGTAACAAAGCTGCTCAGTTGCCTAGGGTACACAGTAAACAAAAAGAAGTCAAAGCTAATACCCTCACAACAGATAATATTCCTGGGTGCCAGCTTAAATACAACTGCCCAGATGGCTTATCTCACGCCAGACAAACAAAAACAATTGACTCAGTACTTCAAAAAGATGGCAACTTTTACCCAGCTCACTGCAAGGAAAATCCTGCAGGCATTGGGGTTCATGGCATCCTGCATTCAACTAATCCCATATGCAAAGTTGCATATGAGAAAATTACAGTGGTACCTGAAAAGTGTATGGACTCAACACAGGCACAGCCTCGAATCAAGTATACCTCTCATTCCCTGCCTTCAAAAACAGTTCCTATGGCGGGCACAAGCATGTCAAATCAACAAGGGTCTTCCTTTTGTCTTACCTCCAGCAAACCAAACTATGACAACAGATTCTTCAGACAACGCCTGGGGAGCACACATGGCAGGACAGTGCATACAGGGCAAATGGTCTGCAAAACAAATTCATCTTCACATCATCCAAAAGGAGATGCTAGCTGTGCAAAATGCACTGACAACCTTCAAGGACCTCTTGCATCCAGGACAACTGCTAATAAGGACAGACAACACCACAGTTATGTGGTACATTAAACAAACCGGGAGGAACACACTCCTACCATTTATGCAGACAGGCAATGACCTTGTGGAACACAGCATTGACTTACCAAGTACAACTGCAAGCACAATTCCTGCCAGGAAAGGAAAATATATTGGCAGACGAATTAAGCAGAAATATGGCAGATCCTCACGAGTGGAGATTACACCCACAAGTATTTTCAATGATAACTCAAAGGTGGGGACGCCCAGACATAGATCTATTTGCCTCCCCCAACAATTGCCAACTACAGAAATTTTGCACAAGGACTTATCACTCCCTAGCCTGGAAAGTGGACGCCCTATCATTCAGCTGGACAGCATTGACAGTCTATGCCTTCCCACCACTACCTCTGCTGACCAAGGTACTTACTGAAAGATCAGACAGACCACAAATGATCCTCATTGCTCCGGACTGGCCATGCCAGCACTGGTACCCATTACTGAGGAACTTGACTCACAGCCCTCCATGGATCTTGCCTCAATTCCCACTGCTGCTGACCCAGAAAAACTCTCAGATCCTTCACAGCCAGCTCAGGACTTTAAATTTAGCTGCATGGAGAATACCTTGAATTATCAATCAACACTTCTCTCAAAGGATGTCCTGAATGTCATCTTGGAGGCTAGAAGGCCCAGCACCAGAAAAACTTACTCAGACAAATGGAAAAGATTTTGTGCATGGAACCAGGCTAAAGGCCAACATCCTCGGATACCAAACATTCCTCAAATACTGCAATACTTAACTGAGATGCTACACAAAGGCCTTTCCTTCTCATCCATTAAGATCCATGCTTCAGCCATTTCAGCTCAATATAATACGGATCCTCCCATATTCTCACACCCTTTACTAAGGCAGTTTCTCAGAGGGGCTAAGAATATAAGACCCCCCAGAAAACCCCCAACGCCAGCTTGGGACCTCAACTTCGTTATAGAAAAATGAACACTGCCTCCTTTCGAACCAGTCTTCTCAGCAGAACTACAATATTTGTCATGGAAAACAGCTCTGCTGCTGGCTATTACCTCAGCACGCAGGGTCTCAGAACTACAGGCACTTATGGCAGTGGAACCTTTCATCATTTTCCATCAGGACAGAGTCTCTTTACGAACTAAATGCCAAAGGTAGTATCCAGTGTGGCTTTGAATCAGACCATTCATTTACCCACCTTTTATCCAAACCCCCAGAATAAAGGAGAAAGACTCCTTCCCTCTTTGGACATTCATAGACAGCTATGTTACTATTTAGATAAGACAAAGACCTTCAGAAAAACTGACAAACTCTTTGTATCCTATGCTGCAGGTTCACAAGGAAAGGTTATTTCAAAACAGACCATCTCCAAATGGATAGCACATTGTATCCGCTTCTGCTAATCGCACCATGGGAAAGCAGTGCCTGTTAATATTAGGTCCCATTCTACCAGGGCTACAGCTACCTCAGCAGCCTTTCTCAGGGGGGTTTCTAACCAAGGACATTCTGGAGGCAGCTACTAGGAGCTCAGTGCACACCTTTGCCAAGCACTACCACCTTCCGTTATACTCAAACTTTGCCACTGCAGTTCTGCAGGGCATTGTAGCTTCGCCTAACCCAGTTTAGTACCAGCCACCCATCCATAGCTTTGGGATTCAACCCAAGTGTGATGACTGCAGCAGTGTAACACGATGAACATAGTACAGTTTTGTACCTACCATAAATGTAGATGTTCGAGTGTATATACTGCTGCAGTCCAGGTTACCTTCCCACCATCCCCTCTACATACCAGGGTGTTGCTTATAACTCCATGTACATCAATCAATTGGATGCATGTCTATATGGTGTATTTGCTAACAGCTAGTACTACAGTTTATATACTAAGGTATTTTTGCATAGTTATTGTATTGCCTTCCTAGTTGGGGGCACCTGACATCTGGGGCAAGAAAAACTGAGAAAATGGCGTCTGCTGCCTCTTTTATACCCCTGTCGCACTGACGTCCGGGAAGAAGCGACGACAACAGACGCCGGACCAGGACTTTGGGATTCGTCCGACTGCGGGACCGCCTGACTGTAGGATAACCCAAGTGTGATGACTGCAGCAGTATATACACTCGAACATCTACATTTATGGTAGGCACAAAACTGTACTTTCTGCTGATTTTAATATACCTACTTTATTTGCTTGTTTAGCCCACAAGTTGGCAGGTACCTGCTGTAGTAACTTTTCATCTCCAACAGGCTATTCCTTAGTTTCTGCTAATACTTCCCCCTCTGATTTTGTTGGGACTTCCAAGTACACTCCTGGTGTGTACAGTAAATAGTAGACCCTGGTTTGCACAGCAGATCTCTCCCAAACATATTTACTGGTGCAGTAGTACTCAAAAGGAGCTAAAGAAATGGAGATAGGTTCTGAGACAGGATACGTGACGGTAGCATTTATTACTCCAACTGCCTTTACTTTACTTTGATATTGGTATTTGACTATCTGCAGTAATTTTTAATACAGACCTAGTGGCTCCGGTGTTCACCAGAAATGGGATTTTTCTTGAATTTACTTCCACCTTAACATAAGATCCATTTTGATCTATTGGCAGTAGAGGATTAAGATTTATTTTTGTTTCATTTCCATGACCTAGTTAGTATGGTGCTTCTTGACTCCTTCCAATGTGAGCAGGTGGTGGAGGAAAAGCTGCATTATTATAATTTGGTTGCCATTTAGTCCAAGTATCTCCGACTCCCTGCATTTGTCTGTGTGGGCATTTTCCTCTCCAATGTCCTGCTTCTCCACAATTGAAGCAATATGTGTTAGGTGAAGCAGGAGGGGTACTGCCAGCTGGTTGTTGCCAACCAGCTGCACTTTGTTTCCCTCGGCCAGCACTTTTACTAAATCCCCTAGCAATTCCTCTACCCCTTTCCCTGCTTCAGCCTTGACCCCTCGGGTTTTCCAGCTGCCTGATTTGTAAAGTTAACAGCTTATCCTCAGTCTCTCCATTTTTCCTTATACTCTGTACAGTGATTTGCAGCTCTTACTAGAGACTCTAAGTCCTTTTCTTGCCAGTCTATGAGCACTTGCTTTATTTGATTTTGTACAGGGGATTGCAGACCCTGCACAAAAGCTGCTGCAATAGCTGGCTTAGCTTGCTCTTCTGGATCTGGTATTTCTGAATGTCTAGCAAATACTGTTTTAAGGCAACTCAAACAGTCTGCAGGGCTTCCCCTTTATTTTGTTTACATTGTTGTATTTTAAATCATTCAGTCCTAACTTGACACACACACGTAATTTTTTTAATAATGATGTCCGTTTATGTATTAATGCATTCCCTGTGAGAGTAAAATCTGTTATCTCAGCCTTTACCAGTAACTGCTTCCTTATTTCATCTGATTTAAATCTATTAAAGCAGGATTGTAACATTCTGTTAGTTTTTAATTTCTCCTTAAACTTTTTTATGAATCTTCCCTAATATTTGGATTAGACATAGTATGCAAATCAATAGTATGCAAATCAGGAGGGATCCAAGGGCGATGAACAAGTTCTCTATTATTAGCCCCCAGAATTTCCTTGAGAGATGCCAAAAGATCGCCTCCAGAGGCCATGATCTTTTGTTGTACCCTGTCATGTGAGTGTGTGTGATGAGCTACAGGAGTACCAAATACTAATGTCCCTGTTGGAGAAGTAGAAGCTATTTGAAAAGGATAAGAAGAAGATCTCGCTCAATTTCAAATGCCTGTTCAGAAGATGAAGATTGAACAGGGGAACTAGTCTAAGATGTAACGATATCATGCTGACTGGGTGTCCAGTGGACAGTTGACTGAAAGGTATGGGTCTGAGAGAAAGCAGAATCTTGTACAGGAGGTACCTGTACCTGTGCATATGGGGGTGGGTGTGCAGTAGCTGCTGGAAGATTATCATCCTCTTCAGAAGTTTCTGCCTTTTGGCCTTCTGCAGTTTGTTCCAAACCTGCTAAGACAGGATAAAGGGATCCCTTTTTACTAGTGTGTACTGCATTCTTAGCCTCTTTTTACCCGTTGCAACAGTTTTCTCTTGGCATCCTGCAACCCTCTTAATGCCGACTCCTTTTCTCTTTTAAGTGCTTCAGTGTACCAAGAATAAAATATTGCTATTTGTTCCCCACTTACTTTGCTTTTCTTTTCTTCCAAAATACCTTTCAGTGTCATCAATTTAGTCCTATCATAAGTTTCATAATGGAAATATCCCACCAGAACAGTTCTTAAGCTGAAAGCAGTCATGCAAATACTTACAACTTTCTTTTCCAAAATTATGATAAACATGCAGGTGATGTTCATCGTGCATACAGCTGCAGTCATCACACTTGGGTTATCCTGCTGTCAGGCGGGTCCTCGGTCGGCCGAATTCCAAAGTCTAGGTCCGGCGTCTGTTGTTGTCGCTTCTTCCCTGACGTCATTGTGGCAGGGGTATAAAAGAGGCAGCCAACACCAATTTCTTCAGTCTTTCTTGCCGCGCGGTGCCCGAAGCAGAAGCAGTTCGCAAGTGCCGGTCGGCCAGCTCCTGAGATTTAAGAACAGTGTTTCAGCCGAAGTCTTCTTTAAAGCCAAGTACCCCGTTGGGGAAACTTTTCTTGCCTCAGACCGATGTCAGACAAAGTTAATAATTGCATTTCTTGTGGGAAGCAAATACCGCATAAGGATTTTCACTCTTACTGTATACTTTGCTTAGGGCCAGACCACGACGTCTCGGCCTGCCGTTTTTGTGCTAGGTTTAACAAGCGCACTATTAAGCGCCAGGCGGAGTTTGCCCTTCATTATTTTGGCAAAAAAATTAATTACATCATGTCGTCGGATACACCAATGCCAGTTTTAGGCAAAAGACACAAGGATAAGGATAGACATCCGAGGCTTGCACTGAGTACTGAGACCACGCTTAGGCCTACTACAGGTTCTGCGATTATCAGCGAGGTGCCTACGCAGCCCCTGACTACCGATGAAGCTATTTTACCGGCGACTTCAGTACCCGAGGTCGGAGGCTCCATTCCCACTACAGATACAGATGCCACTCTTGGCGGGGAAACTGAAAATTTAGCGAGGCCTACCATTTCTGAAGGCGTTTTCAGGCCTACCACCTTCTCTATTAAATCCTTCACTAAATCTAAAGCTGCATTGAAAACTAAAAAACAGGGTCCTCAGACCTCCTCTCAAGGCCCCATGCCTAAAAAACAGATGCTTAAAATGGCTGAGGATTTAATTACTCTCATCAGGGGTTCTCAACCCCCCTCAGACAAAAGACCCAGGTTGGAGGAAGACTACCCTTCCTCAGACCAGGCTTCTATTACCTCAGACCATTCTGAGGACCAGGATTACGCCTATTCCCCTTTTGAAGACTCTGATGCTGAGGAGTCTATTCCCTCGGTCTCCCCCCCTGAAGACTACTCTTTTGGGGAAACCCTTCATACATTGAGAGAGCACTTCCACTGGGAAGGCCAAGATTACTCAGATTCCAAGAAAAGGCTCAGGGAATTTTTACTGCTTCCCCAGCATAGGCCCCTGGCTATCCCTCCTGTCTTAGATATTTTGGATGATGTATACGCAGAAGCCTGTCTTAATCCAGACTCTTTACCTCCAGCCCCAGTTAAACCAGACAGATATTACCGGGTTCCTGATTCTCACCAGTTCCTTTATAAAAGCCATACTGCGGACCCAGAAACAATTTCACAAGGTCCCAAGGGGGTTAAGGCCTCTACTGCTAAAAACCCTTTACCTTCAGAGAGAGATTCCAGAGCATTAGAAAGGTGGGGGAAAAAGGTGTATACATCAGCCACCTTAACCATGAGGGCATTAAACTGTCAATTTCATATGTTAAAGTACCAACAATTCTTGCTATCTCAGCTGAAAAGCAAAATGACACAAACGGAACAACCAGATTTGAAAAAGTTGCAGGATTTGTTGCATGGAGCAGAACAAGTGAGGAAACATACCTTGCAGTGTGGTTTTGATGCTTTAGAGGCCTCATGTAGAGCTGCTGTCACGGCATCTGTCATACGTAGACATGCTTGGCTCAAGGAGCAAACCTTACCAGATCATGTCAAAGCAAAGTTATTAGATGCACCACTACAAAAAGATGTATTGTTCGGTGTTAAAGCTGAGGAGATACTAAAGAAAATGGAGGAAAAAGCGAAATCTATGCAAACAATTAAAGATTTCTTGCAGGTGCAGCCTCCACGCTTCAGCAGAAACTGGCCTTAAAAAAATTGGTCCTTTCCAGCCACGGACAGACCCCAAAGGGGCAGATACAGACAACCAAGGGGTAGAGGACAACCTCAAGGATCTTACAGAGCTAGACAGTGGCAAGCACCAGCCCCAAGAGGTGGAGAAGATAGACCACAGTCTTTTAGGAAACCGACACAATGACTTTCCCCTATGCCTGCCAAACAAAGCTATAATGGCAGCACCTTTGGGTGGAAAACTGGCCTTATTTTCAAAAAACTGGCACATTGTTACAAAGGACAAATGGATTCTGGATATTATAGATAGAGGCTACAGGTTCCACTTTCACACCCTTCCAAAAATGAGAGGCATGCCAAACCTTCCACAAAATCAATGGGCTTAGGCACAAAAACAAATTTCCGCGCTCATGGATATGAAAGCAATTCAAGAGGTACCTGCAAAAGAACAAGGTCAAGGTTTTTATTCAAGACTATTTCTGGTACCAAGGAAGGACAAAGATTGGAGACCCATCTTAGACCTATCTATTCTAAACACATATCTAGAGGTACCAAAATTCAAGATGCTCACATTACAGCAGCTTCTTCCCATGCTGGGCAAGGAGTCTTGGCTGGTAACGTTGGACCTCAAGGAGGCATACCTGCATGTCCCTATCAGACAAGATTGCAGAAGATACCTCAGATTTCTTGCAGGTTCAACCCATTACCAATTCTCTGCATTGCCCTTTGGCTTGTCTACTGCACCCAGAGTGTTTACAAAATGCCTGGCATCAGTAATTGCCTTCTGCAGACAACAAGGAATACAAATCTACCCATATCTGGACGACTGCCTGATCCAAGCGGACAGCAAGGACATTCTATTGCAGCATCTGGCGTTTGTAATAAAACTGTTAAATTACCTGGGTTACACAGTGAACAAAAAGAAATCAAAACTAATACCTTCTCAACAGATAATTTTCCTGGGTGCCAGCTTAAATACAACGACCCAGACGGCCTACCTCACGCCAGACAAACAAGGGCACCTGTCTCAGTACTTCAACAAAATGGCAACTTTAACCAGGCTAACTGCAAGGAAAGTCCTGCAGGCTCTGGGGTTCATGGCATCTTGCATCATACTAATACCATGTGCAAAGCTGCATATGAGGAAACTACAATGGTACCTAAAAAACTTAAGGTCTCAACACAGCCACAGCTTGGAAACAATTATACCACTCATTCCATGTCTTCAAAAGGAATTTTTGTGGTGGGCTCAAGCATGCTAAAGAAACACAGGTCTCCCTTTCTGTTTACCACAAGCAACTCAAATCATCACAACAGACTCCTCAGACTACGCCTGGGGAGCACATATGGCAGATCAGTGCATTCAGGGAAAATGGTCCCAAAAACAGATGCACCTACACATCAACCAAAAGGAGATGCTAGCCGTGCAAAATGCTCTTATGACCTTCAAAGACCTACTGCATCCAGGCCAGCTACTAATAAGGACAGACAACCACAGTCATATGGTACATAAACAAACAGGGGGGGACTCATTCATACCCCCTATGCAGGCAAGCTATGACCCTGTGGAACACAACACTGGAATTACAAATTCAACTACAGGCACAATTCCTGCCAGAGAAGGAAAACACACTGGCAGACAACTTAAGCAGAAATATGACAGACCCACAAGAATGGAAGTTACATCCTCAAGTCTTCTCAGGGATAACTCAGGCATAGGGACAGCCAGACATAGATCTATTTGCTACCCACAGAAATTACCAGTTGGAGAAATTCTGTTCAAGGACCTATCATCCACAGGCCTGGAAAGTGGACGCACTCTTGTTCAATTGGACAAAATTGACAGTCTATGCCTTCCCGCCTCTACCTCTGCTGACCAAACTCCTATTAAAAACCAGAGCCTGTCACACTCACCACCATGGATCCTACCTCAAGTTCCTCTTCTGTTGTCCCAGCACAACTACAAAACCCTTCACAGTCAGCTCAGAACATTAAATCTAGCTGCATGGAGAATACCTTAATTTCCCAACAGACTCTACTCTCCAAGGAGGTGCAGGATGTCATTTTGGAGGCCAGGAGACCCTCTACTAGAAAAAACTATTCCGCCAAATGGAAAGGATTTTGTTCCTGGAATCAAGCAAAGGGCCAGAATCCTTGGGTAATAAATATACCTCAAATGTTACAGTACCTAGCTGAGATGTTAAACAGTGGCCTTTCCTTCTCCTCCATCAAGATCCACGCTTCTGCCATTTCAGCACAGTACAATACGGATCCTCCTTTATTCTCACATCCTCTATTAAGGCAGTTCCTCTGAGGGGCAAAAAATATAAAACCCCCACGGAAACCACCAGTCCCAGCTTGGGACCTCAACTTTGTATTGGAAAAGCTGACCCTGCCTCCATTTGAGCCGGCTTCTTCAGCAGAGTTACAATACTTGTCGTGGAAAACAGCCTTCCTTCTGGCTATTACCTCAGCACGCAGGGTTTCGGAGCTACAGGCCCTCATGGCTGTGCAACCATTCATCATTTTCCATCAGGACAGGGTTTCCTTACGAACCAACCCTACCTTCATGCCAAAGGTAGTATCCAGTGTAGCTTTGAATCAGACTATTCATTTACCTACCTTTTATCCAAACCCACAGAACAAAGGTGAGAGGCTACTACATTCCTTGGACATTCACAGGCAACCTTGTTATTACTTGGACAGAACAAAGTCATTCAGGAAATCTGAGCAGCTCTTTGTGTCCTATGCTACAGGTGCTCAAGGAAAGGTGATTTCCAAACAGACTATTTCAAAATGGATAGCCCACTGCATACGCTTTTGTTTTCCATTTCATGGAAAATCAATGCCTGTATACATCAGATCCCACTCCACCAGGGCTACAGCTACCTCTGCAGCTTTCCTCAGGGGGGTCCCTACCAAGGACATTTTGGAAGCAGCCACTTGGAATTCAGTGCACACCTTCTCCAAGCACTACCACCTTCCACTATACTCAAAATCTAGAGCGGGCTTTGCCACAGCAGTCCTGCAGGACATTCTAGCCCCTCCTAATTCTGCTTAGTAGCAGCCACCCTAACTTAGCATTGGGATTCTACCCAAGTGTGATGACTGCAGCTGTATGCACGTTGAACATAGTACAGTTTTGTACCTACCATAAATGTAGATGTTCAAGTGCTAATACAGCTGCATTCCAGGTTACCGTCCCTCCATCCCCTCTTAGGACAGGGCTTATGACAAACACCTTTAACATACAACCTATTTGGGGTATTTCTTTATGGTGTATTTGCTTAGAACTACTATTTTGATTTATCTACTTTTGTATGTTTGCATAACATCATGTTTTGCCTTCCTTTCTGGGAGCACCTGACATCTGGGGCAAGAAAAACTGAAGAAAATGGCGTCGGCTGCCTCTTTTATACCCCTGCCGCACTGACGTCAGGGAAGAAGTGACGACAACCGACGCCGGACCTAGACTTTGGAATTCGGCCGACCGAGGACCCGCCTGATGGCAGGATAACCCAAGTGTGATGACTGCAGCTGTATTAGCACTCGAACATCTACATTTATGGTAGGTACAAAACTGTACTTTCCCTTTTCAGGGATTTGATTTTGCTTGCTTATCTTTATTCCCATTTTAAAAATGTATTTTTTTTATTTTTTTAAAGACTTGCCTTCCAGATCCTGGCAGTTCAGAGGACAGAAAATAGCTATAGTAATCCACATACCATAGAGGGAGGGAAGGGTAGGATGTCGTCATGCAGTGACAGAGGAGAGGTTTCGATCAGCCTTTTCCCAAAGCATCCCCCTTGCTTTCATCCCATTGCAAGCTCAGTGAGTTACAGCTCCAGCATAACGATCAGAATAACAGGGTGGGATAGGTACTGTGTACAGGACTGACCACTCTTTTGAACCCTCTGAGGGTGCTTTCACACAATCACACCTATGTCCCAGCGTGCTATCGGCTCATTAACTGGTTTTAACAGTGCATAATTTATGTCCCAACATGCTGTAGGCTCATGAACTTGCTTTAGCTTTATCTTTAACTTTTTGTCTCATTCATTCATACATTAACAACACAAAACATTTCTCATAACTTCCTTTCAATCCTGAGGGTACCACCCTCGACACAAGGCACCTCCTTGTGTTAATTTGTCCTTAGCTGTATGTGCACATACATTTAATAACTATTCATTTGCTTTGGGATCCTCCCACTAGCTACAAATGTCCTGTGGGGTCTCTCCCACTATTACTTTGCATACCTTACAAAAACTCAGTTATTCAACAAAAACAGTTATTCACTCATTGTACGTTTTCCCATAGCACTATTAAGAAAATTGTAGCTGCTGTAAATAATTTGTACTTGCACTAAAAACAAATGAAAATCACTTTTGACACTGTGAGCAGCTTGCTATTATTCCAGTTAAATGCTTTAATTTCCCAAATGAATTCCCAGTTTCTCAAGAAATTCATTACAGCTGCCCACATCTCCAGCAGTTGCTATTACATTTGCTTCCATCTTTGTACAGTTTTGGAAGGTTAAGGTACTGACTGCAAACCAGTCTGCTTTATGGAGCTTTAAGTATTGATCATTTCTCTAACCATAAATTTACACCTGGTCTGTCCCCCATGGCCCTTATGGACAGAGACCATCAAGTAAGAAAGGTTTTATCCTAACACCCCCTACAAATTCTTAATGTTCTTCGTGTTTCACTGTTGCAGTCATTACGTTTGGGTTATCTGCTTGCAGTAGCCCTCAGTCGGCCTTAACAAAGACTTGGGTCCTGTGTCGGTTGCTGTCCCTTCTTCCATGACGTCAGGTCGTCAGAGGTATAAAACATGCAGCAGATGCCATTACACCAGTCTTTCTTGCTGTGTGGTGCCCGAAGCAGAAGCAGTTTGCAACTGCCGGTCGGCTGACTCCTGAAATTTTTGTTTTTGAGTTTCAGAACCAAAGTCTTCAACTAAAGTTAAGTACCCCGTTGGGGAAACTTTTTCTTGCTCCTTACTGGTGTCAGTAAAAGTTAATAATTGCATTACTTGTGGAAAGCAAATACCTCACAAAGATTTTCATTCGTACTGTATTCCTTGCCTAGGCCCTGACCACAATGTGCCTTGCTGTTGGTTTTGTGCTTTATTTAAACAGCGCACTATCCGTCGTCAGTATATTTTCGTTTCTAAATATTTCGGTTCTCTGTTTAATTATCCAGAAATGTCGTCGGTTAGCTTTCCGACTACCGGGATTCTGAAAAAAATACAAAAATAAAGAGAGGCAGGCTGCGGAGGTCCAAAACGGCCTACGACGCTTCTCCTAAGCCAGTCGCTAGTTCGCCGGTACTCAGTGAGGTGCTTTCGCAGCCCCTGATGCCCACTACTTCTGACTCGCAGGCCTCTACTGAGACTCAAGAGTCCGGTATGCCGTGAGATGCTTCAACTGTGGAACCTGCAGATGTCTCTACTTTGGATGGGTCCGGAGCTGCTGTGCAGGCACCGGCTTCTGAGGATGTATTCAGGCCTATGGACTTGCTTATTAAACGGATGCCTCCTTCTTCATTTAGGCCAAAATCTCAAACCATGCCTAAGAAACCAACACCCAGGCCACATGCTCAAGCCTCTATGCCTAAAAAACAAATGATAAGAATGGTTGAAGATGTTATAACTCTAATCAGGGGAAGCCAACCTCCCCCTTCTAAGAGACCTAGGTCTGAAGTTATTTATGAATCTTCTGAACAGGATTCTGATTTTTCTGATTCTTCTGACGATCTGGATTTGCCCTTATCTACTTAATGAGGATTCTGATGCAGAGGACTCTATTCCCTCTGCTTCCCCTCCAGAGGATTTTTCTTTTGTTGAAACCTTACATACTCTACGGGAGCAGTTCCACTGGGAAAGCCAGGATTCTTCTGATTCAAAAAAGAGGCTTAGGGATTTCTTACTCATGCCTCAGCGTAGGTCTTTAGCTATACCTCCTGTACTAGACATTGTCGATGATGCTTTCTCAGAATCTAGTTTGCCGCCTGATTCTTTGACTCCTGCTCCCAGAAAACCTCACTGATATTACAGGGTTCCTGATTCTCACAAATTCCTTTTTAAAAATCCTATTGCGGACCCAGATACTATTTCACAGGGACCCAACGGCATTAAGGCTTCTACTGCTAAAAATCCTACCCCCTCAGATAGAGACTCCAGGGCGTTGGATAGATGGGGTAAGAAAGTTGGGCTTTAAACTGCCAGTTTCGTATGTTAAAGTATCAACAACATGTTATTGTACAGCTTAAACAGAAAATGATGTTATTTCCTGACTGCGCTGAAAAGAAAGAATTACAGGATTTAATGCATTCTGCTGAACAGGTTGGAAAACACACTTTGCAATGTGGATTTGATTCATTAGAGGCCTCTTGCAAGGCTGATGTTACTGGTTCTGTGCTCAGAAGGCATGCTTGGCTTAAGGAGCAGTCTTTGCCTGATCATGTTAATGCTAAATTGTTGGATGCTCCCTTAAATCAGGACTCCCTGTTTGGCAACAAGGCTGAGGAAGTTCTTAAAAAGATGGAAGGTAAAGCTAAATCTATGCAGACTGTTAAAGATTTCTTACAAGTTCAGCCTCCTAGATTTAGTAGGCACTGGCCCTCAAAAAATTGGTCCTTTCCAGCCCCTCCAGGTCTTCTCAAGCCAAACCCAGACACAGCAGAAACCCCAGGTTTCAGTCCCATGGGACACACATGACTAGGCAAAGGGGGGGGGTTTCCGCACCCAAACCTGGGAGCAGCAAGACTCCCCCTATGGAAAACCGTCTCAATGACTTGCTTTTAAGACTTCCAAGCACTTCCCAACTGAATGCTCCTTTAGGCGGAAAGATTGGTCTGCAGGCCAAAAACTGGGAACTCATTACCCAGGACAAATGGGTTTTAAATATAGTGTCCCAAGGATACAGATTTCATTTCCACACGTTACCAACACAAAGCGGGTGGCCAGATCTACCCCCAAGTCAGTGGGCAGAGGCCCAAAATCGGGTACTCTCTCTCTTAAACATGGGGGCTATTCAGTTGGTACCAGAAGAGGAAAAGGGACAATGTTTCTATTCAAGACTTTTCCTGGTACCCAGAAAAGGCAATACATGGCATCCTCTCCTGGACCTTTTTATTCTAAACACCTTTCTGGTGATCCCAAAACTCAAAATGTTTACTCTTCACCAGCTGCTTCCTATGCTAGGCAAGGATGCATGGTTGGCAACACTGGACTTAAAAGAAGCATACCTGCACATCCCTATAAGGGTGTCTTGCAGAAGATACCTATGCTTCAAAGCAGGCTACATGCACTAGCAGTTCTCTGCACTGCCCTTTGGCTTATCTACTGTGCCCAGGGTATTCACAAAGTGCCTAGCTCCAGTCATTGCATTTTGCAGGCAAAGAAATATTCAAATATACCCATACCTGGACGATTGTCTTAATTCAGGCAGAAAACAAGGACATTCTCTTCAATTATCTGGCTTTTGTTCAAAGGGTACTGACTTGTCTGGGGTTCACCATAAACGAAAGTAAATCCCACCTGGTACCCTGTCAACAAATTATATTCCTGGGAGCAAGCTTGAACACAACTTCCCAGATGGCTTTCCTCACGCCAGAGAAACGGATGCATTTGACAACTTACTTCAAACAAGGGGCTGCAAAACCCAACTATCTGCAAGGCAAATACTGCAAGCCTTGGGGTTCATGGCCTCATGCATTCTTCTAATTCCATATGCAAGGCTGCATATGAGGAAACTACAATGGTATCTCAAAAGCCTATAGTGTCAACATTCACAGGATCTGGAAGCAGGGATTCCTATCATACCTTGCCTGCGCCTAGAGTTCCTTTAGTGGGCAGAGACCTGCCACCAAAACAGAGGACTACCTTTCACATTACCCCCTGCCAAACAAATCTTAATAAACGCATCAGACTATGCATCAGGGGCTCACCTGGCAGGGAAGTGCATTCAAGGCAAATGGAACCCAAATCAAATGCACCTGCACATAAATCAAAATGTAATTTTAGCTGTACAGAATGCTCCGACAGCCTTCAAGGACCATATTCTTCCAGGACAACTAATGGTAAAGATGGACAACACCACTGTCATGTGGTACATAAACAAGCAGGGGGGGTACACATTCTTACCCCCACTGCAGACTAACCATGGCAATGTGGAACAGTCTTGAGCTACCAAGTGAATCTACAAGCTCAATTCCTGCCAGGAAAACTAAATACACTGGCAGACGGACTAAGCAGAAACCTCATGGACCCACACAAGTGGAAAGTGGAACCAAGCATCTTCAACATGTTGACAAGCAAATGGGGAGCCCAGATATAGACCTGTTTGCCTCCCCCCCCCCCCCCCAGAAGCATCAACTGGACAAATTTTGCACAAGGATTCCCCACAAGCAAGCTTGGAAAGGGGATGCTCTATCCTTCAGCTGGAAAAACCTATCAGTTTATGCCTTTCCTCCTCTGCCTCTCCTCTCCAAGGTACTACTAAAGATCAAACAGGACAAGCCAAGAACGATTTTAATTGCACCAGACTGGCCTTGCCAGCACTGGTACCCACTCTTGCACAGTGTGTCACGATTGGCTCCATGGCACCTGCCTCAGACTCCTTCCCTGTTGTCTCCGCAGGAGAACATGATTCTACACCCTCATCTGCAAACCCTGAACGTAGCAGCCTGGCTAATTACCTAATCTCTCCTTTACCATCCCTCAGTAAATCAGTGATGGATATCCTTTTAGAGGCAAGGAGGCCTAGCACTAGAAAATCTTATGCTGCAAAATGGAAAAGATTCGTGCTTGGAACCAATCTCAAGGAATGAACGCAGCAGTGCCCCATTTACCTCAGCTTCTACAATACTTGAATGAGATGCTTCATAAGGGCTTGTCTTTTTCCTCCTCCAAAATTCATTCCTCAGCCATTTAAGCTTATTATAGCACAGAGCCTCCCCTCTTCTCTCACCCACTGCTCAAGCAGTTCCTTAGAGGGTCCAAAAATCTAAGGCCACCCAGGAGAGCTCCAACTCCAGCCTGGGATCTTCTCTTTGTCTTGGAGAAACTCACTCTTCCTCCTTTTGAGCCAGCTGCTACTGCAGATTTAAAAATTCTTTCCTGGAAAACAGCTTTCCTTTTGGTAATCACTTCTGCAAGAAGGGTATCTGAATTACAGGCCCTTATGGCAGTGGAACCTTTCATCATCTTTCATGCGGACAGGCTGTCCCTCGGAACCAATCCCTCCTTCATGCCCAAGGTGGTGTCCAGTGTGGCTCTTAATCAGTCCATTCATTTGCCTACCTTTTTCCTAACCCACAGAACAAAGGGGAACGGATACTGCACTCTCTAGATGTGCACAGACAGCTTAGATTCTACTTGGACAGGACTAAACCTCAAAGGAAATCTGAACAACTACTGGTGGCATTTGCTGCAGCGACAGAGGGGAAGGCTATTTCAAAACAAACCATTTCAAAATGGATAGGCCATTGCATTCATTTCTGCTATAAGCACCATGGAAAACCTATCCCACAGGGCATCAGACCCCATTCAACCAGGGCTGCATCTACCTCTACAGCCTTTCTCAGGGACATTCCAACTAGGGACATCTTAGAAGCTGCTACCTGGAGTTCTGTACATACTTTCACCAAGCATTATCATTTGCCAATTTTCTCTAAATCCAGGACTGGTTTTGCCACTGCATTCTTGCAGGGTCTTATAGCTGGTCCTAATTCTATTTAAATTCCTCCTCTCAACCTTAGCTTTGGGAATCTACCCAAATGTAATGACTGCAACAATGAAACACGAAGAACATAGTACAGTTGTGTACACTTACCATAAATGCAGATGTTCGAGTGTATTCACCGTTGCAGTCCTGGTTAACCTCCCTCCGGCCCCCTTTTCTTCCTTTGGCTATACCAATACTCTCACTTACTATGCTCCTAAAAGCTTTTTGGTATATTTGCTTTTCTGTTGGAGGTATATCCTTGTCTTTATAGATTTAATTGCTCCCCATTAGGAGGGCACCTGACATCTGGGCAAGAAAAACTGATGTAATGGCGTTGGCTGCATGTTTTATACCCCTGACGACCTGACGTCATGGAAGAAGGGACAGCAACCAATGCAGGACCCAAGACTTTGTTAATCAGGCCAACTGAGGGCTACTGCTAGCAGATAACCCAAATGTAATGACTGCAACAGTGAATACACTCTGACATCTACATTTGTGATAAGTGTACATAACTGTACTTTACCTCCCTACTAATATGCCCCCCTCTATGTAGTTACTCATAATACTCTGGGACCCAAATGATTTTGGGTGCACAGCTAGACTTGTAAGGGGCCTAGTAGCTGTAAGCTTAGTAACAGCCTATGAACCTATGACAATAAACGTATATTTTCCCCACAGCACTCAACAATGCTTCTTACTATTGGATATAATGCACACTATGGTTCTGTCCAAATGTCGCCAGTAGTACATGCCACAGGAAGGAAGCTGCATCTTTCCTAGGTTAACCCACCTGCTGTAGCCTCTCAAAAGTGGGGTCCAGCTAGTGTGGTAGCTGTACCACTTCTTTCAGGAGTTGTTCAAACAAACGTTGCAGCTTCTTGTCTTTTAAGGGTGCAAGTATATCCTTGACTCATGCATTCACTCACCTGGAATGTTTTTCTAAATGATCCAGTTTCTTCCCCTGCTGTTTCACCTCCTCTACCGTTACATTTAGCAGTAGTTGACTTGACTGCTGTTCTTCTTGCTTGGTTCATCAACTTTTTTATGCAGTGTTCCATTTTCATTTCCAGTGTGTTCATACTCTTGTTGATTGCTGCTTCATCATAACCTCTGACCTGTCAGATCGTCAGCACCATTGTTTCAAACAGATGGGCATTTTCTTAGTTGGAGACTTGGTTTTGAGTCAATTGATTGTTCCCATTTTCCCATGGCATTGTGGATGTTCATCATGCCATACTGCTGCAGTCATCACACTTGGGTTATCCTGCCATCAGGCGGGTCCTCGGTTGGCCGAATTCCAAAGTCTTGGTCCGGCGTCGGTTGTCGTTGCTTCTTCCCTGACGTCAGAGCGGCAGGAGTATAAAAGAGGCAGCCGACGCCATTTTCTTCAGTCTTTCTTGCCGCGCGGTGCCCGAAGCAGAAGCAGTTCGCAAGTGCCGGTCGGCCAGCTCCTGAGATTTCCGAAAATAATTTCAGCCGAAGTCTTCTCTAAAGCTAAGTACCCCGTTGGGGAAGCTTTTCTTGCCTCAGACCGATGTCAGACAAAGTTAATAATTGCATTTCTTGTGGGAAGCAAATACCACATAAGGATTTTCACTCATACTGTATTCCTTGCCTAGGCCCAGACCACGACGTCTCGGGCTGCCGTTTTTGTGCTAGATTCAATAAACGCACTATAAAACACCGGGCAGAGTTCGCCCTTCATTATTTTGGCAAAAAATTTAACTACAGCATGTCGTCGGATTTTCCGACTCCAGGTTTACTGAAAAAACGCAAAGATAAGGACAGGCATCCGAGGCCCAAAATGGATACAGAGGCCACGCTTAGGCCTGCCGCCAGATCTCCGGTTCTCAGCAAGGCGCATTCGCAGCCCCTGACTACCGCTGAATCCATTTTACCGGCGATCTCACAAACTGAAGTTGTAGGCCCTCCAGAGCCGATTACCTCTCCAGACCCCGACGCCACTCCGGACGGGGAACCGGAAACTTCAGCGAGGCCTCCAGTTTCTGAAGGCATTTTCAAGCCTACTTCTAAGTCCAAAGCCCCTATGAAGATTAGGAAACAGGGTCCTCAGACCCCCTCTCAGCCACCCATGCCTAAAAAGCAGATGCTCAGGATGGCTGAGGATTTAATTACTCTTATCAGGGGTTCTCAGCCCCCCTTAGAAAAAAGACCCAGGTTGGAGGAAGACTACCCTTCCTCAGACCAAGCTTCCATTACCTCAGGTATTTCTGAGGACCAGGATTATTCCTATTCTCCTTATGAAGACTCAGTCCCCTCGGTCTCCCCCCCCAGAGGACTATTCCTTCGGGGAAACCTTGCATACTCTGAGGGAACATTTCCACTGGGAAGGACAGGACTACTCAGATTCTAAGAAAAGGCTCCGGGAGTTTCTTCTTCTTCCTCAGCATAGACCCCTGGCTATTCCTCCGGTTTTAGATATTTTAGATGATGTTTTTGCAGAAGCCAGTCTGAACCCAGACTCCTTGCCTCCTGCCCCAGTTAAACCAGACTACTACCGGGTCCCTGATTCCCACCAGTTTCTATATAAAAGCCCTGCTGCTGACTCAGAAAACATTTCCCAGGGTCCAAAGGGGATTAAGGCCTCTACTGCTAAAAATCCTTTACCTTCAGAAAGAGATTCCAGAGCACTAGAAAGATGGGGGGAAGAAGTTGTGTACATCTGCCACTTTAGCCATGAGGGCACTAAACTGCCAGTTTCACATGTTAAAATACCAGCAGTTTCTGATCTCACAGTTGAAACAAAAGATGACACAAACAGAGCAACCAGATTTAAAAGAGATGCAGGATTTGTTGCATGGAACAGAACAAGTGGAAAAGCATACTTTACAGTGTGGTTTTGATTCATTGGAGGCCTCATGTAGAGCAGCTGTCACTGGCTCTGTGATACGTAGATACACTTGCTTAAAAGAGCAATCCTTACCAGATCATGCAAAAGCAAAGTTATTAGATGCACCATTGCAAAAAGATGTATTATTTGGCGTCAAGGCAGAGGTTTTGAAGAAAATGGAGGAAAAGGCAAAATCTATGAAACAGTTAAGGATGTCTTGCAGGTTCAGCCTCCTCGCTTCAGCAGAAACTGGCCATCAAAAAATTGGTCCTTTCCAGCCACAGACAGACCCCAAAGGGGTAGGTATAGACGTCCCAGGGGCAGAGGGCAGCCACAAGGTTCTTTCAGGCCTAGACCATGGCAACCAACAACTCCAAGAGGTGGAGAAGAAAGGCCTCCACCATTCAGGAAACAAACTCAATGACTTCCCCCTAAGCCTGCCAAACAAAAATGCAATGGCAGCACCTTTGCTTGAAAAACTGGCTTTATTTTCAGAGAATTGGCACATTATTTCAAAGGACAAATGGATTCTGGACATCATAAACAGAGGCTACAGATTCCACTTTCATACCCTTCCAAAAATGAAAGGCATGCCAAACCTGCCACAAAATCAGTGAGCAGAGGCACAAAAACAAATTTCCGCTCTCATTGACATGAAAGCAATTCAAAAGGTACCTACAAAAGAACAAGGTCAAGGTTTTTATTCAAGACTATTTCTGGTACCAAGGAAGGACAAAGACTGGAGACCCATCTTAGACCTATCTGTCCTGAACTCGTATCTAGAGGTACCAAAATTCAAGATGCTCACATTACAGCAGCTTCTTCCCATGCTGGGCAAGGAGCCTTGGCTGGTAACGTTGGACCTCAAGGAGGCATACCTGCATGTCCCTATCAGACAAGATTGCAGAAGATACCTCAGATTTCTTGCAGGTTCAACGCATTATCAATTCTCTGCATTGCCCTTTGGCTTATCTACTGCGCCCAGAGTATTTACGAAATGCCTGGCATCAGTAATTGCATTCTGCAGACAACGAGGAATACAAATCTATCCATATCTGGACGACTGACTGGTCCAAGCGGACAGCAAGGACATTCTACTACAGCATCTGGTGTTTGTAATAAAATTGTTGAATTGCCTAGGGTACACAGTAAACAAAAAGAAATCAAACTTAATACCCTCACAAGAGATAATATTCCTGGGTGCCAGCTTAAATACAACGGCCCAGATCACGCCAGACAAGCAAGGGCAACTGTCTCAATACTTCAGAAAAATGGCAACCTTAACCCAGCTAACTGCAAGGAAAATCCTGCAGGCTTTGGGGTTCATGGCATCCTGCATTCTACTAATACCATTTGTAAAGCTGCATATGAGGAAACTACAATGGTACCTGAAAAACATATGGTCTCAACACAAGCACAGCCTGGAAACAATCATACCACTCATTCCATGCCTTCCAAAGGAATTCTTGTGGTGGGCTCAAGCATGCCAAAGAAACACGGGTCTCCCTTTCTGTATACCACAAGCAAATCAAATCATCACAACAGACGCCTCAGATTACGCCTGGGGAGCACACATGGCAGGTCAATGCATTCAGGGAAAATGGTCTTAAAAACAGATGCACCTACACATCAACCAAAAGGAGATGCTAGCTGTGCAAAATGCTCTTACAGCCTTTAAGGACCTTTTGCATCCAGGCCAACTAATAATAACAGACAACACCACAGTTATGTGGTACATAAACAAACCGGGAGGAACTCATTCCTATCCCCTGTGCAGGCAGGCAATGACTTTGTGGAACACAGCATTGGCCTTACAAGTACAACTACAAGCGCAATTCCTGCCAGGAAAGGAAAACATATTGGCAGACAAATTAAGCAGAACTATGACAGATCCTCATGAGTGGAAGTTGCACCCTCAGGTATTCTCAATGATAACACAAAAATGGGGACAGCCAGACATAGATCTATTTGCCTCCCACAGCAATCATCAGCTGAAAACATTCTGCACAAGGACCTATCATCCACAGGCCTGGAAAGTGGACACTCTGTCTTTCAGTTGGACAGCATTGACAGCCTACGCCTTCCCTCCTCTACCGACAAAGGTATTACTAAAAGTCAGAGCAGAGTGGCCACAAATGATTCTCATTGCTCCGGATTGGCCTCGTCAGCACTGGTACCCGCTCCTAAAGAACCTGTCTCATTCACCACCGTGGATCCTACCCCAATTCCCACTTCTGTTGTCTCAGCAAAATTACAAGATCCTCCACAGTCAGCTCAAGACACTAAATCTAGCTGTATGGAAAATACCTTAATTTGTCAATCTACACTCCTCTCAAAGGAAGTCCAGAATGTCATCTTGGAGGCCAGGAGACCCAGTACCAGAAAAGCGTACTCAGACAAATGGAAACGATTTTGTGCATGGAACCAAGCAAAAGACCAAAATCCTTGGATATTAAATATACCTCAGATTCTACAGTACCTAGCTGAGATGTAAATAGTGGCCTTTCCTTCTCATCCATCAAGATCCACGCCTCAGCTATTTCAGCCCAATACAATATGACAATATGGATCCTCCTTTATTTTCACATCCTTTACTAAGGCAGTTCCTCAGAGGGGCAAAAAATATAAGACCCCCCCCCCCCCCGAAAACCACCAGCTCCAGCTTGGGATCTCAACTTCGTACTGGAAAAATTGACATTGCCTCCTTTCGAACCTGCCTCCTCAGCAGAGCTACAATACTTGTCATGGAAAACAGCTCTGCTTTTGGCTATCACCTCAGCATGCAGGGTTTTGGAGCTACAAGCCCTTATGGCAGTGCATCCTTTCCTCATTTTCCATCAGGACAGAGTCTCTTTACGTACCAACCCTACCTTCATGCCAAAGGTAGTATCCAGTGTGGCTTTGAATCAAGCTATTCATTTACCTACCTTTTATCCAAACCCCAGAATAAAGGGGAGAGACTGCTTCATTCCTTGGACATTCACAGACAACTTCGCTACTGTTTGGACAGAACAAAGTCATTCAGGAAATCTGATCAACTTTTTGTGTCTTATGCTGCTGGTGCTCAAGGAAAGACCATCTCCAAACAGACAAAATGGATAGCCCACTGCATCTGCTTTTGTTATTCATTTCATGGGAAACCACTGCCTGCACACATCATATCACACTCCACCAGGGCTATAGCTACCTCAGCAGCATTCCTCAGGGGGGTCCCAACCAAGGACATTTTGGAAGCAGCTACTTGGAGTTCAGTGCACACTTTCACCAAGCACTATCACCTTCCACTATACTCTACATCTTGAGCGGGCTTTGCCACCGCAGTCCTGCAGGGCATACTAGCCCCTCCTAATTCAGCTTAGTTCCAGCCTCCCTTCCATAGCTTTGGAATTCAACCCAAGGGTGATGACTGCAGCAGTATGGCACGATGAACATAGTACAGTTTTGTACCTACCATAAATGTAGATGTTAGAGTGCACATACTGCTATAGTCCAGGTTACCCTCCCTCCATCCCCTCTCAGGACAGGGTTTATGACAAACACCTCTAGCATAAATCCAATTTGGGATATTCCTATATGGTGTATTTGCTTGCAGCTACTGGTTTGTTTTATCTACTTATGTAAGTTTGCATAACATCATGTATTGCCTTCCTATTTGGGGGCACCTGACATCTGGGGCAAGAAAAACTGAAGAAAATGGCGTCAGCTGCCTATTTTATACCCCTGCCGCTTTGATGTCAGGGAAGAAACGACTACAACTGACGCCGGACCAAGACTTTGGAATTCGGCCGACCGAGGACCCGCCTGACGGCAGGATAACCCAAGTGTGATGACTGCAGCAGTATGTGCACTCGAACATCTACATTTATGGTAGTTACAAAATTGTACTTTGCAGATGTTGATAAAACAGTAACTTGAAATAATGCTTTTAATTATCTTGCCATGGTAGAGCACTTACTTTGTGCATCCTTGTCTGACTTTAGTCATACCCCTTTTGGACCAAGGCAGGCATGGCTTTCCCAACTACTACAGTGGGCAGGAAGGAACTGCTTAACCTCTTGCTTATTGCACACTTTTAACCTAGCTAGGGAGAGGAGAGGGCCGACTGTACATTCTTACCTAAGAAGGATTTCCTCTTATAACCAGGCCACACAGGCAGCCTTGTTGATGACTACTTTCTTATGGGCTGCTGTCCCGTCTCTGCTAAACATCCTCTGACATCCTTAGTACGGGGAGGAAACCATCTATGCTTTATTGACAATCCAGTGTTCTGGAGGTCAGGTTAAATGAGCAGACGTCTACCTGCAGCTAATTCCAGTCAATATGAATGATACTGTAACAATGAGTCTTATACTCAGACATCAGATCTGTTGCTGTGGTGACTGTGCTCATACAGATACTCACATTCCTTTTCAGCTGGCTACGTCAGGACCTGAACTTCTGTTGAACTGGAGTAAAGATGAAATGGCCAGGGCTCAATCGCGTTGCACAACGTAGCCAGCTCTCTGTCTGGTTGTTTATCTATTAATTTGCTTTAATGGTGAAGTCATATGATAAGAATAAGAACAGATGCCAAGTAACAGTGAAGACTATTCAAGAAGTGCACATCTACTTCTGTAGAAAAATGTTTACAATGGACACATATATTAGAGTAGTAGCGAAATAATAAAGTTGCCGAGGTAAAGTTTACATTTACAGACCTGTAATGTGATAGCCCAGCCCTGGAGAGGTGCCAGCTGTTCCAGTGCATGTGGCATATTGAGACAGTGAAGCTGTTCCCCAGCTTCCACTGCACGTGGCGTACTGAGGCAGAGTCCAGCTGTTCCACTGCATGTGACATACTGAAACAGTGTACCACAGTGTGCCAGCTTTTCCACTGCATGTGGCATACTGAGGCAGTGTGTGGCTGTTCATCTACATGTGGCATGCTAAGGCAGAGTGCTGAGCAGTGTATTGAAAGATCCAAGAAAGGTCTGTTTGGTGTATAAAAGTCGGAAACATTACATTTTTTATGTGGTAAAGGACAAACATCTGCATGTGTATGGTTTTGATACAGTTAAATATGCTCAGAAACAGAAATGTGCACTTATATGGTAAGCCAGTATGGCATGGTCACCTGACAGGACTGGAGTATGAAAAGTGCCATAACACATTTTTACTTCCAGCATAGTCAGTCTGATATGCTATACCAAATGTGATTCTGGTTATAATAGCCACACCAGTACAGGGGAAAACACTGTTGAAAAGTAAAGTAGTTTAAGGTAATCTAATTTTGCTTAAGAGCAATTTTTTAAAGGCCATTTACTTTGACTCTTGAAAAAATTAACATTACTGAAGAATCGGAGGCAATGTTTTTCAGACTGATTACAAGAACTAAACATCATTGGAATTGATAGTTATCCATGATGTTTAAAAAGAAACAAAAAAAGTTATGTTTTTGATAGCAGTAGTACTCTTATATACTTTTTACTTGATCTATCTATTTTCATAAACTAGAACAGGCCAGAGAATGCAGACCTTTCAAACAGTACTTGTTTTAAGAATCTTGGTTAAACTTACAATATGATTTTTCCAAATATAGGTTGTATTTAACTAGTTTATTCTCATCTCTGTAGAAAAAATTATTTAAAACTGGGACATCTCTAAGTAAATGATATACTGTTATATGGTGTAATTGCCTACCTTACATAAAGTAGATGGGTTTCCATCAGATGACCACTATGTTGAGAAGCTAAAGAAAATTATGCAAATGTTTGTTGCATTGTGATATTCTTTTACATGAAGCTGTGTAAGAAGTTATTACAGCAGACCTGTAACCAGTGGTGTTCCACAGGGATCAGTCCTGGGACCTCTACTTTTTAGAATTTATTTCTCTGAAGTGCAAGCTAAAATTAAAGGTCTGTGGCTGACCGAGTTTGCTGATGACTGCAAACTGGGGAACAGTCATTGAATCTGTAAACAATGTCCACATCCTTCAAGAGGGTCTTGCACAAACAAATGACTGGTGCCAAAGTCATGGCCTTAAACTCAATGCAAAAAAATGTTTTATCATCCCTTTCGGTAAGAGTGATGTTCCTGCTTAAGTACCAAATCAGTAACATCCTAAGTGCGCACTCAGTGTTAGAGACCTGGGCACCGGTTGACAGCAACCTTACCTTTGATCACCATGTCTCCACAGTGGTAAGAAGGGCATTCATTATTGCTCATCTCATAAGTAATCTTTGACCCTGCTTTATTGGAAATGCCACATATCTGTAAGTCAAATGGTACAAGGGTTACTCACTTTTAATGGCCTTAACCTGGTGCATGACATTAATAGAACCTGCTGGAGGGACAGATTTGTCTCCCAGAGGTTACCACATCTTTGGGACAGACTCCCACTTCATGTCAAGCAGAGCACCTCATTGGCCCTGTTCAAACACAATCTGGATGATTGGATGGGTAACCATAAGATGTTCTTCGTGTTTCACTGCTGGCAGGTTGCCCTCAGTCGGCCTGAATTCCAAAGTCTTGGGTCCTGCGTCGGTTGCTGTCGCCTCTTCCCTGACGTCAGGTCGTCAGGGGTATAAAAGATGCAGCCGACGCCATTTTCTTCAGTCTTTCTTGCCGCACGGTGCCTGAAGCAGAAGCAGTTTGCAAGTGCCAGTCGGCCGACTCCTGAGATTTTCGTGTTCGAGTTTCAGATCTGAAGTCTTCATTAAAAAGCTAAGTACCCCGTTGGGGAAACTTTTTTTCTTGCTCCAGACCGATATCAGAAAAAGTTAATAATTGTATTTCTTGTGGGAAGCAAATACCTCATAAGGACTTTCATTCTTACTGTATTCCTTGCCTAGGCCCTGACCACGACGTTTCTAGTTGTCGGTTTTGTGCTAGATTTAACCAACGCACTATTACGCATCGGTACGATTTTGCATTAAGTATTTTGGGCGAAGATTTAATTATACAATGTCGTTGGATAACCATCCGACTACCGGAGTTCACAAAAAACGCAAAGAAAAAGACAGGCAACTGAGGTCCAAAACCGATGAAGCTTCTCCTAAGCAAGTCGCCGGTTCTCAGTGTGGTGCTTTTGCAGCCCCTGACGCCCGCTTCTTTAGAGTCGCAGGCCGCTACCGACTCCCACATGGAGTCGGCCAGGCCGCTGGAAACTCAAGGTATTGGAGCCTCTGAGATTAATCCCTCAGATGGGTCTGGAGCCGCTGAGCAGGCATCAGCTTCTGAGGGTGTATTCAGACCTAAACAATTATATATTAAACCGACATCAAAGGCTAAGACTAAAACAATTTTAAAGGCAAAGAAACAAGTTCACCAGCCACATGGACAGGCCTTCATGCCCAAAAAACAGATGCTCAAAATGGCCGAAGACTTAATTACCTTGATCAGGGGTTCCCATCCCCCTCCTGATAAGAGGCCTAGGCAAGAGACAGACTATGAATCTTCAGATCAGGTTTCCATTTCTTCTGATTCCTCTTCTGATCAGGAATATTCTCTTCCCCCCTATGAGGATTCTGGTGCTGAAGAATCCATTCCTTCAGCTTCTCCTCCTGAGGATTACTCTTTTTTCGGGGAAACCTTGCATACCATGAAGGAGCACTTCCACTGGGAGAGCCAAGATTTTTCAGAATCTAAGAGGAGGCTCAGAGACTTCCTTTTACTACCTCAACACAGGCCTCTAGCTATTCCACCTGTGTTAGACATTGTAGATGATATATTTTCCGAGTCCAGTCTGACCCCTGACTCCTTACCTCCAGCTCCTGTTAAGCCGGACAGATACTACAGGGTCCCTGACTCTCTCATAAATTTCTTTTCAAAAACCTTACTGCAGACCCAGAAACTATTTCTCAGGGTCCCAAAGAGGTCAAGGCTTCCACTGCAAAAAACCCTACCCCCTCTGACAGGGATTCTAGGGCACTGGATAGATGGGGAAAAAAGATTTGCACATCTGCTACCTTGGCTATAAGGGCCTTAAATTGCCAGTTTCATATGCTCAAATATCAGCAATATATTGTAACACTGCTTAAACAGAAAATTATGGTAAATTCTGAATGTGCAGAAAACAAAGAATTGCAGGATTTATTGCATGCAGCTGAAGAAGTTGGAAAGCATACTTTGCAATGTGGTTTTGATTCTCTAGGGTCCTCCTGCAGGACCGCTATTACGGGTTCTGTCATCAGGAGGCATGCTTGGTTAAAGGAACAAAATCTGCCTGATCATGTTAAAGCCAAATTATTAGATGCTCCATTACAACATGATACCTTGTTTGATGTTAAAGAAAATGGAGGACAAAGCTAAATTTATGCAAACGGTCAAGGATTTCTTACAGGTACAGCCACCTAGATTTAGCAGACACTGGCCTACAAAGAATTGGTCCTTTCCAGTCTCACAGACCTCAAAGGGGCAGATCACAGCCACAAGGTTCCTACAGGTCTAAGCAATGGGGTGCTTCTACCTCCAAAGGTGGAGAAGACAAATCACAACCATACAGGAAACAGTCCCAATGACTTCCCCCTGCCTGCACTAAGCACTTATCTTCTGGCAGCACCCTTAAGGGGAAAACTAGCACTTTTTCTCAAAATTGGCACATTATAACCCAGGACAAATGGGTTCTAGACATAGTGTCACAAGGCTACAAGTTTCACTTCCACACCCTGCCAAGGGTAAACGGTTGGCCAGTCCTGCCAAAACATCAATGGGTAGAGGCTCAAAAACAAGTCGCAGCTCTCATGGACATGAGAGCTATTCAACAAGTACCACAGCAAGAGCGGGGACAAGGATTTTACTTAAGACTGTTCTTGGTACCCAGAAAGGACAAAGCATGGAGACCTATACTGGACCTATCTATTTAAACACTTTCCTGGATATACCAAAATTCAAGATGTTGACCTTGCAGCAGCTTCTGCCCATGCTGGGCAGCAAGGCTAGGCTCGTGACTTTAGACCATACCTGCATGTCCCAATCAGACAATCATGCAGAAGATACCTTAGATTCAAGGCTGTCTCAAACCATTACCAATTCTCTGCACTGCCCTTTGGCTTATCTACTGCGCCCAGGGTCTTCACAAAGTGCCTGGCACCAGTAATTGCTTACTGCAGACAAAGAGGAATACAAATATATCCTTACTTGGACGACTGCCTCATACAAGCAGAGAACAAGGACATTCTACTACAGCATCTGACGTTTGTGAAAAGACTTTTAACATGCCTAGGGTACACAGTCAACGAAAAGATATCAAAACTAGTGCCCTCTCAAGAGATAACATTCCTGGGTGCAAGCTTAAATACATCTCACTCCAGACAAAGGCAACTGACTACCTATTGCAAGGAAATGGCAACAAAGGCCCAGTTATCTGCAAGAACATTTCTGCAGGCTTTGGGCTTCATGGCATCCTGCATCTTACTAATTCCATATGCAAGACTGCATATGAGGAAAATTCAGTGGTACCTAAAAAGTGTCTGGACACAGCATTGCCACAGCCTGGAAACAATGATTACTCTCATTCCCTGCCTGCAACAGGAGTTTCGATGGTGGGCAAAGGCCTGTCACAAAAACAAGGGACAGCCATTCTCACTACCCCCAGCCAGGCAGAGCTTAACAATGGATGCATCAGATTATGCCTGGGGGGGGGGCGCACATGGCAGGAAGAGGCATTCAGGGCACCTGGTCAACAAACCAAAAGTGTCTACATATCAATCAAAAAGAGATGCTAGCTGTTCAAAATGCCCTGACAGCCTTCAAGGACCTACTTCATCCGGGACAACCACTGATAAAGACAGACAACACCACGGTCGTGTGATACATAAACAAGCAGGGGGGCACTCATTCTTACCCCCTTTGCAGACTAGCCATGGCTTTATGGGACACAGCTTTGACTTACCAAGTTCATATGCAGGCACAATTCCTGCCTGGAAAGGAAAATACTCTGGCAGACTAACTAAGCAGAAACCTCATGGATCCCCACGAGTGGCACCAGGATCCACAAGTCTTCAGCATGATAACAAAGAAATGGGGACGCTCGGACATAGATCTATTTGCCTCCCCTCACAACAATCAACTAAAAAGAATTCTGCACGAGGACTTATCACAGACCAGCATGGAAAGTGGACGCCTTATCTTTCAACTGGGCAAACCCATCAGTATATGCCTTTCCTCCACTGCCTCTCCTCCCCAAGGTACTCCTAAAGGTCAGACGGGAGAAATCAAAAATGATTCTGATTGCCCCAGACTGGCCTCGCCAGTACTGGTATCCGAGCTTAAGGAACTTGTCCCAATGCCCATCCTGGACCTTACCTCAATTACCTCATCTACTGTCCCAGAAAAACAAGCAGATTCTGCACAGCCAACTCAGGACCCTAAACCTGGCAGCATGGCGGATAATGTAACCATACAAACCACACCTCTCAGTAAAGCTGTGATGGATGTCATTTTAGAAGCCAGAAGGCCTAGTATTAGAAAATCCTACACTGGGAAATGGAAGAGATTTTGTGCTTGGAACCAAGCTCAAGGAACTGATACAGCTGTCCCAAATATTCCTCAGATTTTGCAATACTTAACTGAGATGCTGGACAAAGGCCTATCTTTTTCATCAATTAAAATCCATGCCTCTGCCATTTCAACTCATTACAATACAGAGCCACCACTCTTTTCTCGTCCTTTATTAAGGCAGTACCTCAGAGGAGCCAAAAACTTAAGGCCCCCACAATGCCAATACCTGCATGGGACCTCAATTATGTCTTGGAAAAACTCACCTTACCTCCTTTTGAGCCAGCTGCTACTGCGGATATAAAGTTCTTATCTTGGAAAACAGCTCTGGTCCTAGCAATAACTTCTGCAAGAAGAGTTTCAGAGCTACAGGCTCTCATGGCTGTGGAACCCTTTATCATTTTTTATCCAGACAGGGTCTCTCTGAGAACAACCCCTGCATTTATGCCTAAGGTGGTATCCAGTGTAGCCCTTAACCAAACTATTCATTTGCCAACTTTTTATCCAAATCCACAGAAAAAGGGGGAGAAAATTCTGCATTCTTTGGACGTACACAGGTAACTTAGATTCTACTTGGGCAAAACTAAAGTTTTCAGAAAGACAGAACAATTACTAGTGGCATATGCCGCAGCATCACAAGGAAAGGCCATCTCCAAGCAGACTATTTCAAAATGGATAGGTCACTGCATTCATTTCTGCTACTCTCAGCATTGCAAACCAGTGCCTAAGGGCATTAGGCCACATTCAACCAGAGCTGCAGCCACTTCTGCAGCCTTTCTCAGAATCAAAGACATTTTAGAGGCTGCTACTTGGAATTCAGTGCATACCTTTACAAAACATTACAATCCGCCTCTTTATTCTAAATCCAGGGCAGGCTTTACCACTGCAGTTCTGCAGGGCCTCATAGCCGCTCCTAATGCTATTTAGCTCCAGCCACCCAATCATAGCTTTGGAACTCAACCCAAATGTAATGACTGCAACAGTGAAACACGAAGAACATAGTACAGTTTTGTACACTTACCATAAATGTAGACGTTCGAGTGTATTCATTGTTGCAGTCCAGGTTACCCACCCGCCATCCCCCTTATTTTTGCTGGAACTTATCTTTACTTCTCTAATCTATACAACCTAGGTGGTGTATTTGCTTATAAATGAATGTAAAGCTTATTTGGGTGCATGTATGTTTTATTTACATATTTTTAGCCAGCTCTTTTGGGGGCACCTGACATCTGGGGCAAGAAAAACTGAAGAAAATGGTGTCTGCTGCATCTTTTATACCCCTGACGACCTGATGTCAGGGAAGAGGCGACAGCAACCGACGCAGGACCCAAGACTTTGGAATTCAGGCTGACTGAGGGCAACCTGCCAGCAGGATAACCCAAATGTAATGACTGCAACAGTGAATACATTCGAACATCTACATTTATGTTAAGTGTACACAACTGTACTTTCATCACAGGGGTTCTGCCTGTGTCCCTCTTGGACAGGGGGTGATAGGTACTGATCGTGGAAATAAGGGTAAAACGTGGCTAGGATTGTAAGGGCCCTTGGGTCATTAGCCTAGTAACTTCCTATGATCCTAAGTAAAAATACTTTACAGAAAAGGGGTAGGGTTTGATTCTCACATGGGGTAATCAGCTAGGCTTAAAATGGCCCACAAGGGAAATTAGCCTAGTACTAATATATGAACCTATTACAACTCTTATTTTTTTAATCTAACCTAAAATGACCTGACACGACAAGCATTTTAGTATATTTATTTATTTTCTTATTTGTGTATGCTATCTTCCTCTTGTAGAGCACTTTTTGTCACCAGCGTATAAGATTAGGGTACCCTGGCCTGTCATGCAAGGCCTTTGCATTTAGTTAAAATTTCACTATTCAGAATGACTGCTTATTTTTAGAATCTCTAAATACAGTGTCTGTAACTTTATTCCAGTGACACTCTGATTTGTGTTAGCAGATTTTAAATAACCTGTAATAAGTACATCCTTCTCCTACTTTGAAATAATGTGTAAAATGAAATTTTTCTTTTTTTTCTTTTCTTTTGAACAGCTAGAAATCAGCTGCAGGGACTCCCATATTTATAGGTTCATAGGTTGGTACTAGGCTATCGGCCTTAGGGCTTATACAAGCCTAGCCATAACAATTCTCTGGATTTTTCTTCCACAATATTTACTTCCCTGGACCCCTGTCTAGCAGGGCGACTGACCTGATCCCCAGGGTGAATTTCCTGTCTCCCATCCAATCATCAAGGTTTCTTTTGAAGAGGACCAAGGAGGCGGTCTGCTTGACATGTATGGGCAGTCTGATGTTCATCGTGCCATACTGCTGCAGTCATTACACTTGGGTTATCCTGCCGTCAGGCGGGTCCTCAGTCAGCTGAATTCCAAAGTCTTGGTCCAGCATCGGTTGTCGTCACTTCTTCCCTGACTTCAGAGGGGCAGGGGTATAAAAGAGGCAGCCGACGCCATTTTCTTCAGTTTTTCTTGCCGCACGGTGCCTGAAGCAGAAGCAGTTCGCAAGTGCCGGTCAGCCAGCTCCTGAGATTTCCGAAAAGGATTTCAGCCGAAGTCTTCTCTAAAGCTAAGTACCCCATTGGGGAAACTTTTCTTGCCTCAGACCGATGTCAGACAAAGTTAATAATTGCATTTCTTGTGGGAAGCAAATACCGCATAAGGATTTTCACTCATACTGTATTCCTTGCCTAGGCCCAGACCACGACGTCTCGGGCTGCCGTTTTTGTGCTAGGTTCAATAAACGCACTATAAAATGACGGGCAGAGTTCACCCTTCATTATTTTGGCAAAAACTTTAACTACAGCATGTTGTCGGATTTTCCGACACCAGGTTTACTGAAAAAACGCAAAGATAGGTACAGGCATCCCAGGCCCAAAATGGATACCGAGGCCACGCTTAGGCCTGCCGCCAGATCTCCGGTTCTCAGCGAGGCACATTTGCAGCCCCTGACTACCACTGAATCCATTTTACCGGCGACCTCACAAACTGAAGTTGTAGGCCCTCCAGAGCCGATTACCTCTCCAGACCCCGACGCCACTCCGGGCGGGGAACCAGAAAATTTAGCGAGGCCTCCAGTTTCTGAAGGCGTTTTCAAGCCTACTTCTGTTACCATTAAATCTTACTCTAAGTCCAAAGCTCCTATGAAGATTAGGAAACAGGGTCCTCAGACCCCCTCTCAGCCACCCATGCCTAAAAAAGCAGATGCTCAGGATGGCTGAGGATTTAATTACTCTTATCAGGGGTTCTCAGCCCCCCTTAGAAAAAAGACCCAGGTTGGAGGAAGACCTCAGGTATTTCTGAGGACCAGGATTATTCCTATTCTCCTTATGAAGACTCTGATGCAGAAGAGTCAATCCCCTCTGTCCCCCCCCAGAGGACTATTCCTTCGGGGAAACCTTGCATACTCTGAGGGAACATTTCCATGGGAAGGACAGGACTACTCAGATTCTAAGAAAAGGCTCCGGGAGTTTCTTCTTCCTCCTCAGCATAGACCCCTGGCTATTCCTCCTGTTTTAGATATTTTAGATTGTGTTTTTGCAGAAGCCAGTCTGAACCCAGACTCCTTGCCTCCTGCCCCAGTTAAACCAGACCTATACTACCGGGTCCCTGATTCCCACCAGTTTCTATATAAAAGCCCTGCTGCTGACCCAGAAACCATTTCCCAGGGTCCAAAGGGGATTAAGGCCTCTACTGCTAAAAATCCTTTACCTTCAGAAAGAGATTCCAGAGCACTAGAAAGATGGGGGAAGAAGTTGTGTACATCTGCCACTTTAGCCATGAGGGCACTAAACTGCCAGTTTCACATGTTAAAATACCAGCAGTTTCTGATCTCACAGATGAAACAAAAGAAGACACAAACAGAGCAACCAGATTTAAAAGAGATGCAGGATTTGTCGCATGGAGCAGAACAAGTGGGAAAGCATACTTTACAGTGTGGTTTTGATTCATTGGAGACCTCATGTAGAGCAGCTGTCACTGGCTGTGTGATACGTAGACATGCTTGGTTTAAAAGAGCAATCCTTACCAGATCACGTAAAAGCAAAGTTATTAGATGCACCATTGCAAAAATATGTATTTGGTGTCAAAGCAGAGGAGGTTTTAAAGAAAATGGAGGAAAAGGCAAAATCTATGCAAACAGTTAAGGATTTCTTGCAGGTTCAGCCTCCTCGCTTCAGCAGAAACTGGCCATCAAAAAATTGGTCTTTTCCAGCCACAGACAGACCCCAAAATGGTAGGTATAGACGCCCCAGGGGCAGAGGACAGCCACAAGGTTCTTTGAGGCCTAGACAATGGCAAACAACTCCAAGAGTTGGAGAAGAAAGGCCTCCACCATTCAGGAAACAAACTCAATGACTTCCCCCTACGCCCGCCAAACAAACATTCAATGGCAGCACCTTTGGGCGGAAAACTGGCTTTATTTTCAGAGAATTGGCACATTATTACAAAGGACAAATGAATTCTGGACATCATAAACAGAGGCTACAGATTCCACTTTCATACCCTTCCAAAAATGAAAGGCATGCCAAACCTGCCACAAAATCAATGGGCAGAGGCACAAAAACAAATTTCCGCTCTCATGGACATGAAAGCAGTTCAGTTCAAAAGGTAGCTACAAAAGAACAAGGTCAAGGTTTTTATTCAAGACTATTTCTGGTACCAAGGAAGGACAAAGACTGGAGACCCATCTTAGACCTATCTATCCTGAACTCCTATCTAAAGGTACCAAAATTCAAGATGCTCACATTACAGCAGCTTCTTCCCATGCTGGGGAAGGAGTCTTGGCTGGTAACGTTGGACCTCAAGGAGGCATACCTGCATGTCCCTATCAGACAAGATTACAGAAGATGCCTCAGATTTCTTGCAGGTTCAACACATTATCAATTCTCTGCATTGCCCTTTGGCTTATCTACTGCACACAGAGTATTTACGAAATGCCTGGCATCAGTAATTGCATTCTGCAGACAACGAGGAATACAAATCTATCCATATCTGGACGACTGCCTGATCCAAGTGGACAGCAAGGACATTCTACTACAGCATCTGGCGTTTGTAATAAAATTGTTGAATTGCCTAGGGTACACAGTAAACAAAAAGAAATCAAACAATACCCTCACAAGAGATAATATTCCTGGGTGCCAGCTTAAATACAACGGCCCAGATGGCTTATCTCACGCCAGACGAGCAAGGGCAACTGTCTCAATACTTCAGAAAAATGGCAACCTTAACCCAGCTAACTGCAAGGAAAATCCTGCAGGCTTTGGGGTTCATGGCATAATGCATTCTACTAATACCATTTGCAAAGCTGCATATGAGGAAACTACAATGGTACCTGAAAAACTTATGGTCTCAACACAAGCACAGCCTGGAAACAATCATACCACTCATTCCATGCCTTCAAAAGGAATTCTTGTGGTGGGCTCAAGCATGCCAAAGAAACACGGGTCTCCCTTTCTGTATACCTCAAGCAAATCAAATCATCACAACAGACGCCTCAGACTACGCCTGGGGAGCACACATGGCAGGTCAGTGCATTCAGGGAAAATGGTCTCAAAAACAGATGCAACTACACATCAACCAAAAGGAGATGCTAGCTGTGCAAAATGCTCTTACAGCCTTCAAGGACCTTTTGCATCCAGGCCAACTAATAAGAACAGACAACACCACAGTTATGTGGTATATAAAACAGGGAGGAACTCATTCCTACCCCCTGTGCAGGCAGGCAATGACCTTGTGGAACACAGCATTGGCCTTACAAGTACAACTACAAGCGCAATTCCTGCCAGGAAAGGAAAACATATTGGCAGACAAATTAATCAGAACTATGACAGATCCTCACGAGTGGAAGTTACACCCTCAGGTATTCTCAATGATAACACAAAAATGGGGGACAGCCAGACATAGATCTATTTGCCTCCCACAGCAATCATCAGCTGAAAAAATTCTGCACAAGGACCTATCATCCACAGGCCTGGAAAGTGGACGCTCTCTTTTTCAGTTGGACAGCATTGACAGCCTACGCCTCCCCTCCTCTACCTCTACTGACAAAGATATTACTAAAAGTCAGAGCAGAGAGGCTGCAAATGATTCTCTTTGCTCCGGATTGGCCTCGTCAGCACTGGTACCCGCTCCTAAAGAACCTGTCTCATTCACCACTTTGGATCCTACCTCAATTCCCACTTCTGTTGTCTTAGCAAAATTACAAGATCCTCCGCAGTCAGCTCAAGACACTAAATCTAGCTGCATAGAAAATACCTTAATTTGTCAATCTACACTCCTCTCAAAGGAAGTCCAGAATGTCATCTTGGAAGCCAGGAGACCCAGTACCAGAAAAGCGAACTCAGACAAATGGAAACAATTTTGTGCATGGAACCAAGCAAAAGGCCAAAATCCTTGGATATTAAATAGACCTCAGATTCTACAGTACCTAGCTGAGATGTAAACAGTGGCCTTTCCTTCTCATCCATCAAGAACCACGCCTCCGCTATTTCAGCCCAATACAATACGGATCCTCCTTTATTTTCACTTCCTTTACTAAGGCAGTTCCTCAGAGGGGCAAAAAATATAAGACTCCCCCCCCCCCCCCTGAAAACCACCAGCTCCAGCTTGGGATCTCAACTTCGTACTGGAAAAATTGACATTGCCTCCTTTCGAACCTGCCTCCTCAGCAGAGCTACAATACTTGTCATGGAAAACAGCTCTGCTTTTGGCTATCACCTCAGCACGCAGGGTTTCGGAGCTACAAGCCCTTATGGCAGTGCAACCTTTCCTCATTTTCCATCAGGACAGAGTCTCTTTACGTACCAACCCTACCTTCATGCCAGAGGTAGTATCCAGTGTGGCTTTGAATCAGGCTATTCATTTACCTACCTTTTATCCAAACTCCCAGAATAAAGGGGAGAGACCGCTTCATTCCTTGGACATTCACAGACAACTTCGCTACTGTTTGGACAGAACAAAGTCATTCAGGAAATCTGATCAGCTTTTTGTGTCTTATGCTGCTGGTGCTCAAGGAAAGGCTATCTCCAAACAGACTATTTCAAAATGGATAGCCCACTGCACCCGCTTTTGTTATTCATTTCATGGGAAAACACTGCCTGCACACATCAGATCACACTCCACCAGGGCTATAGCTACCTCAGCAGCATTCCTCAGGGGGTTCCCAACCAAGGACATTTTGGAAGCAGCTACTTGGAGTTCAGTGCACACTTTCACCAAGTACTATCACCTTCCACTATACTCTAAATCTAGAGTGGGCTTTGCCACCGCAGTCCTGCAGGGCATACTAGCCCCTCTTAATTCAGCTTAGTACCAGCCACCCTTCCATAGCTTTGGGATTCAACCCAAGTGTAATGACTGCAGCAGTATGGCATGATGAACATAGTACAGTTTTGTAGATAAACCACAGCAGACAAATGTAGTAAAATGTAATGTAAAAAAAAAATATATAACTAGTATCTCAAAGAAGGAATTTATTTTCAAAAAACACCAGTTGTAAAAATAAATTCCTTCTTTGGAGTTGCTGGATTGCTATTGTGGTTTTGTATTATAGTGCAGTTTTGTACCTACCATAAATGTAGATGTTCGAGTGCACATACTGCTGCAGTCCATGTTACCCTCCCTCCATCCCCTCTCAGGACAGGGTTTATGACGAACACCTCTAGCATACATCCAATTTGGGGTATTCCTATATGGTGTATTTGCTTGCAACTACTGATTTGTAGTTTGCATAACATCATGTATTGCCTTCCTATTTGGGGGCACCTGACATCTGGGGCAAGAAAAACTGAAGAAAAATGGCGTTGGCTGCCTCTTTTATACCCCTGCCGCTCTGATGTCAGGGAAGAAGCGACGACAACCGACGCCGGACCAAGAGTTTGGAATTCGTCCGACCGAGGACCCGCCTGACGACAGGATATTCCAAGTGTAATGACTGCAGCAGTATGTGCACTCTAACATCTACATTTTATGGTAGGTACAAAACTGTACTTTCCAGAGTATGGGGAGTCTCTGGGTCAGGAACCTATCCCTCCAGCATGTTTTGTTCATTGTGATGACAAGGTTTAGATCCTTGGAGCGTGTGGCTCTGAGGTATTGGGATTTCTTTAAGTGGAGCATGTCCAACAGCTCATAGTTTGACATGGCCTTGTATGTTAAGCAGAGATCGCCTCTGAGTAGACGATATGCCCCAGAGTATAGCTGGAGTTTTTTTAGACTGTCAGCATAGGACATCTGCTTTAGGCCTGTGATTCTTTTAGTGAGGTATTTCTGCGGCCTTTCCAGCTGTTGCAGATGTCTTGTAAGGTACATACCAAACGGGGCGTTGTACTCTATAATGGGTCTAATGAGGGATGAGTACAGTGGGACAATTACCTCCTTTTTTCTGGATGAACATCCCTTGGTGATGATGTGTTCCACATAGAAGGGTTTCCTGACTGTTGTGGCAATGTGGTTATCGAAGGTGAGACCACTGTCCACCTGTGTCCCTAAGTCTCTCATCACACTTTCATTGTTTAGTGTACTGCCACCTATGTGGTAATTCATGGGTACATGATTTTTCCTAAAGGGGATAACTATACATTTCTTGGCATTAAGCTTGAGGTCATGGCTCTGGCACCAATCATCTGTTTCTGTAAGTCCCTTTTGTAGAATATCCACATCATTTGGGGTTTCAGTAATGGCTCCCAGTTTGCAGTCATCTGCAAACATTGTTAGCCAGAGTCCCTTATTGTTTGCCTGTACTTCACAGAAGTAGATGCCAAATAAGAGCGGTCCCAGGACTGAACCCTGAGGTACTCCACTAGTCACTTGTCTGGGGTCTGTCTCTCTTTCTGTTGCTGATGTAATTTGTTTCACTCCTAGACTACTATTCCTGTCAGCTTTTCCTGTTAGGGGTCACCACAGTGGAACAGTGGTCTGCAGTGTGATTGGCAGTGGAGTTTTACATTGTAGAGATGCCAACCCAGCTCCCAACCTTCCACAGAAGGTGCACACATGTACGCACTCACACCTAGGGCCAATGTAGTGTGTCCAATTCACCTGCAGCATGTCTTTTGGGATATGGGGGGAAACAGGAGCACCCGGAGGAAACCCACGCAACCACAGGGAAGGACATAGGACGTTACTAGTCTAATGGCCCCAGGGCCCTTTCAAGCCTAGCCAAGTTCAACCCATGTTCTCAAGGGTGTCTGGTTAAAGCAGACACTAAAATCAGCACCTGTTGCCCCTGCCCAAGAGGGACACAGGTGGGACCTCCAAGGGAATTTCCGGTTATCCATTCAGTCATCCAAATTGCACTTAAATAGGGTCAACAAGAGGCTTTAAAATGAATAGGAAGCTTGTTCCAAAGGTGGGGCATCTCTGTGAGACAAATCAGTCTTCAGCGAGTTCTGTTGATGTCACATACCAGGTTAAAAGCCTGGTAGGTTAGTACTAGACTAACTGCCCTTGTGGGTCATTTTAAGCCTAGCCAAATTAACCCATGTGAGAATCAAACCCTGTACCCTGTGTCTGTAAGGCAAATATCTTAATCATTAAAGCTAGCCTCCCTCATCAACTCCACACAGATGGCACCCCAGCTGAGAATCGAACACGAGAACCTCTTGCTGTGAGGTGGTAACGCTCATCACTGCGGCCTCCCTGTTTCACTCCTAGACTATATGGCAGAAAAGATATACGACTCTACAAAGACTCAACAACTTTATAGCCCAAAGAGGGAGGGAGGGTGAGAATACAGCTGTGATGGTACGCTGTTAAAAAGCTGCAAGTCTTCAAAGACTCGGCATGTTTGACCCCAATGAAAGGGGAAGAAAAAAAAGGACTACAGCCACCTAGCTTGGTTTGGTTGTCCTAGGCCAGAGGCCTTAAAATGTGGTAGGTAATGTGATATAAGAGACTGAGACAGATTGCTAAAGAAAGTATTACATTATATCATCAAGTCCCAATGTGTTGTGCTTGTTGGTGTGTTGAATAGTATAGAAACAGAATATAATGGTAAAAAATAGATAAGCATTTTAATTTTCCAGTCTAGGGATTATTTGTAGGGAAGGAAATGCACTATGTGAAGATGTACAAAGATGTTTTGGGCAGGGAATAGTTGTTCAAATCCTAGCATATAAATGCTGTTTAGCAGTCAGCTTTTGACTAGAAAAACTCTGCTACCCTACTATTGTTTGTAGTATGACTGAACTATAGTTCATTCTTGAGATTTTCAGCAGGGTCCAGTGCATGTGGACTTTGTGTTGTGGAGTTTAATTCAATGCAAATAATTAAATAAAAGATGTACAGGTCTACTGGTTGAAAAAGGTATATTCAGCATTCCTGGTGCATGAATTTGCATCAAAGCACATAGCACGATGTGCTGGTACAAGGGGACTCATTGGTGAAGGCAGTAACATGATGTCCAGCTGACCAGTTGTATAGTGCTATACTTATTTGGGTGATCACCAACTAATGTATATTGACATGTTTAGTAAACAGTAGTGAGATTAAAATTGCTATTTCTGAGCTGTTTGGCAAATGGTTACTTGGAAAAAAAAGTATGTACGTGTTATTGCATCTGCTGTCTGGAGCATGCTAAAAGCACACTTTTTTTGGGTTTATCAATTGAATCGTCACT
>NC_056744.1:244251729-244356934 GCF_019279795.1 Protopterus annectens
AAATTGAACTGACTGATGAACTTGTTGCAGCCATACCTGCAGACTTTCACTTCTTGCTTGCACATTATATTACTTTTAATCAATACACTGCAGTGTTCTGATACATGCTACAGTATAATATTTATTTACAAGTAATGGGTGGGGTTACTAACCTGCATGGCGGCAGCACCAGCCTACGGGCATACATCTCACGGTTCGCAGAGCGGACACCTGCAGCTGTAATACGAAAGAAGTAATATTGGACTACACATCTCCATGGTATCAGCCAGTTGAAATCCTTACATACATAAGCAAAATGTAACTTACTCAGTAGTGGGGCGTTGGGCATATCCCGGGCCTCCTGGATCCATTGGGTCAACTGGTCTTGCTTACGCCGCTTCAGGTCCGCATGGTGGTGACGGACCTGCTCACCAGTGCGTGGAATGCCAGTAGCACTGGTCAGATCACGAGCCATCTGGTCCCATGCCTCTGCCCTATACGCTCCCCATGAGGCCTGGCCCTACATGAGTTGGGCCTCATGATGATGGACAAGGAGCCAGACCATGTATCTGGACTCCTCAACGCCCCAACACTGTGCTCGAAAGCAACGTCCCTCACCTACTCCACTCATTCTGACTGCAGGTCTGTTCTACAATCGTTTCTGCTGTGTATTCCCGCCTATGGGGCTTATATATGCCGCTTTTCCCGCACATTTCTCTGATTGGCCGTTTTGGAATTGTATCTACTTCACTGAAAATGCTTTATCATGCTCCATTCTGGATTTTATCCCATATATATGCTATTTCTGCATTTCTAGGTATTGCTGTCATAGCTTAGTGGTTTAGTACCTTGACTCTAGTGCATGGTATCCTGGGTTCGAATCTGGCAACTGGTTTTTGATTTTCCTGACAGAAATGAGTTGAGGACCTGTCAATCAAACATGCCAAAAGCACTTTTAAGCACTTAAAAGCAGGTCTGCGCTCATTTGCGCGGAGCTAACGCATGAGCACTGACAGTTAGCTTGTGGAAGCGGCGCGCAAACGGTGTGCGCTGGGATAAACCTTAATTGGCTAGTGACACACATGTTCAGCTCAGCACAGCTAGTTGCAAACAGTTTCAGCCTGTTAAACCGGTGCTTAGCAACGGGCACGCAGTTTGCAGCTTTTTAAACACTACTCAGCTACGGGCAGTCTGTCTCACAGCAGCTTAGCTATGAGTACATTTCTGAATATTTTTATTATTGTGTTAATTCAGAATATATGCTCCATTTCATTCCATTTTACAAAAGGGAATACTTTTACATTTGTACAATACTGTCAGGGAGCTTTTTAGTGCTTATTTACAAAAAAAAAAAGGTTGTTGTGGGGGCTCGAACCCTGCCTGCCTATTCTTAGGCCAGCAACTCTACCGCTAAGCTATTACTTCTTGGCTTACTTTGCATATTTAGTTTTTATATCCTTTTCCACTGACTGCTAACTGCAATTGCGCTAGTAGCACACCCACGCCATGGCACACAGTAGCAAACATTTACGGGGTTTAAAAAAAATAAAACAGGTTTTAATTTAATTTGATAACATCTCTTCACTTTATACACTGATGGTCTGTCGGGGCATGTGTTGTGTAGTGTGTTTATTCACATTTCCATGGCCTCTCTCGTGGCTGTTTACTTTCAGCCATTCTAGTCTTCCGGGTGCGTGTCCGCTTGCAGGGCTTAGCCTACAGACACGCCCCCTACTCTCTTACACGGACCGTGTAAGAGTTACTAGTGTGATTCAGCATGCCTCATGCACCTCATGCATATGCATGACATGCCGACATCACACCGTTTAACTGCAGCCTCCGTGTAAGAGTTATAACTCTTACACGGAGGCTTCGTGAATCTGGCCCCGTGACTTTTAAGGACAGGTTTTGAAGAAACTGAAAAATTCTCCTTCTTGCTTATCCTGGAGGATTGCTGTTTCCATTTCTCCTTATAATGTTTAGAATTTTCTGCACTAACATATACATATCTGTATTAGTTCAAATTTATGTTTATTATAGTGCTTAATACTTACATCCAAAACCATCTCTTAAACAAAGCAAAACAATTCTAAACCATATAGTAAAAATAACTGTAAAATATGTTGATTTTGTTTCAAAACAAATCTCTGAGCTGATAAGATAGAACTGCTACTCATTGTTACATAAGCAATTATGTAACAAAATTCCTAGGTAAATTGCAGCAGAATAAGAAAATAAATTGCTGGTGTTAAAAACTGCTAAATTTAACAATGATTGGGGATCCTAGCAAATTCAGTCTTTAAATGTTTGTACTTAGTCATTTAAATCCACAGCAGCAGAATAGAAATCCCTTCCAATCAGCAAAATTACTGTTGGCTGATTGATAAAAAGTCCTATAATCAGTCCAAAAACAAACAAGTTACTCTCAAGTCCCATATCTCGATCGATTAATGACTTTTTGTGACATTTTAACCCCCACACATATAAAGCCAAATGTCAACCAGAAAAGTTACAATGCCAGTACAATCCACCATATGCCAGAAGCCAAACATTGACCAAAGCATAATGCATTCTTCTCCTTGTCTGCCTTTCTCCTGTTCCCTCCTTCTTCTCCACCATGCTTTCCACTCTCTACTCTCCTTCCTCGCTTGCTGAAGACCCAAAATCCCAGATTACTGAAGATTTAGCAGTAGATGAAATCAAAATCCGAATCAACCTTACATCAGCTCACTTGCCACCAGTGTTGGGAATATAACTATGTCATAAGCACTTGGTTCATTACTCAAATCGACATAGACGTGCTTTCAACTTTTGTGTTTATCTTTAATGTTTTTCTATTCTTGGGCAGCTGTTGGCCTTGGTTTGCTTGCGAATACTAATTAAACTAGAATCAGATGTTCTGAGCATCTTATGGCTCCCACAGAGAAATAAAGTATTATTTCCTCCATGAAAGTTTGGTTCCATATTATCTTTATCTCTAACCATCTTTGGATTCCCCTCATAAATTCACAAACACATGGAAAAGGTTATCCCAGATTTTCTACATCTCTAGCAGTTAGAAGCTGCTTTTTGACCTTCTCTTTAGAGCTTCACTGGTTGCCAGGAAACATGTATGGATTATTCTCATAATTTGGTTCCAAACAGTATTCCGTTTTATTAATTTGCTCGCCTATTACCAAACTTTTCCCCAGTCTTGTTCTGACAACATAATACTCTCTTATACTTTCCATATGCCTTGACTCTTTTCTGTTGTTTTATTCTCTGTTTTCAAATAAGTCAAAATCAGTTTTACTACATCTTTCTTTCTGATTGTAGCCCATTCCTGCAATGTTGCAAATGTGGTATCCTAATTTAAAAGTCTCTGATGTCTTGGCTGCATTTGCTTTTAATTCTTAGATAAGTGTAACATTGATTGTACAGTAGGCCTAAGTTGTCCTGTATGCAGTCAAATGTTTTTTGTTTTTTTTTACTTTGTTATTGTAATTTATACAATGACCCCCCATTAATATTCCAAAACGTGCACGCTCAGCGTGCACGTTGTAAATCAGACTTATACTAATGAAAAAAGTTCCAGTCGCCCAGACTATTTCCATTAGTATAAATCTTTTTTTTTCTTACAGCAACGGAGAAAGCAAGATCTCTGTTTATTTTTAGAAAGTGTCTTGCTATGTTAAAGGAGTTTAACATAGCAAGACAGCTTTAAAAAAAGCAACGGAGAAAGGAAGATCTCCATTGCTTTTTTTAAAGCTGTCTATCTATATTAAACTCCTTTAACATAGTGAGGCACTTCCTAAAGCAATGGAGAAAGCAAGATCTCCATTGCTTTTTAGAAAGTGTCTCGCTATGTTAAAGGAGTTTAACATAGATAGACAGCTTTAAATAAAGCAACGGAACTTTCTCCGTTGCTTCTTTTAAAGCTGTCTCTCTATGTTAAACTCCTTTAACGTAGCGAGACACTTTCTAAAAAGCAACATAGATCTTGTTTTCTCCGTTGCTTCCACCCACAGCTCTGATGTACTGCGTAAGCATACACATGCGCAGTACATGAGAACTGCCACAGAATACTGGACAGCTGCGGAAGGGCAGCAAGGAGGCATTATACAATGCCATTATTTAAGAAAACGTAAGTATTTTTTTTATTAAATAATGTTATTGTATAATAGCAATAACTCACTTCTGGGTGTGGGTAATGCTGGCTTTACCCACGGTTGTCTTTGTTTGGCCACTCAGGCTTCGCCCTCATGACCAAACCACGCCAACCATGGGTAAATCCAGCATTACCCACACCCAGGCGTAGGTTATTGCTTAATTATACAACGACCCCCCATTAATATTCCAAAACGTGCATGCTGATTGGTCAGCGTGCACGTTGTAAATCAGACTTATACTAATGGAAAAAGGTCTGGTCGCCCAGACTTTTTCCATTAGTATAAGTCTTTTTTTTCTTTTTACAGCAAAGGAGAATGCAAGATCTCCATTGCTTTTTAGAAACTGTCTCGCTATGTTAAAGGAGTTTAACATAGCGAGACAGCTTTAAAGAAAGTAACGGAGATCTTCCTTTCTCCGTTGCTTTTTTTAAAGCTGTCTCGCTATGTTAAACTCCTTTAACATAGTGAGACACTTTGTAAAAAGCAATGGAGATCTTGCTTTCTCCATTGCCACCCACAGCTCTGATGTACTGCATAAGCATACGCATGCGCAGTGCATCAGAACTGCCGCAGAATACCAGACAGCTGCGGAAGGGCAGCACAGAGGCATTATACAATGCCATTATTTAAGAAAAGTAAGTATTTTTTTTCTTAAATAATGTCATTGTATAATAGCAATAATCCACTTCTGATTGTGGGTAGTGCTGGATTTACCTACGGTTGTCTTTGTTTGGCCACTTGGGCTTCGCCTTCTTGACCAAACCACACCAACCGTGGGTACATCCAGCATTACCCACACCCAGGCATGGGATATTGCTAAATTATCCCTCATCTGTTATCTGCTCCCATATACTTTTGGATACCTCTTTCTAAATATGTATATCTTTCTAATGTATGGTGTCTCTTAATTTATCTTTATCTCATTTTGTGATCCTGGTTATGTTATTCATGTAGAACTCTTGACAGTTTTGATTATAGCCCTACCTTCCTTTTTTGATACCAAGATCCTAGAGCTACCTGTATGAGATTATTTCCATTAAAATGTTCCTCCACTCTACGTCTCTATCATTCTCTATTTTTATTAGTTGACTTACATTGAATACTAGGCAATATAAGATCAAATGAGTTAATCCTCAACCCTTGTACATTATGAACCATAAGCCATGGCTTTTGCAATGTACTTCCTTTATCATTCAGGGTTAAAATGTTAATGTTACCCTGCATATCCAATTTTAAGAATCTTTCCTCTGTAATGGGCAAGTTCCAGAGCACTTATAGCGTATATGGTAATGCTATAGTTTTATAAGCTGATATTTTCCCTGATAATGTGCTGAATTTGGGTAAGGCTGCTGTTAACATTTTTATTCTGCTGTAACATTATCGCAGTACTGAATTTTCTACATTTTTAAGCATGTGAAGTGTACAAAAGTGACTTTAACTAAAATAATGCAAAAAGTTGATTTTCTTATTCAGCTGAAAAGATTTTCTCGCATTAATCTTTTTTTTTTTTTTTTCGATACTCGGCTCTGGACAACTGCTGTCCAGCCTGTAGGTTATCAGGAATGTGATTCCAACAATCAGCTGACTGAGAGAAGCCATTAATGAGCTAAGGATATTGATTTCCCAGCTGTTCTACTCCATAAGTTATTTCCCTCTTCCAGCTGTAGGTATTATGTTGTTGTATCGTTCGGCTTTTCCTGGTTAGGGGTCGCCACAGCAGAACTCCGGTCCGCTAATGATTGGCAGTATATTTTTACGTACAGAGTTGCCAGCCCTGACGCATAGCCTTCAACAAAAGTACACCCATTCACGCATGTCTCCACACAGAAGACGCTTTAGCTGAGAATCGAACAGGACAATGTCTTACTAGGTATTATGAGAAGGTGTTTTCCTTAATTAGCCCATATCAGCCTTTCTTCCTTACCTTCCTCTAAGTGCCCTGAGACTGTTCTAGTGTCACTGAAATATGGTCTCAGTATTTGATTAAGGCATTCTCTAATCAATATACAGTTCCATGCAAACATAGGGAAAATGTTTTTTCCTATCCTTGGTCTCCCATTTTTTTCATTTCTTCACTTTATAAGCCAGTGTCTCCTTTACTGTTCTAAATGTACAGACCAAATAAATAGATAAATAAAATAATTAAAGTTAAAAGAAGAACAAAAAGGATTCTGTACAAGACTAAGACAAAACCCCAAAAAAGCTGTACTTCTATGGCAAAACTCCTTTAATATAGCGAGACACTGCTTGCCTTTTACATGAGCATGCCCAGCATAAGGGAGAGGTGTGTAGGTGGCCATTGCTGCCATAATTTCAGAATTCTTCCTGACTAGGGTGTTACCCTTGGCATCAATCAGAGGATGTGCAGGTCAGTGATCCAGGCACAGACAGTCACTAATGACAGCGTGTTAAAACCAAACAGTAATCAGTTAGCACTTTCATCTCAGACAAATTTTCTATGCTACTAAATCAGACTGATTGAAGCAAATGAAAACACACACACACATCAAAAATTATCACACCACTCTGTTCTCTTGTCGATTTACAGCTCTTTGTTTACACTGTCATAAATCTGAGTAATTTAATTATTGTAAATAATTCATAAAGTTGATAAGGAAATAAATTCAAAGGACATTTAAAATGCTGAAGTATACAAAGTCTCTGTTTTAAGTAATGATTAAAGTTAATGTTAGCATTTAGAACAGGAAAACATACTTATGTAAGAGAATTTTAGATTGTGTGTGTGTGTATACGTGCATTTTCCTTTGTTACAGTCAGTTTAATGAAATCTCTTAGATAATTTGTATAAGACAAGACTGAACTTTGATTTTTAAACTGGTTGTTGTTTATTTATATTTGCATCGGTGTGCAGTCTGAATTGTTTTTTTTTTTTTTTTTTTTTTTATCATCATAAATAAACTTTGAGACAAATGGCACCCCTGTTTTGTAACCCCCCCTCCCCCAGTAATGCTGGTCTTCACTAGATACCACCACTCTGATTCATAGGCTCATAGGGTTATACTAAGTCAGCAGTACCTCATGCATTGTAGGTTGCTGTGCAATGGGCAGGTTCAACAACATGTATAGTGTATATGGTGATACTATTGTTTTACAACTGAAGGGAAGTTATTAGTTCAGAAAATGATGGTAGGAAGCAGAGCTCATTTGGACAATGTAAACAGAATAGTATTGATATAGACTATGTAACAGAAAAAGGAAACCGAGAGAGTTTAATAAACAGACTAAAATAGTATAGAAGGAATGGAGAGGATTGAGATGCGTTAATGTTTAGCTTGACTCAGTTAAAAGTTTATTGCCATTAACTCTTGGATGAATTTATGCAATCCAATCTATCTGTCTAATTCAAGTTTGAATTGTACAGGTTTTTACACTGTATAATAGATAACTGAAACTTGTTCTACAGATAAGAGAAGTGTTGAGTGATGAATTTTTCCCAGAATTTGGACTTGTTGATATTTCATGTAAAACTAGATTAGTGGAATTTTCTTTTCAAGGAAAAGAAAGTCACAAAACAGGATTTGACATAGCTCAGAAGTTTAAGTCACAGATCATCTTGTAGGATTTTACAGGCCATGGCAAATATGAATTGAATAAGAGTGGTTCTTTATAGGTTCATAGGTTCAAAGGTAGTTATTAGGCTATCTGCCCGAAGGCATTTATAAGCTTAGCCAGAATGTGTTGGCCTTTGCCGCCCCCTTAGATTAGTTCCCTGTGCCTCTGTCCAGCAGAGCCACTGAAGTGATCCCCGGGGTAAACTTTCTGCTTCCCATCCACTCGTCAAGGTTTCTCTTGAAGAGTGCTAGCAAGAAGCTCTGCCTAATGTAGATTGGAGTCTTGTTCCAAAGCATGGGAAGTCTCTGGGACAGGAATCTATCCCTCCAGCATGTCCTGTTTATTGTTGTGGTGAGGTTTTGATCCCTAGAGCGTGTGGTTCGAGGGGATAAGGTTTTCTTTAGGTGGAGCATGTCCATCAAGTCTGGGTTGGACATGGCCTTATATGTCAGGCAGAGCTCACCTCTGAGCAGGCGGTATGCAACCGATTACAGCTGGAGTTTCTTCAGTCGAGCTGCATAGGGCATCTGTTTGAGGTTAGTGATCCTCTTGGTGAGGTACTTCTGTGGTCTTTCCAGCTGTTGCAGGTATCTTGTAAGGTACATCACAAATGGGGTGTTGTACTCTATGATGGGTCTGATGAGTGATGAGTAGAGGGGCACAGTGACCTCTGTTGATCTGGATGCAAACCCTTTTGTGATTAGGTGGGCCACATAAAAGGATTTTCTAACCACTTTGGCAATGTGATTATCAAAGGAGAGATTACCATCTACTTGGGTCCCCAGATCCCTTATTACGTCTTCTGTATTTAGGGGACTACCACCTATGTGGTAGTTTGTGGGTACTTTGTTATTTCCAAAGGGAATAACTGTGCACTTTTTGGCATTTAGCTTGAGGCCATGATTTTGACACCAGGTGTCCGTGTCAGTGAGACCCTTTTGGAGGATGTCTGTGTCAGCTAGTGAGTCAATTATAGTTTGCAGTCGTCTGTGAACTTGGTTGGCCATAGTCCTCCTGTGCTTGTCTGTACCTCTGAGAAGTATATGCTGAACAGGAAGGGTCCTAGGACTGATCCCTGGGGAACGTCACTTGTAACCGGATTAGGGTGAGGCCTAGCTCCCACAACTCTCACCATGTGGGTTCTGTCCGTGAGCCAATTGGCAACCCATCTTGTGACATAGGGGTTTATGTTCAGGCTGGTGAGCTTGTCTATAATATCAGAATGGGGAATGGTGTTGAAGTCCTTTGCGAGGTCTAGGTAGGCTGTCCTTTCCCTCGTCTATAGCCTTGGTAACTGTCTCAAAGAAGTCCACCAGGTTTAGGAGGCAAGCCGAACTGGGTAGGGTCCAGTGTTTGGAGGTTCTTTTGTCTCTGTTAATGAGTTCCATGATGATGTGCTCCATAGCCTTGCAGACCAAGCTAGTCAGGCTTATAGGACGATAGTTCCCGGGGTCTGTTGTGGCTCCACCTTTGTGGAGCAGAATAACCATTGCTGAGCACCACTCTATGGGTATGTAGCCTGTGGAGAGGCCGAGTTTGAACAGTGTGTTTAGATGAGGGGTTAGTTCGTATTTGAGCTCGTGTAGGATGCAGCCTGGGACACCATCTGGTCCCATTGATGCTGTGTTTTTGGCTTTGGAGAGGGCTATTTTAACCTGAGTATCTGTGATTTAAGGGGCTCTGCATTCTTCTGGAATGGTTATGGGCCCTTTTGGGGGTGAGAGGAGGGTGAAGTTTGCACTGAACCTGTCTGCCAGGATGTTGGCAATATCAGTTGGTTCAGTGTATTTTGTGCCATTCTGCACTCACTCCGAGTAGATCTGAGCATTGCCACTTAGATTCTTGACATAGCTAAAGAATGCCTTGTGGTTATCATTGGAGTCCTTGGCAAGTTTCCTTTCAAAGCTCGCCTTGGATGATTTTATGAGGGATCATAGTTTCTTGCTGATACTTATCAGGGATGTCTTCCCTTCTTGGGATTTTACTCTTTTCTGTATTAGTTTCCTCCTTCTATTGTATAGCCTGTTTATGGCAGGGGTCCACCAGATTAGTTTCCTTTTCTTGGAGGATTGAGTCTTGGTTTTGCTTGGGATAGCATGATCCATACATTCTTGCAGGCGCCTGTAGAATGCATTAGTAAAGGATGTAAACCATGGATTCCTTAGGTTATAAAACAATGGAATCTTTCTAACTGAGAAAGTTGTTTAGAGGCGTACATTTATTTATGCATTTATTTGTCTGCATTTGTTTACTGAAGTAGTGCATTGATCTCTGTGGACCATTTGCAGGCACTGCCTGGATGAATAGACTCACTTAAGAAATGAACAAAACCTATTCACAGATACAAGGATATGCTAAAAACATGATAAAGGGAGTATTGTATTTTGTGACCAATGGAAAACAAAGGATGGATTAGGATGGGCTAGGAACCAGGAGAGAACCTGTGACAGATGGGATGAGCAAGATAGAAGGATTTTCTGATGATTTTGGTAATGTGCTGATATAAGGACAGCTTGATGTCTATATAGTTTCATAAATCCCAGATCAGGTTGCCAGACTTAAGGTGAATACCATTTCTGTGACAGTGTGCAAGACAACTAGTTTTACCAAGGATGACTGTATTGCATTTCTTTGTCTGTAGGAGGAGAGAGTGAGTGGAGCTTCAGTTGTTAGTACATTCAAGGCCCTGTTGTATTCATAGTGAATTGGGGAGGAGGTAGCTTAATCTGTAGTTTGTAGTTGTCTGTGAATTTAATCAGTTCCATCTACTTCAGAAAAATAGCTTATAAACAGGATTGGGTCTAGGAAAGAACATTGAAAAAAGTACTAGCTAGATTTTTCTTTTTGGAAAGGGTACCATGTAGCCTGATCATGTGTCCTGCTTGGTAGGCACTTCACAAAACAGAAAAACTACAAAGGGATTAAAGTTTAGTTGTCTTAGATACCAGAGTGGGAAGTTGTGTCAAAAGCAATGCGGAATGGAATTCCTTCATCTAGGGCTTTGCATAATATATCCATGGCAAAACTGAACCATGAGATGTCTAGAACCTGGAGATATTATGTGTTCTTATTGATTAATTGTGCAATAATTCATTCTGTGGCTTTACAGATAAAATTAGACAGGCTTATGGACCTGTAAATACTTACATAAGTGGAGGGATTGCCATTATAGAGGAGGATGACCATAGCATTTCTAAATTCTTTAAGTACATATCCTGTTGCTTTTACTGAAATTGTTTGTGAGGTTTGGCAAAATGACACTGTCTTTGAGAACATTTGTCAAATGTAACAGACATGATGTAGCATTAACAAGCCACACAGGTCTGTTGCACACAGCCAGGATATTACTAGTGTCCATTTAGAAAAGGTTCAGGATGATGTGTTTGGTGTACCTCACAGTTGAGAGTCAGCATGTGTCTATACATACAAGCATCAGGTGGTGCCCCCCCCCCAACTCAGATGGATGCATGTTGATGTACACCATTCTACAGGAACATAGCCCATGTGGAGGGTGTGTTGAAGTGTGTATTCAACCGTATCAGGAAGGTGTGTGTACTGTCACACCACAGGTGACCTGTGATGTTGTTACCGCCCATTGATTCTGTGTGATAGGCCTGGCTGAAGGTAAGACAATGCATAGTGCCTATCTTGTTCTTGCCTAGCATTTTGACTCCATCCCCAATGCAAGTATCATTGAGAAACTCTCCCAGCTGGGGATTAACCCTTACATCACTAGATGGGTAGCCAATTGGCTGACAGAACACATAATATGAAAGTTGGTGAATCAACCTGTAGTGGTAGAGCTGTGGCTATTAGTAAACCCCAGGGATATGTGCTTGGCCCTTTACTGCTTGGAATCTATTTCCTGACAGTTCAGGCTTAAGTATATGACCTTTGGCTTACCATGTTTGCTGATTCTTGCATATTGGGTGCAATCATTGAGTCTACCAATGATGATAACATAGTACAGCAGGAGATAACACAGGCAAATGATTGGTGACAAAGTCACACAATCTGCAAATAAATGCAGAAATGTGTGTTTATTTTGTCTTTTTGAAAAGTGGAATTCCATGCTAATTACAGGAATGACAACACTCCTGCTGTGCTGAAACCCAGTGATGCAGTAGGAAAGCATGTAGATAGCAATCTGAATGTCAACCACCAAGTGTCCACACCATGTTGAAAGCCTATATTTTGCACATCATAAGTAACACCATCATTTTTAGATCTTAGGATTGTATGATAGCACTGTACTCTTACCTCTGTTTTGTCTGTACCTCACCAGACACATGAAGCAGCAGGAGATACCACAGGGGTTTTTCATAAAGAAAATACAGGGCCTAGAAACCATGCCATGATGTATGTGGAGAGACTGAAAGGCATGTCACTGTAATCTATATCGTAGAGGATGAGGTGACTTCTGCCTGGCATCAAGGCCAGTCTCTGACCCTGCCGTAGTGGGAATAGTGCATATCCACAAATCAGATATAGCTGTTGACATCAGCAGTGGCATGTCTGTTGGGGAGAATATGGTAATAAGTGTCCCACATGCTGGTGCAAAAGGCTCTCTGTAATGTCAAGCAAGAGCACACACATACACACACCTAGTTGACTGCAGGGGGAATAGACTCCACCTAAGTACACAGGCTACAAACCTCTGTATTTAAGGAAGCTCCACAGCTCAAGTCTGATGTAGAGTGTCTCGGACAACATTTTATAGCTGATGACATAAGCAGTGTCTGTTGAGGAGAATATGGCAAAAATAGTGTCCCACATGCTTGTGTAAAAGGCTGTCTGTAATGTCAAGCAAGAGCACAAAACACACCCAGTTGACTGCAGTGAGAATAAAATCCTACCTAAGTTACACATACTACAGAACTCAGTACTTTATGCAACACCACAGCATAAGTCTGGCTTTTACAAGACTGCAGGTCATAGTCGTAGTAGAGAACATCAGCAGGCCATGTTGCAGAGAAGATGTTGGGAGGCCTGCATAGGTTCAAAGCTTTATAGGTTCATAGGTGGTTACTAGCCTAATGGGCCTAGGGCATTTACAGGAGGGTGGCCTAATGGTTAAGGTGTTTGCCTTGCAAACACAAGGTGCAGGGTTTGAGTCTAACAAGGGATAATTGGCTAGGCTTAAAATGGCTCGCAAGGGCAGTTAGCTTAGTACTAACCTATTAACTCAGCTGTGTAAAAACACAAGTACCCTTATAGAGCATAGTTAGATGGTCATTTATTTATTTTACATTTGTTTACCAGGAGGAGTCCGACTGGGCCAGAAACCCATTTTCAACAGAGACCTGAGAAGAAAAGCTCCACATACAATGAGACATGTATTATTACATTACGTTGGTAGACAGAACAGTTTTACATATACATATTGTTACATTACATTAGTAATCAGTTACAACCAAGGGCGCCCGCAGGCAGGTGCAAGGGGGTGCACTTGCACCCCCCTGGAATCGGCTAGATAATTACAAAAAAAGGTTTTTTTTTTTTTTTTTACGTACATTCTCCTTTAAGAAGAAAGAAGTCCGAATAGTCCAGTCGCAGGCGTGCTGACATCATCGCTGTCAGTTAGAGGTTTGTGAGCGGGAACTCACACAGGCAGGACCTGAAACAAACAGAAGATGGGAGCAGGACCTGACAACCGGACACTTAGCAAGCAGCAGCGGGACCTGGAACAGAAGGAAGGAAGATGGGGCACTTTCAGGTAGAGAGAGGTGTGGGACCTGAAACAAACGGAAGGAGGGACACTTTCAGGTAGAGAGAGAGGTGTGTGTGTGTGTGCGTGTGTGAAATGCCCCAGGTGTACATGGTGGTGGGTAGTGAATAAGGCTTGAACCCTGTACCTTGGGCCCAAGTGGCAAGAGCCTGAATTCCCTACCCACCACCATTTGTAAAAATGTTGCAGGATTTTCCCTCATACTTTTTCTGTTCCTCATAAAATCTGTGGTTTCTGCATTTGTGTCCTTGTTGCCTGACAGCTACATGTTCTCTGGTTTTATTCTTGGCTGTCTGGAGTGTTTCTCCCTGGGCCCCTGCTAAAACTTAGCTTTTTTCAAAGTCAGACTTTCCTGGTTAACAAAAGTTAAAAAAAATGGACACACTTGTCAGACTTCATATTCTTCAGAAAGTGCATGGTAACAAAAGCTTTTATTCTAGCAATTTTCTAAGTGTACAAGATGGATATTTGAAATGTATCCCTGTGTTTGGGACTGTATCCCCCCCCCCCCCCCGGCTTCGTCCAGGTTTTGTGCTAGGGTTGAGAGTTATGGTAAGAACTGAATTCACTGAATATGTTTGGGGGCTGTATTCACCCAGTATTGGCTTTGTTTAGGTAGTGTTTGGGACTGTATTCCCCCCATTATTGGCTTCATCCAGGTTTTGTGCTAGGTTGAGAGTTATGGTAAGAACTGAATTCACTGAATATGTTTGAGGGCTGTATTCACCCAGTATTGGCTTTGTTCAGGTATTTATTGGCTTCATCCAGGTTTTTGCTAATGTTGAGAGCTATGGTAAGAACTGATTTCACTGAATATGTTTGGGGGCTATATTCTCCCATTACTGGCTTTGTCCGGGTGTTATTTGCTAAGAGGTTGAGAGCTATGGTGAGAACTGAATTCACTGAATGTTTGGTGGTTGTAGTAGTCACCCATTATTGGCTTTGTTCAGGTCTTTTGTGCTAAGAGGCTGACAGCTGTGCTATGGTGAGAACTGAATTCACTAAATGGTAGCTATTTAAGTTTCAGTCTTCCTCTTTCACAAAACAGTTGATTTGACGTAGTGGTATGTTGCTCTGACTGTTTTGCACAGGGTCCCCTGGGTTCAAGACGTGGCAGTGAAATGTATGGTGGTAACGCAGCATTTTATTCTAGCAACTTTCAAACATTATACAAGCAATGTTTAAAATGTGTCCCTGGTTTTTGGCCTTTTGCCCCCCCCCCCAACAAATTTTGGCTTTTTCCAGATTTCTTGTGCTGAAAAGTTCAGAGATACAGCTGAGTGTCGAGTAGATTTTACAAGGAGCTGAGAGCTGCAGGGGAGCAAAAGTTTAGTGCTGCTTGTGTTTAGTCTGCTTGCATTGTTAATAGCACAACAGATAGTGTATTTGCTTTAGATGCTGAAGGCTGTGGGTTCTACTCCCACAGTAGGTAAATGCATTGCTGATGCTGTATTGTGTTGTAAAGGGGGTGGATGCTGCAGTCTTTTTGGCAAAGATACCTAGTAACTATGAACCTGTTAACAGTTTGCTATCCATTCCCTATTGCGGTATTACTAGCTTTTCATTTTTTTATTGCATGCAACAAAAGCAATTTATTCTTCAAGGGTAACAGGCACTTTATTTGTAGATTAAACAATGACATATAAAGTGTTTGCTAGCAGCAACCTCTTTATTAGTTACAATTTTTTCAATGTGGAGTTTACTACTTCAGATATTGTGTATACTTTTTACTGATTCTGGTGGACTTGAGTAGATGGAAATGTTCTGAATTGGGCAGTTGTGTCATTAGTGGATGCATTTTGTTTCATTGTTTACTGGAAAAATGTTCAAAACAATAAATTTAAAATGCCCTCTAACAACTGTACTGTATTGTACAAGGAATATAATGTAATACAGTCAGGAAGGTGTATCAAAGAGCACGTGTATGTTATGTTCGAGGGGCCTATGATTTTGTAGACAGCCCAGAGTTAATATTTGCCATTGGCAAAATGTATTTTCTCTGAAAGTGGGTTTCAGTGCTGTTTCAATGCATGCGAGTTTCAAGAGCAGAGAAGTTTTAATGTTGGTCTATTTTCATTGTGAGACTGCATTGCTTTAACAGATATGTATTAGGGTTTGTGCTGTAAAATGCAAAATAAAACTTTCAAATGAAATCCTAAATCATCGCAGAAGTAAAGCAGTATGCACATTAGTGTTTATGATAAATGGGGCAAAATAACCAAGGAATGGGACATTGGAATGGCTGCAGGGGGGAGGCTCCATTTGACCATGATTTTGTGAGGGGGGGTAGCAAGCTCAGACAGCCCCGGTTGAACTATACATCTCAGTTGTCCATATCTTTACAGAATGAATAGATATTTGCTGCTTATTTTTGGTTTGTTCCTCAAATTTGTGATTTTCTTGCAAATCATTTAGGAATGAAGCCATTAAATGACAGACATTGAGTTTCAGATGTCATAACCTTCAGAAAAATGCATGCTAATGCAAGACTGTCTTTACGTTTATACAAGAGCAATTTTTAGTAGTGTTTGTATGTTCCCCAATATATGTGGCCTTGTTCAGATTTCCTGCATTAAGAGGTTGAGAGGTACATGCAAATCACTTTGTAGATTAGGAATATCCAAACATCTCAATTGTCCCCAATTCTGGCTCAAAATGTTGCTCTCCCCTAATAATCCCTCCTCCAAAATGGCAATTTTGGAAGAAAATGTGGAGGGTTTACAATTATATATAACTGTAATGATCACTTATAGATTACCTTTATTTCAGAAATGCATGTGGATGCTCTTATTTTGTTAGCTGCTTCAAGTTAACTGTTAATATTAAAAAGGTGTCCCTTTTTTGAGAGGTAATTTTGCATCACATTTTGGTCCGTTTTTCATAAAATTGTGGTTTACTGGCAAATTAGTGGCAAGTCATTAAAGATTGAAGTTAGAAAATAATGGCAGACATTTGAGTTTCAGATTTCATACCCTTCAGAAAATTTGTACTAATGCAAGATCTACCTGTTCTATTTAAGTTATAAGAGCAATATTTAAAAATTGGCCTTATTTTTGGGCTTGTGTCACACTTCTAGTTCTATGTATGGCTTTGTCCAGATTTCTTGCTCTGAAGTTGAGAGGTATGAGTGTCAGATCCATCACTGTCAGCCAGAGACATTTCAAATTGTGACATACTTATTGCACCCCACTCCCCATTGTAGTGGCTCTGGATGTGTCCATGGAAGGCAAGGAGCAGTTATGCAGTGTAAGTGTGCAGAGTATTCCCCCATCCAAAGTAGATCACAAATACGACCGTGGCTTTTCATCTGTCCTTGATTTTGCAAAATGTTCTGGTTTTCTATCAGATTTTTGTACTGTTGATTTATGCTTCTTATTCTGGAACTGTATGCTGTCACAGTGCCCTGTTGCTCTGTTTAAGTAGCCATGGTTTAATGAACATCAGGTAAGCTTGTCGGAGATTGTAAGATACAAGTAAGCTTTAGTAAGCTTGTCGGATATTGTAAGATGCAAGTAAGCTTTAGTAAGTATATTGCTAAAGAATTACCAGCATTGAAAGCCTTTTCGTTGTTGCCATGCAGAGAATATTTACATGACTAGGTAATATATAAGCCTTGGGTATTGAAATGCATATGACAGTTTTATTTATTTTATTTGCAGTTGGTTTGCCAGGATAGTCCATTGGGCCAAATGAACCCGTTTTCAATGGAGTCCTGGGGAGAAAAGCTCCAAAACTAAGTAGGTTATTAATAGATATACAAATTATACAATTACACAGAAGTAAGGAGGAGGGAGATAGGTTAAGTTTAGAAAGTTTAGTTAGTAGCAGGCTGTGAGAGAGTGTCAAAGGCCTTAGAGAGGTCGAGTAGTAGGGTAGAAACAATTTGGCCAGAGTCACGGGCTTTGTTTACAGTTTCAAGGAAGGAGAGGAGGGCAGTCATAGTGCTATGATGTGGTCTGAATCCATGTGTGGGAGTTAGTAGGTGATTATCTAAGAGATGTGGAAGGAGTTGTAGTTGGATACACTTTTCTAGGAGTTTAGAGATGGGGGACAGAATAGCGATGGGGCGGAAATTAGTAACATTGTTGTTGTTGCCACCTTTATGTAGAGGTATGATAAAGGCCCTTTTCCAGACTTGGGGTACTATACATTCTTGGATAGAGCAGTTGATTAAAATGCTAATAGGGTAGCGATTGCTTCAGCAGCTTTGCTAAGAAAGTAAGAAGGGATGTTATCAGGAGCATTGGTGCATGGCTTCAGTTTCATAAGGAATTTCTTTATAGTAGAAGTGGGTATAGGTTTAAATGAGAAAAAGGAGTGTGAAGAGGGTGAATTAGGGCAGATGAAGCTGATGAAGTAGTAGGAGGAGTGGAGGGATGGGAGTTAGTAGATGGGAATGAGGAAGTAGTAGCAGAGTGGGGTAGAGATGGTTGGGGATGGTAAGGGAGTTTTGGAGAATGTGGTGTTAGAGAAAGATGACGTTAATTTGGAAATGGATTCAATGAAAAGAGTTAAATTGGGTAGCCAAGTCTTGGTCAGGAGCGTTTGGGTCTGGGGTAGGGGTATCTGGTTTGCTGGGGTTAAGTAGAGTAGAGATACCTTTCCAAAATTTCTGAGGGTTTGATTTTATTATTTTGAAGTGTGGAAAAGTAGTTTTGTCGGTCGAAGATTATGAGCTTTTTTACCTTATTTCGAAGTATTTTATATTCATTGTAATAAAAGGACAGGATTACAGTATTTTCAGAAGCTCATTACATTTTATTGCAGACCAGTGTCTTATAGCAGTGTCTGTGTGTTAGTACACTTGTAGTTGGGTCAGGGTGGCTTTAATGGTATATGGTAAATAAGCATTGCTACCTTACTTAAAAGCCAAGCCCTGCAACAACTAGCTCCACACTGAAGTCAAAACACAATAGCTCTGGTGGGTAAATGTACTCTGTAGTAATCAAAAAGGCAAATGTTTAAAATAACTACAGCTTATGTGCAAACACAATAGGTAGTGATGAAACAATGCTCTGCTAAAATGCTTTAATGCTCCACATTGCTGAGCTGCAGATCAGTTATCACTGGCTACCAGGATTTCACCCACTTCAGCTCAAGCACGGTGCCGTTCAGTGCAACCTTCCCAGAACTAATTTGTCTGACCAGAATTATTTGGTGTGTGTATAAGAGGAGGTAGCATACCCCTCAGCTGTCCAGATTTTTGCCCCATATTCCTCCTAAAAAGGATTGAAGTTGCTAAATGAGACATTTCAGTTTTAGATGTCATGTCATTTAGAAAATGCATACCAACACAAATCCTGTTACTCTTGCAATTTTCTAAGTTTCTGAGAGCCATATTTATAATCTGTCCCTATTTATTTTAGGCTTTGTCCAGATTTCTTGCACTAAGGTTGAGGCCTTGAGGGGTGTGGTATGTTTGTGAGAAAGTGAAATGCCCAAGTTAGAGTTAACAGGTGGAATTTTCAAATGCATTTTCAAGGAACTGTGAGTTTTAAGGAAGCTAAGTTCACTGCTGCTCATGCCAAGTCTATTTACAATGTGCAACTGTTTTGTTTAGCAAATGGTATCTCTATTGTGGTATAAAGTTTTAAAGCTATGTTAGTAGCACCACAAGTAGAATACTTGCATCTTAATGTAAAGGCTTGAGGTTCTATTCCTACAGCATATACATTTGTATGCTGCAGTCCTCAGGATGTCCTCCTTTGGATGAGATGCCTAATAACTATGAACCTGTTTTTCAGCTTGTCATCCATTTTCTATTGCAATATACCAGCTTACCATTTTTTAATTTAACATAGGCAATTTATTCTTTGACGGCAACAGGCACTGAATTTGTAGATGAAACACTGAAATATACAGTTGTTTTCTAGCAACAACATCTTCATTAGTTTCAGATATCTTTAATGTGGAATTATTCAGATTACTTTTACTTCAGCAGAGTCACTCAAACAAGTGCTGCTGTATAATACAAGGGATATAATTCAATTATATATTATAATTAATACAATCAGGTAAATCAAATAACTTTTGCATGGCCCTAACGGTGTGCAAGGAGCCTATTGCTTGAAAACAGTTCAAAGGTAAATAACCTGCCACTGGCCAGATGCATTTTCTTTGAATGTGGGTTTCAATGCTGTTTCATTGAATGTGAGTTTCAAAAGTAGAGAAGCTTTAATGCCAAGTCTGTTTTCATTGTAAGACCTTTGTTTAGGTTTAGTAAATGTCTCAGTGTTTGGGCTATAATGTTTGAAATAGAAGTTGTAAATTAAATCCATCTGCCTGTAATCATTGTAGAACTAAAGCATAAAACAGTATGCACACAGATTTGAACAGTGTCTACAGTAAATGGGGAGAAATAGCCAAGTAATGGGACACTGGAATGGCTGTGTGGGTGGGGCTTGGGGTGGGTGGACTTGGGCGGGGCTGTGTTGGCAGGGGGCGGGGTGAGCTATGTGGGTGGGGCTCTGGGTTTGCACCCCCCTGCAAAAAATCCTGCGGGCTCCCTTGGTTACAACAGTTTTACATAAAAATCACACAAAAAGTAAACTCACTGATACATACAATAGTATTCAGATATACAGTTTCACATAAAAATCACACTTAGTAGTATAGCTTATACTTGGTAGGAATTATTTGGTGAATAGTCTCGCATGAGACTCAAATTTAGGAACACTGTTACCCTTAGTGTCTTAATGTAGCACATCAAGTAGTAGGTATTATAGATAATGAGGTTCGAACTCAGGATGTTTGTAGAGTCTGATTAAAGGTAATAAACTTTAAGTTAGGAACAGAGATATGATGGAAGAGAAGAATACAAGGTGTTGGGGGGGGGGTTGGTTTAGATCAGCCTGGTGAGTAGCAAGAGCATAGCCAGTTATTGTTTAGGTGACTCTTTAGTAGGTGTATGAAGTACTTTGGATTAGGTGTGTTTATAATATTTTGAGGGGTGGAGTTCCAGGTTTTAGAGATGTTGTTGGCATACAGTGAGTTTCCAAAGGTATTGTTCGATTTTGTGGCTTTTAGCATAGTTTTTCAGAGGAAAGTAGGAACATGGTCATTGCTAGCAGAACAATTTTGTGATCAGCACCAGCTGGCCCTGTCCATGAGGGACAATAGGTGCCACCCCAGGGGTGAATTTACAATTACCCATACAGATGTCAAGGTTGCACTTGAATAGGGTCATTGAGGAGCACTGTTTCACATGCAGTGGGAGCCTATTACAGAGATATGTCAATTGCTGGGAGATATATCTGTCTCCCTAGCATGTTCTGCTTATGTTCTAGGCTTGGTTGAGATCCCTGGAGCAAGTTACTCTTGTCCCATTTGATTTGCATATGTCCCATCATTTCCAGTAAGGCAGGGTCTGAGACTGCTCTGTAGGCCAACCATAGGTCACTACTCAGCAGCCTGCCTGACAGTGAGTACAGTGACAGGTCTTTCAATCTTTCCATGTATGTCATGTTTTGATGGCCCTGCATCCTCCCGGTCACAAACCTCTGTGTTTTTCCAGTTGTTGCAGGTGTCTGGTGAGGTACAGACAGAAAGGAGCCTTGTACTAAATTAATGGTCTGATAAAGGTAGAGTACAGCAGAACTATGACTTCCCTGGTCTTGGATTTGATGACCTTATTTATGTGGTGCACAATGTAGAATTTGTGTCTCACCACTATGGCCACATAGTGATTAAAGTGTAGATTGTTATCAACATGTGTTCCCAAGTCTTGCAACACTGTATTTGAGCTTAGAGGGGTGCTGTGTATGTTATGATTAGCTAGGGTACTTAATTGCCAAAGGGGACACTGAGGCATTTTTGGCTTTAAGGTTCAGTCCATGAGTTTGGCACCAATCATTTGTCTGTGTCAGTCCCTTCTGTAATATGTTAACATCATTGGGGGACTCTATATAACTTTGTCCAGTTGACAGTTATCTGCAGACTTTGTAAACCACAGGCCATCTACCTTTGTCTGGGCTTCAGAGAAATATTTTCCAAACAGTTGAGGGCCCAGCACAGATACTTCTGGTATACTACTGGTAAGTGATCTAGTTGTGGAGGTGCAGTCCCCAACTTTGACAGTGTGTGCTCTGTTGGTGAACCAGTTGACTATCTATCTAGTAATGTGTGGGTTAATTTGTTGATGGGAGATTTTCTCTATGATACCTGAATGAGGGATAGTGTAAAGGCCTTGGATAACTTTCCATAGGTGCTATGTCCAGTTATCCCTCATCAAGTTCTTTGGGGTCAGTATCAAAGAACTTCACTAGGTTTAACGCACAGTATCTACCCTTGACAAAGCCAGAATGGATTGGGTCAAGTAAGTTGAATGTCACCTATGTCCCTGTGGATAAGGTCCATGCTGATTCCTTCTGAGCCTTGTAGAGAAAGCTATTTAGGCTTATGGGTCAGTAGTTCTAGTTCTGCATTTTACCAGATTGATGTGCATTGCATATCACACAACATTTGATATTAACTTCTGTAGTGTCGGTGATGTATGTCTGGAAAAAATATTGAGACACCAGGTTTGCAGTGCTTGGGGGTATGCAACACATGACTGTATTGTAAATATGTGACATAATGTCAGATAGAGCCTTCAGTTTGTTATGTTTCCACATGTAATTTCATGTCATAGACAGTAAACAGCAGTAATACATAATAATATTTATTTTTTCATAGTGCGGCAAGCTTTGGGTTTGCTTGACGGTTGGCAGAGTGTTTGCGCATGCCAGATACACATTTCCAATACTATCCATGTTTGCGCATAGCTAAATAGTACATATATGTGAGACACATTGCTAAAGTCTGAGAGTTAGTACTGATTATATGGAACACAGCTGCTGCTTAACTGACTCTGTGGCAACAGGTGTAAATGCATTGACACATTTCTTTTTGAGCCCAGATGATACTAGGGTTGAATGCAAGTGTATCTCATACTTTTAAATACTTTTAAATAAACATTGATAATTCAATGACATGCATTCTATATAGTACATGTGTTGCCGTATGTTTGTATAGCACAGCTTGGTTAAGTGGCATTGTGCGGAGATAACCACAGCATTTTGCTGCCACTCACCATCACTGTCCATTGGTGTGCAATGCATACCTCTGCACAAAGAGCTCAAAAAGTGAGTGGGATACATTGTTTTTCAGCTACTAATGTGTGCTATGAATGATTCTATTTTTGACTAAATTAAAGGTGCTAAAATGGGGTAGATAGGGAAGTGGTGAAATGGGGGAGCAAGCAGAAAAAAGGGAAAGCAGTACAGAAATGTGCGGGAGGGAAGTAAGAAAGAAACATAGCTATCCATTTCATTAACAGTGTAAACTGAAAATATGTGCAGAATATTAACTGAATTTGGACTGTCACCTCCACAAAGTGGGTTAACCACAACACAGTCATGATGTTTAGCCAATTGGACCAAATCATGTATATCAAGAAGACACATCGGCAAAATAAAGAGCTATGTATGGGCCGATTTTTTTTTTTTGCTGTGAAGCAGATGCCCATTTTTTTATTTCAGTAAGAGAGGTATTTTGTGGAAGGGATGTAGGCATGTCTAGGTCAGCTACGTTGGGTGGGTGAGGAAGCAATTGCAGACATACAAGACAAGAGATAGGGACGGTGATGGAAACAAAAGGTTGGAGGACACTATGACTGGGGTGAGGGAGGGGACAATGCATTCTGATGCCGGTCAAGCTTGACGACAGTGAGGATAGAGTCTTCACCCACTGGACTGTCATCACTGTCACCTTACTCCACTTGTGGCTGGAGTGCTTGATGACTCCTCCTTCTCCTCCTCCTACCTACCAAACTGGAGAGCAGCCTCTCCATCTGGCATAGGCGTACACCAATTGTATGGCGCATGACCCTATGCACCACCCCTGGCATCTCGCTGCGGGTGATGAAATTACAGCCTCCGCCACTAATCCAAGTGGGTACCACTGCACCAGCTTCCTGGGCAGCAATACCTGAGTGTGCAGATAGCGCACCGGTAGCAGAGGCAGTACTGCCAGTTTGGCTTCCAGACATACTGGGCATCAGTGCTGGAGTCAGTGGAGCAGGGACAGGCTGATCCATTGGCCTACCTCACTGTGCTGTGTTGCATTTAGTGATGTGGTACACATGGATGTCATGCAGATGTTTTGATGACACATAGAAATTAAAAAGAGAGGTAAGGGTTGGGGTGAGAGAAAAAAAGAGATAAAATGTGTGCTATCATACGTGACATACTGGGCATTACTACAATTCTACAACTTAATACAGTTATACAGCTGTTTTTTTCTGATTTTTATCTGAAGTATTGCATTTAAGTATACATCCCAATAGATACACACTATACTACAGATTGCTGAAAGCAATCCTTGAAATGTGCATATATTGCACATATGCATATTCCAGTTATACAGATTACAGTTTGAAGCAGGGCATGTGTGCCACTGTTACACAGTTTTTAATTTAATGTAAATATTATTAAAGAAATGTCAGTATTATATAGTTGTGAACTGTGATATTTGAACCCACAACCTCTTACTACAGTCTAATATTGGACTCTTGCAATTAGTTTGTGTTACAGACTAAAGCATGTGTACTTCCTTTTGAAGTTGGGATATGCATGCTCAATTTAATACAACTCTATATAAAATACCAAAAAAGCTGTCTTTAACTTTTGATGGTACAATAACACTTGTCTTCTGCTGCATACATACCACTTGCTTCCCTCAGTCTCTCCAGTCGAGCAACACGAGCCTGTTGATTGAACTCATGCTACCTGGCAGCTGGGAAAGAACTAAAAAGAACAGAAGAGCATTATTCATACCAGTCTTGCCTGTATTAAGCTTTCTAAGTCTTACAATTACTCTCTTAATTTCATACATATGCAGTTGTGGGATGTTCACAGTGTCAAATTCCTCCCCCCAGTAGTTGAGAGTATCCCTTTTTCTCCTGTGCATGCCATTAAAATGATGCCTGTATTGCTCTCCACTGCATGGGATACCAGTAGCACTGGATACAGCCTGGGCCAGACTATTCCACATCTCAGACTTGTAGTGGGAGCCAGAATAGTCCCCATGCAGAAGCCTTTGGCTGTGGTGTTTTACAAGGAGTCCGTTAAATATCCTGGACTGCTGGACACCTCACCTCTGTGCCCTAAACCTTACACCTTCTCCTTTAATGCCAACCATGTCTACCAGCAGAGCTACAGCAATGGAGATGATGCGTTCCCTCCATTTCCAGTTTTTGCATTTACTGGTATTGCACAAACCCGAGCAATGCGTTTACATGATGTTAAGTGGAAAGCAGCAGTGCCAAGCAGTGATGAATTAAATAACTGCAATTGGAAGGTTAATCTGACACTTGGCATTAGTTTGAGGGATATCTACTGATGTAGACTAGAAATATATATTGGAATTTGGAAGTTAAATGTTAATTGAATTAGGTTTGCAGACATGCACTGGGGGCATAAATGCATGACACATTTGTTTTTACATTTATGTTGCGTCTTTCGGCTTTTCCCAGTTAGGGGTCGCCACAGCGGAACTCTGGTCCGCTAATGATTGTTAGTTGATTTTTATGTGCAGAGTTACCAGCCCTGACGCACAACCTTCAACGAAGGTACGCCCATTCATGCATGTCTCCATGCAGAAGACGCTCTAGCTGAGAATCGAACCGGACAGCGTCTTACTGTGAGGCGACATTTATACACTGAGAAAATTTATTTTTACACTCTGGGATTCAAACCTAGGCATGAGGGTAAAATGTTTTTTTCTACACATTGATTTTCTATGTTTGCCACAGAAGAAGTGCTGTTCAGACATAGGAATCATACATATGTACTGGTGACAGTTTGAGCTGTTACACATGTATGTGTATGACCTGACAAGGTTATTGGATGTAGATCCAGTTGTGTATGTGTTTTAGGTAATGGTGAAGGCCCAGATAGCAGAATTATACTTACAGAAATATAGTAGACAGTATACCCTCAGTCATACATTGGAAAACACAATAATGGTGTCTCAGCCATCATACTTATAATTCATATCAGTTCCACTATCTAAAGTGTTAGAAATGAGAGTGAATATAATGGGAAGTGGAACAACAGTAAAAGTGTATGGAATATTCTTTATTAGAACCAGGAGGCATGTGTATGGCAGTTTTACACTTACACCTGTTGCCACAACAATGTTGAAATAACACTTGTCTGATGTTCTTCGTACATACAGCTGCAGTCATCACACTAGGGTTATCTGCCATCAGGCGGTCCCTCGGTCGACTGAATTCCAAAGTCTTGGTCCAGCGTCAGTTGTCGTCACTTCTTCCCTGACGTCAGAGCGGCAGGGGTATAAAAGAGGCAGCCGACGCCATTTTCTTCAGTCTTTCTTTCCGCGCGGTGCCCGAAGCAGAAGCAGTTCGCAAGTGCCGGTCGGCCAGCTCCTGAGATTTACGAAAAAGTGTTTCAGCCGAAGTCTACTGTAAAGCTAAGTACCCCGTTGGGGAAACTTTTCTTGCCTCAGACCGATGTCAGATAAAGTTAATAATTGTATTTCTTGTGGGAAGCAAATACCTCATAAGGATTTCCACTCTTACTGTATACCTTGCTTAGGGCCAGACCACGACGTCTCGGCCTGTCGTTTTTGTGCTAGATTTAACAAGCGCACTATTAAGTGCCGGGCGGAGTTCGCCCTTCATTTCTTTGGTAAAAAATTTAATTATACTATGTCGTTGGACATTCCGACGCCTGTTTTAAGTAAAAAACGCAAGGATAAGGACAGACACCCGAGGCCTGCTCCGAGTACTGAGGCCTCGCTAAGGCCGACTACCGGTTCTCCGGTTCTCAGCGAGGCGCCTACGCAGCCCCTGCCAACCGATGACACCTTTTTACCGGCGTCCACAGTACCCGAGGCCGCAGGTGCCTCCACCTCTATTACCTCTGCAGGTACCGACGTCACGCTTACTGGTGAGATGGAAAATGTACCTAGTCCAGCCACTTCTGAAGGTGTTTTCAGGCCTTCCTCCTTTACCATCAAATCGTTCACTAAATCCAAAACTCCTATGAAAACCAAAAAAACAGGTTCTCAGTCCGCTCCTCAAGGCCCCATGCCTAAAAAACAGATGCTTAAAATGGCTGAGGATTTGATCTAACTTAGGGGTTCTCAACCCCCCACAGACAAAAGACCCAGGCTGGAGGAAGAATCCCCTTCCTCAGACCAGATTTCTATTGTATCAGACCTTTCTGAGGACCAGGATTTTACCTACTCCCCCTTTGAAGATTCTGATGCTGAAGAGTCCATTCCCTCTGTGTCCCCCCCCCCCCCCGAGGATTACTCTTTTGGGGAAACCCTGCATACACTGAGAGAGCACTTCCATTGGGAAGGCCAAGATTACTCAGATTCAAAGAAAAGGCTCAGGGAATTCCTGCTGCTTCCCCAGCATAGGCCTCTGGCTATTCCTCCAGTCTTAGCCATTTTGGATGATGTGTATGCAGAAGCCAGTCTTAATCCAGACTCTTTACCCCCTGCTCCCGATAAGCCAGACAGGTATTACAGGGTTCCGGATTCACACCAGTTTCTTTACAAAAGCCCTACTGCTGACCTATAAACTATTTCACAGGGCCCTAAAGGGATTAAGGCCTCTACTGCAAAAAACCCTTTACCCTCAGAGAGAGATTCAAGATCATTGGAAAGGTGGGGGAAAAAGGTGTATACATCTGCCACTTTAACCATGAGAGCATTAAACTGTCAATTCCATATGTTAAAGTACCAGCAGTTTTTACTGTCTCAGCTGAAAAACAAAATGACACAAGCAGAGCAACCAGATTTGAAAGAGCTGCAGGATTTGTTGCATGGAGCAGAACAAGTGGGGAAGCATGCCCTACAGTCTGGTTTTGATGCTTTAGAAGCCTCATGCAGGGCTGCTGTCACAGGGTCTGTCATACATAGACATGCTTGGCTGATAGAGCAAACCCTACCAGATCATGTCAAGGCAAAGTTGTTGGATGCACCACTACAGAAAGATGTATTATTCGGTGTTAAGGCCGAAGAGGTACTAAAGAAAATGGAGGAAGAAGCAAAATCTATGTAGACAGTTAAAGATTTCTTGCAGGTGCAGCCTCCACGCTTCAGCAGAAAATGGCCTTCCAAAAATTGGTCCTTTCCAGCCATGGACAGACCTCAAAGAGGCAGATACAGACGCCCCAGGGGTAGAGGACAACAACAAGGATCTTACAGAGGTAAGCAATGGCAAGCTCCAGGCCCTAGAGGTGGAGAAGATAGGCCACAGGCATTTAGAAAACAGACACAATGACTTTCCCCTATGCCTGCCAAACAAAACTATAATGGCAGCACCTTTGGGTGGAAAACTAGGCTTATTTTCAAACAACTGGCACATTGTTACAAAGGACAAATGGATTCTGGAAATTATAGACAGAGGCTACAGGTTCCACTTTCACACCCTTCCAAAAATGAGAGGTATGCCAAACCTGCCACACAATCAATGGGCAGAGGCACAAAAACAAATCTCAGCTCTCATAGACATGAAAGCAATTCAAGAGGTACCTGCAAAAGAACAAGGTCAAGGTTTTTATTCAAGGCTATTTCTGGTACCAAGGAAGGACAAAGACTGGAGACCCATCTTAGACCTATCTATTCTAAACACATATCTAGAGGTACCAAAAGTCAGGATGCTCACACTACAGCAGCTTCTTCCCATGCTGGGCAAGGAGTCTTGGCTGGTAACGTTGGACCTCAAGGAGGCATACCTGCATGTCCCTGTAAGACAAGATTGCAGAAGATACCTCAGATTTCTTGCAGATTCAACCCACTATCAATTCTCTGCACTGCCCTTTGGCTTATCTACTGCACCCAGAGTATTTACGAAATGCCTGGCATCAGTAATTGCTTTCTGCAGACAACGAGGAATACAAATCTACCCATATCTGGCCAACTGCCTGATCCAAGCGGACAGCAAGGATACTCTACTGCAACATCTGGCATTTGTCATACAAGTACTAAATTGCTTGGGGTACACAGTGAACAAAAAGAAATCAAAACTAATACCCTCTCAACAGATAATTTTCCTGGGTGCCAGCTTAAATACAATGACCCAGATGGCTTACCTCACGCCAGAGAAACAAGGGCAGCTGTCTCAATACTTCAACAAAATGGCAACTTTAACCAGGCTAACTGCAAGGAAATTCCTGCAGGTTCTGGGATTTATGGCATCTTGCACCCTACTACTACCATTTGCAAATCTGCATATGAGGAAACTACAATGGTACCTAAAAAGCTTATGGTCTCAACACAGCCACAGCTTGGAAACAATTTTACCACTTATTCCATGTCTTCAAAAGGAATTCCTGTGGTGGGCTTGAGCATGTCAAAGAAACATGGGTCTCCCTTTTTGCATACCACAAGCAGACCAAAGCATCACAACAGACGCCTCAGAGTATGCCTGGGGAGCACACATGGCAAATCAGTGCATCCAGGGAAAATGGAACCAAAGCCAAATGCACCTGCACATCAACCAAAAAGAGATGCTAGCTGTGCAAAATGCTCTTATGACTTTCAAGGACCTTCTGCATCCAGGACAGCTTCTAATAAGGACAGACAACACCACCGTCATGTGATACATAAACAAGCAGGGAGGGTCACATTCCTACCCCCTGTGCAGACAAACTATGACCCTGTGGAACACAGCATTAGAATTGCAGGTTCAACTACAGGCACAGTTCATACCAGGAAAGGAAAACACCCTGGCAAACAGCTTAAGCAGAAACATGACAGATCCTCACGAATGGAAGCTGCATCCCCAAGTGTTCTCAACGATAACCAAAGCATGGGGGCAGCCGGACATAGATCTATTTGCTACTCACAAAAACTACCAGTTGGAAAAATTCTGCACAAGGACCTATCATCCCAAGGCCTGGAAAGTGGACGCTCTCTCTTTCAAATGGACAGCACTGACAGTCTATGCCTTCCCGCCTCTGCCTCTACTGGCCAAAGTTCTACTAAAAACCAAGGCAGAGAGACCACAAATGATTCTCATTGCTCCACTGGCCACAACAGCACTGGTATCCTCTCCTAAAGAACCTCTCACACTCACCACCATGGACCCTTCCACAGGTTCCTCTTCAACTGTCACAGCACAACTACAAGACACTTCACAGCCAGCTCAAAACTCTGAATCTAGCTGCATGGAAAATTCCTTAATTTGCCAACAGTCTCTCCTCTCCAAGGAGGTACAGAAAGTCATCCTGGAAGCCAGGAGACCCTCAACTAGAAAAACCTACTCTGACAAATGGAAATGCTTTTGTTCCTGGAATCAAGCAAAGGGCCAGAATCCTTGGGTAATGAATATACCCCAGATCTTACAGTACCTAGCTGAAATATTAAACAGTGGCCTTTCCTTCTCTTCCATCAAGATCCATGCTTCAGCCATTTCAGCACAATACAACACGGATCCTCCTTTATTCTCACACCCTCTTTTAAGGCAGTTCCTCTGAGGGGCAAAAAATATAAAACCACCATGGAAGCTGCCAGCTCCACCTTGGGACCTCAACTTTGTATGGAAAACAGCCTTGCTTCTGGCTATTACCTCAGCACGCAGGGTTTTGGAGCTACAGGCACTCATGGCTGTGCCACCATTTATCATCTTCCATCAGGACAGGGTCTCTTTATGAACCAACCCTACCTTCATGCCGAAGGTAGTATCCAGTGTGGCTTTGAATCAGACTATTCACTTACCTTCCTTTTATCCTAATCCACAGAATAAAGGGGAGAGGCTACTCCACTCCTCGGACATTCACAGGCAACTTCGCTATTACCTGGACAGAAAAAAGTAATTCAGAAAATCTGACCAACTCTTTGTGTCCTATGCTACAGGTGCTCAAGGAAAAGCTATTTCCAAACAAACTATATCAAAATGGATAGCCCACTGCATACGCTTTTGTTACTCTTCTCATGGGAAACCAGTGCCTGAATACGTCAGATCCCACTCCACCAGGGCCACAGCTACCTCAGCAGCCTTCCTCAGGGGGGTCCCTACCAAAGACATTCTGGAAGCAGCTACTTGTAGTTCAGTACACACTTTCTCCAAGCACTACCACCTTCCACTTTACTCAAAATCTAGAGCGGGCTTTGCCACAGCAGTCCTGCAGGGCATTCTACCCCCTCCTAATTCAGCCTAGTACCAGCCACCCTATCTTAGCTTTGGGATTCTACCCAAGTGTGATGACTGCAGCTGTATGTACGAAGAACATAGTACAGTTTTGTACCTACTATAAATGTAGATGTTTGAGTACACATACAGCTGCATTCCAGGTTACCCTCCCTCCATCCCCTCTTAAGGCTACAACTAGGTTTTTGACAAACACCCTCTGCATACCACCTATTTGGGGTTCTCCTTTGTGGTGTATTTGCTTGCAACTACTGTTTTTTGACTTATTTCTTAAGTATGTTTGCATAACATTATGTATTGCCTTCCTTTCTGGGGGCACCTGACATCTGGGGCAAGAAAAACTGAAGAAAATGGCGTCGGCTGCCTCTTTTATACCCCTGCCACTCTGACGTCAGGGAAGAAGCGACGACAACCAACGCCGGACCAAGACTTTGGAATTCGGCCGACTGAGGGACCGCCTGACGGCAGATAACCCTAGTGTGATGACTGCAGCTGTATGTGTACTCGAACATCTACATTTATGGTAGGTACAAAACTGTACTTTTTTCAGTTCATTGCTATAAACTGCACTGTCACAACAGTAACAAAAAAGGTTGCATACCCTGTACTAGAACCAAAGACCATCTGTATTCCAGCCCTGACCTGCTACCATAGGACAAATTACATGACATTCCCTAATTTACTAACCATTCTTAAGGTTTCTGTGTTAACCACCACACAATGCCTCTTAGTGGGTTTGCTTTGTGCCCAGCAGAATTAATTTAATGTATCCTGTTTCTATTATTGGCTATCTGGTTATTGTCTATAGGTGTTCTGTCTGCTTCCTGGGTGGTCCAGTTGTCCAGTTTGTACACTGCTAATGCAAATGAGATAAGCACAGCCAAATCTGGCATTCATTTTCTTCTGTTTCCCATGATTGCACTAAGTGGTGCATTGTGCAAACACTCTCCCCCTCAAAAAAAAACACAAGAAAGAAAAGTAAAAAAGGACACATAGTTGAAATGAGGAAAATTATTCTATAACATACACACTAGAAAATGTTGGTTCACATGAGATATTTCTACATAGATCTGGATTTGAACTGTCACACCAATGAACCTTCAGATCACAGGAGGGATGCTTTATCCATCTTTGCCACACAAACAGCTTTGCAGTAAGAAACTGAAATCATTCTGCATACAACCAACTGAAACATCATCTATGGCAGTATGAAACCATACAGCTGTTATTTGTACATTTCTTATTTTTGGATACAATGCACTAGGTGATCACACAACCAGTTATGACTATTACTTGCAAATATACAGCTCTGTCTTACTGCTCAGTGCTTGTTGGTCATTCTTCTCTTATCTGACCAGCCATACTATATCATTGGCACTAAAATGTGTGAGGAAATTAAATGGAAATAATATCATATGCAGTAGCCAACAAATGAAGGTGAGATTGGATGTTAATGAACAAAACCTGTGAATTGTGTGCTGCTTACTTAACATTTCCAACCTTACATCTAAGACTTTGTAAGTCTAACCTGACACAACCACTGGATGTAGAGCAGTATGCAGGGCTGTTGTGTTTTCCTTCTCCCAACCAGTAATCATTCGCAGTTACAATCCATTAAAAACAATCACTGAGGGAGTTTGATGGTCTGAAGGAGCGCGGGTAAGCAGCGAAAGCGCTCACCAGTTTGTTTTGTGTACATTTATTACTGTTATTAAAACTGTTTTTGCTCAACTTTAGGCTTTTGGACGTCCATTTTTGGAATATTATTGTGTTTGGACTTAGTCTGGGTTCCTACTGAGCTTTCGTTATAACCTTAAAAACTGAGGGAGTGCCTGCATTATGTATAACATCTACTACATGGAGCCAAGTATTTGGGATTCAGCAATTGTAATCAGTTCATACCTCATTTGCATCTTCACGGTGCTAACAGCCCTGAATCTACACCATATAAAAAGACAACCATGTAGTTATGAAAACTGAAGGTGAGGAGACTTGTTTATGTTGAGAACACAGAACAGAGGTTATTACTTTGGGATATATCTGCACAGAGGATTACTGAATTTGAGAAGGTATGCTTGCATTTTGTCAGCTACATTCTGCATGTTCTGGAATGTAATTAAGAAAAGTATAAAGCAAAGGCTTTTACACTTTTATCTGTATGCATCAGTTAGAACTGTACTTGATGCCATGGGCATGTTTGTCAACGCATTTCACAGTGATACATTACTGGCAATACCTTAAACTGAAATGTTCTTTGATAAATCTGTAGACATGTTAGAGCAACAGTTCATTTGATATCACTTTTAACATTTTAAATATGTTTTGTTAGCAAAATGTGTCATTTGCCTGTTCTTTCTTCTTTTTTTTTGGGGGGGGGGGCAATGCTCATTTCGGTTATGGCACAAACAAGGATATGTTTCCATTGTTACTGTCCTTTTTTCCATCCAGCCTGTTGTTTGTATTTCAAATCTCTAGACTGTTTTATGTTTCTCCAGTGGGTGATACTTTGTAGTTATGTGATACTTATATGCATTATTCTTCTGTTGTCTTTTAGGACACCCATGACTATGCCACCCAGGTGTCTCAATCATTGAAGACCACCCTTCATTGATGCTGAAATCCAGGTTATTGCTGCCACTTTTAGGCAACATGGTGCTTTCCTGCTTGAAAGGGGATGGTGAGATATGTCAGAATACAGATTTGGTGGCAAAGTGTTGACAGTGTTAGTGCTGTGGGCGGCCATGGCTGGACGTACAAACAGGTACGCCATAGAGCCACTGACATGATCACATCGGCACAGAGAAGAGCAGCTGCAGTGGCCCATGACTGGATGGGTACCAGGGTGGGACTACTACAGAGCCACCACTAACACCAAATGCAGAGTTCCTGTCCACTCTTAGGGATCCAGTCAGCTCCCAGGAAAGTGCAGAACAGCATTTCACTGATATCAGTGTGACTGTTTCAGGGACAGCAAGCATGTCCCAGGAAGAACTTCCACATAGGCTTTTGTATCTTAGTTGTAGAATACTGTTGTATAGTAAAACAATTTAAATCAATATGTTACGTCTGCTTCACAAGAAATTTTTTGGGGGGGGATTGAAGATTGCTGCAGTTAACAACACATTCTGATTAGATTGAAGATTGCTACAGTTAACAACACATTCTGATTGATTAGTTTACCTTGGAGTTGTCATCCAGGTTCTTGTTGAAAGTATAGTTAATGGACATACAAAGGGGCAACAGTATTACCACTTGTGATGTTCATCGTGCCATACTGCTGCAGTCATCACACTTGGGTTATCCTGCCGTCAGGCGGGTCCTCGGTCGGCCGAATTCCAAAGTCTTGGTCCGGAGTCGGTTGTCGTCGCTTCTTCCCTGACGTCAGAGCAGCAGGGGTATAAAAGAGGCAGCCGACGCCATTTTCTTCAGTCTTTCTTGCTGCGCGGTGTCCGAAGCAGAAGCAGTTCGCAAGTGCCGATCGGCCAGCTCCTGAGATTTCCGAAAAGGATTTCAGCCGAAGTCTTCTCTAAAACTAAGTACCCCGTTGGGGAAACTTTTCTTGCCTCAGACCGATGTCAGACAAAGTTAATAATTGCATTTCTTGTGGGAAGCAAATACTGCATAAGGATTTTCACTCATACTGTATTCCTTGCCTAGGCCCAGACCACAACGTCTTGGGCTGCCGTTTTTGTGCTAGGTTCAATAAACGCATCGGATTTTCCGACACCAGGTTTACCGAAAAAACGCAAAGATAAGGACAGGCATCCGAGGCCCAAAACGGATACCGAGGCCACGCTTAGGCCTGCCGCCGGATCTCCGGTTCTCAGCAAGGTGCATTCGCAGCCCCTGACTACCGCTGAATCCATTTTACCGGCGACCTCACAAACTGAAGTTGTAGGCCCTCCAGAGCAGATTATCTCTCCAGACCCCGACGCCACTCCGGACGGGGAACCAGAAAATTTAGCGAGGCCTCCAGTTTCTGAAGGCGTTTTCAAGTCTACTTTTATTACCATTAAATCTTACTCTAAGTCCAAAGCCCCTATGAAGATTAGGAAACAGGGTCCTCAGACCCCCTCTCAGCCACCCATGCCTAAAAAGCAGATCCTCAGGATGGCTGAGGATTTAATTACTCTTATCAGGGGTTCTCAGCCCCCCTTAGAAAAAAGACCCAGGTTGGAGGAAGACTACCCTTCCTCAGACCAAGCTTCCATTACCTCAGGTATTTCTGAGGACCAGGATTATTCCTATTCTCCTTACGAAGACTCTGATGCAGAAGAGTCAATCCCCTTGGTCTCCCCCCCAGAGGACTATTCCTTCGGGGAAACCTTGCATACTCTGAGGGAACATTTCCACTGGGAAGGACAGGACTACTCAGATTCTAAGAAAAGGCTCCGGGAGTTTCTTCTTCTTCCTCAGCATAGACCCCTGGCTATTCCTCCTGTTTTAGATATTTTAGATGATGTTTTTGCAGAAGCCAGTCTGAACCCAGACTCCTTGCCTCCTGCCCCAGTTAAACCAGACAGATACTACCGGGTCCATGATTCCCACCAGTTTCTATATAAAAGCCCTGCTGCTGACCCAGAAACCATTTCCCAGGGTCCAAAGGGGATTAAGGCCTCTACTGCTAAAAATCCTTTACCTTCAGAAAGAGATTCCAGAGCACTAGAAAGATGGGGGAAGAAGGTGTATACATCTGCCACTTTACAATGAGGGCACTAAACTGCCAGTTTCACATGTTAAAATACCAGCAGTTTCTGATCTCACAGTTGAAACAAAAGATGACACAAACAGAGCAACCAGATTTAAAAGAGATGCAGAATTTGTTGCATGGAGCAGAACAAGTTGGAAAGCATACTTTACAGTGTGGTTTTGATTCATTGGAGGCCTCATGTAGAGCAGCTGTCACTGGCTCTGTGATACGTAGACACGCTTGGTTAAAAGAGCAATCCTTACCAGATCATGTAAAAGCAAAGTTATTAGATGCACCATTGCAAAAAGATGTATTATTAGGTGTCAAAGCAGAGGAGGTTTTAAAGAAAATGGAGGAAAAGGCAAAATCTATGCAAACAGTTAAGGATTTCTTGCAGGTTCAGCCTCCTCGCTTCAGCAGAAACTGGCCATCAAAAAATTGGTCCTTTCCAGCCAGAGACAGACCCCAAAGGGGTAGGTATAGATGCCCCAGGGGCAGAGGACAGCCACAAGGTTCTTTCAGGCCTAGATAATGGCAACCAACAACTCCAAGAGGTGGCGAAGAAAGGCCTCCACCATTCAGGAAACAAACTCAATGACTTCCCCCTACGCCTGCCAAACAAACTTTCAATGGCAGCACCTTTGGGCGGAAAACTGGCTTTATTTTCAGAGAATTGGCACATTATTACAAAGGACAAATGGATTCTGGACATCATAAACAGAGGCTACAGATTCCACTTTCATACCCTTCCAAAAATGAAAGGCATGCCAAACCTGCCACAAAATCAATGGGCAGAGGCACAAAAACAAATTTCCACTCTCATAGACATGAAAGCAATTCAAAAGGTACATACAAAAGAACAAGGTCAAGGTTTTTATTCAAGACTATTTCTGGTACCAAGGAAGGACAAAGACTGGAGACCCATCTTAGACCTATCTATCCTGAACTCATATCTAGAGGTACCAAAATTCAGGATGCTCACATTACAGCAGCTTCTTCCCATGCTGGGCAAGGAGTCTTGGCTGGTAATGTTGGACCTCAAGGAGGCATACCTGCATGTTCCTATCAGACAAGATTGCAGAAGATACCTCAGATTTCTTGCAGGTTCAACGCATTATCAATTCTCTGCATTGCCCTTTGGCTTATCTACTGCACCCAGAGTATTTACGAAAAGCCTGGCTTCAGTAATTGCATTCTGCAGACAACGAGGAATACAAATCTATCCATATCTGGACAACTGCCTGATCCAAGCGGACAGCAAGGACATTCTACTACAGCATCTGGCGTTTGTAATAAAATTGTTGAATTGCCTAGGGTACACAGTAAACAAAAAGAAATCAAACTTAATACCCTCACAAGAGATAATATTCCTGGGTGCCAGCTTAAATACAATGGCCCAGATGGCTTATCTCATGCCAGACAAGCAAGGGCAACTGTCTCAATACTTCAGAAAAATGGCAACCTTAACCCAGCTAACTGCAAGGAAAATCCTGCAGGCTTTGGGGTTCATGGCATCATTTACTCTACTAATACCATTTGCAAAGCTGCATATGAGGAAATTACAATGGTACCTGAAAAACTTATGGTCTCAACACAAGCACAGCCTGGAAACAATCACACCACTCATTCCATGCCTTCAAAAGGAATTCTTGTGGTGGGCTCAAGCATGCCAAAGAAACACGGGTATCTCTTTCTCTATACCTCAAGCAAAACAAATCATCACAACAGACGCCCCAGACTACACCTGGGGAGCACACATGGCAGGTCAGTGCATTCAGGGAAAATGAGCTCAAAAACAGATGCACCTACACATCAACCAAAAGGAGATGCTAGCTGTGCAAAATGCTCTTACAGCCTTCAAGGACCTTTTGCATTCAGGCCAACTAATATGTGGTACATAAACAAACAGGGAGGAACTCATTCCTACCCCCTGTGCAGGCAGGCAACGACCTTGTGGAACACAGCATTGGCCTTACAAGTACAACTACAAGCGCAATTCCTGCCAGGAAAGGAAAACATATTGGCAGACAAATTAAGTAGAACTATGACAGATCCTCACGAGTGGAAGTTACACCCTCAGGTATTCTCAATGATAACACAAAAATGGGGAGACCCAGACATAGATCTATTTGCCTCCCACAGCAATCATCAGCTGAAAAAATTCTGCACAAGGACCTATCATCCACAGGCCTAAGTGGATGCTCTATCTTTCAGTTGGACAGCATTGACAGCCTACACCTTCCCTCCTCTACCTCTGCTGACAAAGGTATTACTAAAAGTCAGAGCAGAGAGGCCACAAATGATTCTCATTGCTCCGGATTGGCCTTGTCAGCACTGGTACCCTCTCCTAAAGAACTTGTCTCATTCACCACCTTGGATCCTACCTCAATTCCCACTTCTATTGTCTCAGCAAAATTACAAGATCCTCCACAGTCAGCTCAAGACACTAAATTTAGCTGCATGGAAAATACCTTAATTTGTCAATCTACACTCCTCTCAAAGGAAGTCCAGAATGTCACCTTGGAGGCCAGGAGACCCAGTACCAGAAAAGCGTACTCAGACAAATGGAAACAATTTTGTGCATGGAACCAAGCAAAAGGCCAAAATCCTTGGATGTTAAATATACCTCAGATTCTACAGTACCTAGCTGAGATGCTAAACAGTGGCCTTTCCTTCTCATCCATCAAGATCCATGCCTCAGCTATTTCAGCCCAATACAATATGGATCCTCCTTTATTTTCACATCCTTTACTAAAGCAGCTCCTCAGAGGGGCAAAAAATATAAGACCCCCCCCCCCCGAAAACCACCAGCTCCAGCTTGGGATCTCAACTTCGTACTGGAAAAATTGACATTCCCTCGTTTCTAACCTGCCTCCTCAGCAGAGCTACAATACTTATCATGGAAAACAGCTCTGCTTTTGGCTATTACCTCAGTATGCAGGGTTTCGGAGCTACAGGCCCTTATGGCAGTGCAACCTTTCATTTTCCATCAGGACAGAGTCTCTTTACGTACCCACCCTACCTTTATGCCAAAGGTAGTATCCAGTGTGGCTTTGAATCAGGCTATTCATTTTCCTACCTTTTATCCAAACCCCCAGAATAAAGGGGAGAGACTGCTTCATTCCTTGGACATTCACAGACAACTTCACTACTATTTGGACAGAACAAAGTCATTCAGGAAATCTGATCAACTTTTTGTGTCTTATGCTGCTGGTGCTCAAGGAAAGGCTATCTCCAAACAGACTATTTCAAAATGGATAGCCCACTGCATCCACTTTTGTTATTCATTTCATGGGAAAACACTGCCTGCACACATCAGATCACACTCCACCAGGGCTATAGCTGCCTCAGCAGCATTCCTCAGGGGGGTCCCAACCAAGGACATTTTGGAAGCAGCTACTTGGAGTTCAGTGCACACTTTCACCAAGCACTTTCACCTTCCACTGTACTCTAAATCTAGAGTGGGCTTTGCCACCGCAGTCCTGCAGGGCATACTAGCCCCTCCTAATTCAGCTTAGTACCAGTCACCCTTCCATAGCTTTGGGATTCAACCCAAGTGTGATAACTGCAGCAGTATGGCACGATGAACATAGTACAGTTTTGTACCTACCATAAATGTAGATGTTCGAGTGCACATACTGCTGCAGTCCAGGTTACCCTCCCTCCATCCCCTCTCAGGACAGGGTTTATGACAAACACCTCTAGCATACATCCAATTTGGGGTATTCCTATATGGTGTATTTGCTTGCAACTACTGATTTGTTTTATCTACTTATGTAAGTTTGCATAACATCATGTATTGCCTTCTTATTTGGGGGCACCTGACATCTGGGGCAAGAAAAACTGAAGAAAATGGCATCAGCTGCCTCTTTTATACCCTTGCCGCTCTGACGTTAGGGAAGAAGCGACAACAACCGACGCTGGACCAAGACTTTGGAATTCGGCCGACCGAGGACCCGCCTGACGGCAGGATAACCCAAGTGTGATGACTGCAGCAGTATGTGCACTCGAACATCTACATTTATGGTAGGTACAAAACTGTACTTTACTGTTAATTGTGATGATGTTGTCCTTACTTTTTGCTTAACTTCTTCCAGGGCCATATGGCTTGCTTGCTTGCAGAGGATACCCTCTTCTGCAGATGGTAAGCCAAACATTTTTATGTCAGTACAGATGAATAATTCAAAGAAATATTTATTGTGTGATGTTGATGTCAGGACTGTTGTGTGTATTGCTGTACTGTCTAATAGTGGCAGCACTGTTGATTTGTTAGTGTGTATTGGAGTATAGTAATTTAGGTATTAAGTGTTCCCGTATTTGTTGTTTACTATCATAGGTGATCCTGACATTGGAAGTGTGGGACTTTGATGTCAGTGTATCAACAGACTCTGATGATGATGGTGACCAAACAGATGCACAGTCAGGGAGGTGGAGAGGTTGAATTTGACACTGAAATTGACATACAGCCATCCCCTGCAATTCCATCAGACACAGCCGCTAGGCCTTCGTCAGTAAACTCTCTGATATTGGACAGGTGGAGGGTGAGGCAGTTGATCAGAGAAGTGTGGTTACTGCGGCTTCAGTACCTGTTGACTCCGGACATAGCCAAAGTGTGGGCAAGGTGCCATGCAGGAGGGTTGTTAGGGGTTCTTAGAGGAGGCCTGCTGTCCATCCTCCACCTGATCCAGGTGTCTCTTCCTGTGCCACTTACCGTATGTTTAGGGCCATCATGGAGGTACAGGCACATTCCCATAGGTGCTTCAGAGAAATACATAGGGTTGTAAATGTGGCACGAACTGACGTACATTACTGCTGCCACCATGTTGCTGATTCAATGGATCTAATGAATGACACATTGGAACAAGGGGTGTTTGTGATGGAATGAAGTGGTGTTTGTGATGGAATGTCTGCTAGGAGGGTAACAACATCCTCAAGGGCATAGATCAGCAACATCATCTGCTTTTAGCCAACTTGGCCATGCCTGATCATGCTTCCATAGTAACAGTACTTTCAGTACTCCATCAGTGGCTGAGCTGCCCACACCCAGACATAGAAGACCATGGCATCATGGTCCTGGGCATCCTTGTGAAGGGAGCTCATCCAGCAGACATCAGTCATGTTCAGGTAGCAGCAGTGCATATGACTGTGGGTGCGGACATGCCAGTACAATTCCTAGCAGAGACAGTTTTCATGGTCAGGGATGACAATGATGAACTTCCACCTCCACCATGCGTGGCTCACACCTGTCCAACATATCAAGATGTAGAGCTAACACAGAGCTTGTTGTGTTCTTGCAGACACTCACACACCAGTTTCACCTGGAGGACTCCTACAGACACTCACACGGCAGTTATGTGGTTCAGCTGTGCAGCTTAAAACTAATTTTGACTCAATGGCTATTTGTTGGTTTATCCAAATGTCTGCCTGCTTCCCTTTCTTAATCACACACACACACACACACACACACACTCGCCGACCTTTTGCATCAGCCTAGGCTTCTTGCCCCCCCCCACACACACACACACACACACACACACACACACACAACACACTCAAAGCCCCGTGCAAGTGATGATAACTGTGCCATATCCTTGTTTTGTATCTTTTGGATTCAGGGATACGTAAGCTTTGTGTCTGATGCCCAGGGTGCATAGCTGACTTAGTGCTTAGTACATCTGCATCTGTGATGTTGAACTGGTAATTGTACCTTTGACTTATATTGGTGTTAGAAAGTTAGACAGTTGATAGCATCAAATTTTCCAACTTTATTGTGAATCATCTTGTGAGGGTTGTGAAGTCTGAAGTGTGTATCATTACTTTCTAACGTCTGTCATTAATTATTTTCTAGTACAAACGTATGGTGCTAAACTGAGGGCATGCAGTGACCATCACTACTTTTGAGAAGTATGGCTGTGGGAATTTTTGATGCCTGAGGCCTACAACTTAATAATGGCCACATATAAGTCAAATAAGTCTCTGCTGTCATGTGCTAAGATCATTTTGGTACAAATCTCCCACCTTTTACTTGCTTAAACTACCAAGTAAAGAAATGCAACTATATGCTACTTACACGTATTATTACACAGTACACTCCAGGTTAAATACTTACCTTGTAAATGCAACAGTTACAACAGTTTTAGTTCAGGGCTGACTCTGTCTGATGCAAACAGTACACAGCCAATACATGGGGAGGTAAAGGTTGTAATGGTTGGCTGACATCAGTGTTACTATACGTATGTGGGTAGGAGGAAGGATTTAGGCCCTTAGGTGGTGAGTGAGTGTGCTATGTGTTATCTTTTAGTCAATGCATGGGCATATTGAGCATGCCTACATCTGCCTACACCCCCAGCAGCTGCTGGTTCCCCTTCTGACTCCTCATCTGCAGGTGGCTGTGGTGACCTTGGCATTGGTGGTGACCTTCCCCTTGTTGATCCTGCTGAAGCTTTTTCTCAGGGCAATGTTGGGTAGCATGGTACATACTGTGAATATTTCAGTACATGTCTGTCTGTTGTACTGATGGGCTCCCCCAGATGTGTCTAGGCACCAGAACCCTGACTTCAGCAGCCCAAACACATACTCTATATTTATGGTTTCAGTGTGTGCCTCATTATGGAGTTCTTCAGTGGGTGTGGTATGTGCATTTCTGATGGGTGTCATCAGTCAGGTTTCCAGTGTATAACCTGCATCCCTCAGTAAATGACCCTGTGGGATATCCCCCATAGAGATTATCTGATACATTTGAGAGATTTGTAAGGTATATGAGTTGTGGTAACTTCCAGGGTTACCAGCACACACATTCAGGATGATTCCCTTGGCATTACACACAACTTGGCAGTTAACAGAGTGGAAGCCCTTTCTATTTATGTAGAGCCTTCCCTTTTCCCTGGGTGATGCCTTAAAGTCTGTATGTGTGTAATCTATGGCACCCAGTACTTCAGGGTAGTGTGCTACAGGGCAGAACTCCTGCATATTTGTGCCCTGTTTTCAGGAGTACAGGAAAAATATATGTGGTCAGTGGTATGTTGGAACATAACATTCAGGAACTGATGGCGAATCCTGGATGATGATGCCTGTGACACCCTGAGCATGTCCACAGTTGGTTTCTGAAAGGTACCTGTAGCTAAGATTCTAAATGCTTACATTTGTCGCCACTGGGATGGTTTCTCCTTGGTTTGCTCTGGCTCTGAGTTGAGGACGACACTGGTTGGAAGTTTCTGTAGTGTGTCTCTATCCACCCTGTAGGGCTCTACAATTTCCACATCATGTAGGTTATGATAGACTTCTGTCTGTTGCACATACACATGAATTAAAACAACAGCATCCCTAAACATTCTTTTTGTGTAGACTCCTTTCTGTAGTGATATTCCAGTAGGTTTTAGAATTCACAGGGAAAACCAGCACTGAGTTTACTTGGTGGCTTTATAGCTTGTTGAATAGCCCCTCCATCTTGGATTGGTTGATTAGCATACAGTTCAGCTGCTTATTTTGAAATTAGCATGCCACAGTGTTTACCTTGTATGTTCGGCTCTACACACCGTGTAGAACCACTTACTGAATCTAAAACAATATGCTACTGTGTGTGTGCTGTGCACACAGTGTAAACAGACTGTATAGGCTTCATTGAATCTGGCTGATAGTATATCCTAATGCCTGCATATTTATATAACATAACCAAATATAATGTATGTCTGGTTATGTTATGTTCAGATGTACATTATGTCTGTTTATGTTATATTAACCACATATAGCCAGATAGTGTATAATGTATATCTGACTATTGTCCCTCCCTCTTTCTCCAGATATCACTATCCAGCCACAGTAAATATACCTTTTGCAAAAATTACCTACTCTTTGGTTATCTCACCTATAAAATGTCTTCTTAACCTACACAGTCCACATAACTAAATTAATACCTTTACGAGCCCTTTCTTCATTTATATTTAGATTACCAAGCATGATTACCAACATTTTTTTTTTGCTTAGCCCTGTACACCGTTAAGTGTATTTCGGATACATTTAGACAATACAGAAGTGGAATGTATATGGCAGGTAACTATAAGATAGGCTCTTTAAGAGAGGTTCCGTTAATTTTAACTAGTTTAAAAAGCTTCGTATCCTTGTGTATAAAAGTGATAAATCATTTTCCTGATCTATACCCTGGTCTGTCTGTGTACCTTGTACATTTTGCACTTTGTTGTGTGAGATCCAGGAAATGCCTTTAACCATAATTCACTAATTCCTAATTTTGGGGGGTTGTGAAGTTCTGTCTGTGCTTACAATTGAGCCTGTTTTTTATTTCTGCAACTTGTATTTATGTGACCTGTGGAGAGGTGTTTACTATTAATCTAATTTTTCTAGGGCAGGTGAATGTAGTTGTGGCTGAGTTGAAGTGGATTTCATCTGCTTAAAGTATTAGTAAAGGGGTGAATACAAGTAAGTTTTTTGTACCTTTGATAAAGTGTTAATCAGATTGCTCATGTAACAGTTGTAAAGTGAATAGTAGGTACATTGTAAGCTATACCTATAGACCACTGTGTGTATATGCCTATTGTATTTATGATGTTGTTAGGATGTGGTGTAGGGATATGGTCTGTACCAGAGAAAGTAAGTAGTGATGTTTAGTAATGAGAGAGTTAGTAGGATGCAGATGATTATTCATTGCACTGCTTTGCCTTTGTAAATTTTTATGTTGTGGGGATGAAGAGTATGGTTTGATAATAAAATGGGATAAGTGATTTGTAGGTAGATTTGGAATGTAGTGTGTACTGCGTAACAGAGTATAGAGAGGGAGATATAAAAGAAACAATGTGGGGTGAGTGGAAAAAGTAGTAGGGTGGAGGGGAACAGGGATTTCCAGCTCCCTCCAGCACTGAGAAAAACAATTAAGAGGTAGATGCCCTTCCATTCACAGGTTCCAGTATTCCTTATGACTGGGATTTCCTGCCTCATGTAGCCTGGTGTTTGACCAGTATACAAATGCCAACTGTTTCTTTAAGGTACACTGTACGTCACATGTATGCTCCTCACATAGCGTAGGGCATAATGGTGACATCCAGATATACCTTCCTCAGAACTTCTTTGCCGCCAGTCTGAATGCATTTCTCAATCATCAGTCTGAGCACCTATGTCTTTGTAGCCATTCTGAATGCATCTCTCAATCATCGGACTGAATGCCTGTGTCCTGTTAGCTAGTCTCTGAGCCATTGCAGAAAAGTGCCCCATTGGGGTTTCATTTTTTTCTTGACTTTTGGTTGCTTCTTGGTGTTAATGTCATCCAGGAAGGGTAAATGGTAGTGCAGGAGACAGATTCTCCATAAAGACAGCCATGAACAGTGCTTATTTTGCCTACCACTTCTCACAACCATAAGACATGATCTGTATGTCAGTCTTGCATACCAAAGACTCTGCAAAGTAGGTTTTCTTCTCTTGCTTTGTATCTGGAGAATCAGCAACTTAAGCTTCTCACTAAGGATACCATGGAAGGAACTTGCTGCCTCGAGGGTCAGCTGTTAGGGAAGAGGAAGGTTAAGAACCAATACTGGAATTTTCTTCTGTCCAGTCTCCCCAGATGTTTTTCCCAAGGTCAGTGAGAACCCAGAGGTTCACCTGGCTTTGTTGTTGGATTCCTCTGCCTCGACCAGGTTGGAGATTGGTGGAGATCTGGCTTTCAGCATGTCTGATGAGGCTTTCCAGACTACCGTTTCAGACAGTCAGGAGGAGCCACAGTTGATTATTTTTGAGGGGCCTAGGGATGTTCCTCAAATTTTAGTTAGGGAAGACGTACCAACTACTACTACTACTAAATGCTGTCCTGTGTCAGAGCCTTCTAAGTTTTACAGGGCAGACATCCTATTAAAGAAAAAACAAAATACTAAACATGTCTCTCCTGCTCTTAGGGATTCACAGAGTGAGTGGCAGGCCTTCACTCAGGGTTTGTTTAATGCTTTGATGGTATTAAAACCACCTCAGGTGGTTTCTCTTCCAGCCGACCCCCCACCTTGGTCCTGTACTCCCCTTATAAAAAGGCCCAGGGAACAGGATTCCTCTGAGGATGTTTGATTCTAATGAGGAATCCCTTGCTTACTCTTCCCAAGTTCTTTCTCCTTTGGACTGTGGGTCAAAAGAAGAGGAATTTAGCAGTCCTGATACTCCCTTTGAAGAAATTTCTTTTGGGGACACAGTCTCCAGGATGATGGAATTTTCTAAATGAGATTGCGCTCAGGTCTCTGAAATCCATAAGAGGTAATATGAGGTGCTGCAGATGGAATCTCCAAAACCTTCTGCTATTCCTCCTGTTCTGGCTGCTTTGTTGGATGCATTTTCCAGTGACTCTAAATTCCTAATTCTCTGCCCCCTGCTCCCAAGAAATATAATACATTTGATAGGGTGCATGTGGACTGTAACTTATCATACAAATGTCCTGCTGCGGGCCCCTCCTTTGCTTCCTTTGTCCAAGTTACTGCCTTCTGATAAAGATACCAAAACCATAGAAAGGCTAGGTAAGATGGTTTACACCTCAGCTACCTTGGCATTTAAGGCCATTAATTATCAGACCTATATGTCCAGGTATGTGTTGGCTCTCCTTTCTCAGGCTTTTCAGGTTATTTCTCTTCTCCCAGACTCTGAGGGTAAAACTTCTGGTCTTTCCCTATTAGGAACTTCCTCTCATTTGGTGCATCATTCCATCAAGTGTAGTTGTAATGCAGCAGATACCTCTTCTAGGGCTGCAGCTTTTGGTTAAGTGATGAGGAGGTATTCTTGGCTTTGACATTAACTATTGCCTGATGATATTAAGGCTAAGCTGATGGATGCCCTACTTGATAATAAACACTTGTTTGGGGAAGCTGCTGCTGGTTTAAGTTCCTTCAGGATAAGGGGAAGACCTTACAAGAACTCAAACATGTTTGTCTCTGCTGTTCTTAAATTTCAAAGAAACTACCCCGATAAGCCTGCTTTTGTTCACAGGCACTCTCACCCTTTGACTAAGGGCAAAAAGAGTGGCAAACAGGCTATTCCTGCTAAGGCTACTCAGACGTCAGGGACTCAGAAGTCTTCATTTCCAGATAAACCAGGTGCTGTCTATCTGTCTCTTCCCAGCCATGTTTCTCTTTCTCTTTGCCTTTCTCTGTCTTCCTGTTTGGCTTCAGATTCCTCAGGATTCTTGGGTTTTGTCCATTATTCTCCAGGGGTATTTCATGGTGTGGAAATCCCATCCCCCTTTTATGGGCATTCCTCAACCTCCTCTGGAACAACTCCCTTTTTTCCCCAGGGGTGCTTTGAGACCTTTTAACTCAGGGTACTATTCAAGAGATGTCTGTGTCCAAAGGGAAGAGGGAGTTTGACACCATAATGTTTCTAGATCCCAAAAAAGAGGGTACTTGGAGACCACTTCTAGATCTCTCTCATCTAAACACTTTGCTGAAGGTGCCCACTTTTCGAATATTGTCCCTCCAGACTCTGTTTCCTCTATTGCTTCCTCAGGCTTATATGGTGTCTCTGGATCTCAAGGATGCTTATCACCTTATTCCAGTCCATCTCCTTTTCAGGAAGTGTTTGCATTTCTCTGTTGCTTCCTGGCATTTTCTGTTCTCTGCTATGCCTTTCTACTGCACCAAGGGTATTCACCAAATGTGTCACTCCTGTGATTGCTTTTTCTAGGGTTCAGGGCATCCAATTATTTCCTTACTTGGACGACCTGCTGATTCAGGCCTCCTCTCCACAGATCATGTTGTAAAATCTTCATTTTGCCATTTCCCTTCTTCAGAGGTTGGGGAACACAGCAACCTTCAAAAAGTCTTCTCTGACTCCTAATCAGGACAATGTTTTTCTATATTGCAGGATCCAGACAGTGCCTATGCTGGCATCCCTGCCTCCTTCCAAGAACTTATCTCTCATTTCCTTTTTCCAAACTCTTCTTCCACTGGTCTCCATTACAGCCAGAGAGTTTCTGAGAGCTCTGGGTTTCATGGCACCTACCATCCCTATGCTCCTTCTGGCCAAACTCCACATGAGAAAGTTTCATTGGTTCCTGAAGTTAGTTTTACTTCAACATGCACATCCCTTAGACTTTATAGTTCCTCTTCTTCCTTGTCTCAAGAAGGAACTTCACTGGTGGATCCAGCAGTTTTCTCTAAATCCATGGCTCCCTTTTCATCTCCTCTTCCCTCTCTGGAACTGTTCATAGATGCTTTAGACATGGGATGGGGAGCAGTTTTTGATTCCCTAAAGGTATAGGGGGTGTGGTTGCTTCTTCAACAGAAGGAGCACATCAGTGTCAGAGAGATGACTGCTTCTGCTGGTTCTTTAAGCTTTTCATCCTTATTTCTTCCCAGGACCTCTCATGGTATTTACAGACAATACCACAGTGATGTGGTATATAAACAAACAGGGGAAAGCAAGATCTTCTTTGCCATTTGGTGCTCCTGGTATGGAATTATAGAATCTTGCTGTCTAGACTCAAGTAATTTTTCAGGCAGGTTGCATTTCCTCAGGTCAAAACATTGTGGCAGACACTCTGGGCAGGTCCTTAATTCAATCCCACGAATGGGTACATCACAGGGATGTGTTTCTGGACATTGCCTGCTGGTGGGGTACTCTTCAAGTAGATCTGTTTGCCTCCCCTCTGAACAGACAACTTCCTCTATTTTGTGCCAGAGTCCCAGGTCTTCTGCTGTGGGAAGGTGGGCAGCCTCTCTTTTTCTTAGAAGGGGATATTTCTTTATGCATTCCCTCCTCTTCCTCTCATTCCAAAAGTCCTGTTCGAAATTCAACAGTATGCTCTCAAAATCTTGTTGGTGTTTCCATTTTGGCTGAGACAGCATTGGTTCCCTCTTCTGCATTTAGCCAAGGGCAATCATCACTTACCTCACAGGGTGGACTTACTCACACAAGACAAGGAATCTTTCATTCATCCCCACCTGTCCACTCTTCAACTGACACTATTTGATTCCACAGATACCTTTTTTTCTGAGGATGCGCTTAGGGTCCTGCAGGACACCAGAAAACACAATACTAGGAAATCTTACTTATCCAAATGAAAGAGGTTTTCTGCTTGGTGTCTGTCTTGTAACCTAGACTTTGAAATTCATCCTCATTCATTTCTTCCAACAGTTTTGGCACTTATATTAATTGTTTCTTGGTTTATTTTTGAGTGCCTTTCCTTTTTTCATTTGTAACCTAGATTCACTTACTGTGGGTGTTCTTTTGGTTCTTTCTTATTTGTGTGAATTGCTCAATGCTGGTTTGGCCTATCCTTCTGTTAAGGCCCACTTATCAGTTGTCTCTGCATGTCTGCCTTTATCTCCTCCTTTAACTTCTAGATTTGAACCTAAACAGTTCCTTAAAGGCATCCTTCATATTAGGCCTCCCAGGAAGCCTGTTCCTCCTCAGTGGGATCTTAATTTTGTTTTGAAGAAGTTGACCCAGGTTCCTTTTGAGCCTGCTGCTTCAGCTTCCTTGCAGCATTGCTTTTGGAAGACTTTTCTTTTGTTGGCTGTTACTTCTGTCAGACGGGTGTCTGAGCTTCATGCCCTTATGGCTTTTTCTCCTTTTTTGGACATTGTATCCATGCGTACTAACCCTTCTTTTATGCCCAAGGTGGTTAACGAGTTGTCACTTAATCAGTCTATTCATTTGCCTTCTTTTTTTCCCTCTCCGCAATCTGCCAGTGAGAGGGTGCTGCATACTTTGGATGTGCATAGACAACTCATATTTTATTTGGATAAGACTAAGTCTGATAGAAAATCTGATCAGTTGTTTGTTTCTTTTCATCCTAGGTCCCTTGGTTTAGCTGTATCCAAGCAAAGTATTTCTTCTTGGATCTCAAAGGCTATTTGTTTTTGTTATTCTTTTCATGGTAACAGCCTTCCTTCTTCTGTAAAGACTCATTCTGTTAGAGCTGTGGCTTCTTCTGGTGCTTTTTTAAGGGGTTGAATACTAACTCTATTTTTGAAGCAGCTACCTGGAGTTCTGTTCATACTTTTACCAAACACTACAAGTTGGATAACATTTCCAGAGCTAGAGCTTGATATGCTAGGGCCATCCTTCATGACTTCCTAGAGGGCTCTGCTGGTCCTCCCTCCTCTCAAGTTTCTTCTCAAGCTTTGGCACACTCCCACTCATAAAGAATACTGAAACCAGTTAATGGAAGGACATGGTACAGTTGTGTAAAATCTTACCATAACAGTAGATTTCTTTTCTTTCAGTGTTACAGTATTCATTCCCTCCCTCTTCCTCCTGGTCACTTTCCTTCTGGATGTACTGGTTACCTTTTGATTTCCTTGGACTGATGTTCCTAGTGCTATCAGTTCTGAGGATGGTATGTCCAGAAATCACCTTTATGCTGTACACTCTGTGAGGAGCATACATGTGACATATGGCATACCTTAAAGCAACAGTAGGCTTTTGTATATTGGCTGGCTGTCAGTATACCTGAGGCAGGGAACCTCAATCATAAAAAATACTGCAGCAGTGAAGGAAAGCACATCTATTTTTATGGTAAGATTTTACACAACTGTACTTTACTTGGTATACAGTCAAGGGGACAGTAGATCAGAGTGTGTGATATACCTTTAAGAAGCTTTCCAGTCAGTGGGCACGTGCATATAAGTACTGAGTACCTGCAAGCAAGAGTGCCATTTTGAGTGAGCAGCCAGAGTGATAGCATACATGTGTGTAGTAGTCAGTCAGTTTGTTTAAGTTGAATGTTCCTGCTGTCCATCCCTGATGTGTTTGTATGTAATAAACTGCCTCACTGTTTTATTCAGATGTACAAGACGAATCACAGGGGCCATTGAGGAAAGCCTAGCCTAATTTCTCTGGAGCACTATCAGGTTAAGTGGCTTGCTCATAGTAGGCAAATAGAGACTAAGGGATTCAAACTCTGGGCTACATGAAGCAACTTGTGAACAGGTCATAGCTTTAGTCCTTTTTGCTAACTGCTGCCAGGTCAGTATCAACCTCCTTTTAAGGCTACCAGGACACATCTGTTTGGAAAAATAAGGAAAGAGCCCTCACTGCTGAATGTCAAGCAGGGGGCAACCAGAGCAACATACAGCACAAAAAAACGCTCAGAATACTTGAAAATAATTGTTCCCTGGCCTGTACACCAACTCTATCCATAATTCCATTATCATGTACTGCATCAGCATCAGATGGCTTTGGCTGCCATCTAATACCCTTTAACTATGAAATGTAAATAAATGGAGTACAAGGGTGCTACTTTTTGACTGTGCCATTGGGTGTTACCAGCCATACCCACACCTGCAATACATCATTTAAGTCCCAGTCTCATACTTCTGTTGACTTATGTAAAATATACCAGTTCTAATCCCATCTGGAAGCAGCAGTGCAGCTGCTGATAGATCAAGTACTCAGATAGGCTACCCCAACTGCATGGATACTGATGTTATTACTGTGTTGGTCTGTGGTTATGCCATAATGTACATCTCATTAGCAATCTCCATTATCACTGTAGTAGTATCTGCAGATGTTCATCGTGTTTCACTGTTGCAGTCATTACACTTGGGTTATCCTGCTGGCAGGCTACCTGCAGTCGGCCTGAATTCCAAAGTCTTGGTCCGGCGTCGGTTGCTGTCACCTCTTCCCTGACGTCAGTGCGCCAGGGGTATAAAAGATGCAGCCAATGCCATTTTCTTCAGTCTTTCTTTTCGTGCGGTGCCCAAAGCAAAAGCAGTTCGCAAGTGCCGGTCGGCCGACTCCTGAGATTTTCGAAATTGAATTTCAGAACCGAAGTCTTCAATAAAGCTAAGTACCCTGTTGGGGAAAGTTTTTCTTGCTCCAGACCGATGTCAGTAAAAGTTAACAATTGTATTTCTTGTGGGAAGCAAATACCTCATAAGGATTTTCACTCTTACTGTATTCCTTGCCTAGGCCCCGACCACGACATTGCTAGTTGTTGGTTTTGCGCTAGATTCAACCAACGCACTATTAAGCGTCGGTTTGATTTTGCTTTACATTACTTTGGCCGAAGGTTTAATTATATAATGCCGTCGGAACAACCGATGACTGGAATTCATAAAAAATGCAAGGACAAAGAAAAGGACAGGCATCTGAGGTCCAAAACCGATGATGAAGCCTCTTCTAGGCCAGCCGCTGGTTCGCCAGTTCTCAGTGAGGCTTTTTCACAGCCCCTGACACCTGCTACTTCAGAGCCACAGGCCACCTCCGAGTCCCACGTGGAGACACCTAGGCCTCTGGAAACTCAAGGTATTGGGCCTACAGAAACTATTCCCTCAGATGGGCCTGGAGCCGCTGAGCAAGCATCGGCTTCTGAGGGTGTTTTCAGACCTACACAACTTACTGTCAGGACTACTTCAGCAGCCAAGACAACGTCTAAAACACCTATAAAGACAAAGAAACAAGTTCAGCATTCACCTGGACAGTCAACCATGCCAAAGAAACAGATGCTTAAAATGGCCGAGGATCTAATTACTCTGATCAGGGTTTCCCATCCCCCTCCTGATAAAAGGCCTAGGCAAGATACTGACTATGATTCCTCTGACCAGATTTCTGTTTCCTCTGATTCCTCTTCAGAACAGGGATATTCTCTTCCTCCCTATGAGGATTCTGATGCTGAAGAATCTATCCCTTCAGCCTCTCCTTCTGAGGATTATTCTTTTGGGGAAACCCTGCACACCATGAAGGAGCATTTCCATTGGGAGAGCCAAGATTATTCTGAATCCAAGAAAAGGCTCAGAGATTTTCTTTTATTGCCTCAGCACAGGCCCCTTGCTATTCCCCCTGTACTAGATATTGTTGATTATGTTTTTTCTGAATCCAGTTTGTCTCCTGATTCTTTACCCCATGCACCAGTTAAGCTAGATGGGTACTACAGGGTCCCAGATTCACATAAATTTCTTTATAAAAACCCTGCTGCTGACCCAGAAACAATTTCACAGGGTCCCAAAGGGGTCAGGCTTCCACTGCAAAAAATCCTGTTCCCTCTGATAGGGATTCAAGAGCACTTTACAGATGGGGGAAAAAAGTCTACACCTCTGCTACTTTAGCTGTAAGGGCTTTAAACTGTCAGTTTCACATGCTTAAATACCAATGATATCTGATGTCTTTGCTCAAACAGAAAATGCTTACAAGCTCAGAATGTACTGAAAATAAGGAAATGCAGGATTTCTTGCATGCAGCTGAACAAGTGGGAAAGCATACTTTGCAATGTGGTTTTGATTCATTAGAGGCTTCTTGCAGAGCCGCAGTCACAGGTTCTGTCATTCAAAGGCATGCTTGGTTAAAGGAACAAAGTTTACCTGATCATGTTAAAGCAAAATTGTTGGATGCTCCATTACAGCATGATACTTTGTTTGGTGTTAAGGCAGAAGAGGTGTTAAAGAAAATGGAGGATAAAGCAAAATCAATGCAGACAGTAAAGGATTTCTTACAGGTTCAGCCACCCAGATTTAGCAGGAACTGGCCTTCAAAAAATTGGTCCTTTCCAGTGTCAGACAGGCCACAAAGAGGCAGATACAGACGCCCAAGAGGCAGATCTCAGCCACAAGGCACATACAGACCTAAGCGATGGGGTGATTCTGCCCCCAAAGGCGGAGAGGACAAATCTCAACCCTATAGGAAACAGTCCCAATGACTTCCCTCTACCAATATCAAGCACTTACCTCTTGCGGGCACCCTTAGGGGGAAAACTTGCACTTTTCTCACAAAATTGGCACAAAATTACCCAAGACAAATGGGTACTAAATATTGTTTCCCAGGGATACAGGTTCCACTTTCACACCCTTCCAAGGCCAAAAGGTATGCCAGACCTGCCACACAATCAATGGGCAGAGGCACAAAGACAAATTTCTGCTCTCATGAACATGAGGGCTATTCAAAAAGTACCACAGCAAGAGCAAGGACGAGGATGTTACTCAAGACTTTTCTTGGTACCCAGAAAGGTTAATGCTTGGAGGCCAATACTGGACTTGTCTACTCTAAATACTTTCCTGGACGTTCCAAAATTCAAAATGTTGACACTACACCAACTTCTACACATGCTGGGCAAGAAGGCTTGGCTAGTTACTTTGGACCTCAAAGAGGCATACCTGCATGTCCCAATCAGACAATCTTGCAGAAGATACCTCAGATTCATAGCTGGCTCAATACATTATCGATTATCTGCACTGCCCTTTGGCTTATCTACTGCGCCCAGGGTCTTCACAAAATGCCTGGCACCAGTAATTGCATTTTGCAGACAAAAAGGAATTCAAATATATCCCTACTTGGACGACTGCCTTATTCAAGCAGACAGCAAGGACATTCTACCAAAGCATCTGGTGTTTGTAAAAAGATTACTGATTTGCCTAGGGTACACAGTAAATGAAAATAAATCAAAACTAGTGCCATCTCAAATAATATTCCTGGGTGCAAGTTTAAATACCACTTCCCAGATGGTTTATCTCACACAAAACAAACAAAGGCAACTGACTCATTATTTTCAAATGATGGCAACAAAGACCCGGCTACCTGCAAGAAAAATTCTGCAGGCTTTGGGCTTCATGGCATCCTGCATCCTGCTAATTCCATATGCAAGAATGCATATGAGAAAGCTACAATGGTATCTAAAAAGTGTTTGGACTCAACATTGCCACAGCCTGGAAACAATAATTACTCTCATTCCCTGCCTGCAACAGGAGTTTCGATGGTAGGCACTGGCCTGTCACCACAACAAGGGACAGCCTTTCACTCTACGCACAGCCAGGCAGACACTAACAACAGATGCATCGGATTATGCCTGGGAAGCACACACGGCGGGAAAATGCATACAGGGCACGTGGCCCACAGACCAAATGCATCTTCATATCAATCAAAAAGAGATGCTAGCTGTACAGAATGCCCTGACAGCCTTCAAGGATCTGCTACATCCAGGACAACTATTACTAAAGATGGACAATACTACAGTCATGTGGTACATAAACAAGCAAGGGGGCACACATTCCTACCCCCTCTGCAGGCAAGCCATGACTTTGTGGAACACAGCACTGGCCTACCAAGTACATCTGCAGGCACAATTCCTGCCAGGAGAGAAAAATACTCTGGCAGACGACCTAAAAGAGAAACATCATGGACCCTCACGAGTGGGAAACTAGATCCACAAGTCTTCAGCATGATAACAAAGAAATGGGGATGCCCAGACATAGAGCTATTTGCCTCCCCTCACAACTGCCAACTACAGAGATTCTGCACAAGGACTTATCACTCACAAGCATGGAAGGCGGATGCTCTGTCATTCAGCTGGAAAAGCCTAACAGTTTATGCCTATTCACCACTGCCTCTACTCCCCAAGGTACTCCTAAAAGTCAGACAAGAGAAGCCAAAAATGATTCTGATTGCCCCAGACTGGCCACGCCAGCACTGGTATCCAATCCTAAAGAGCTTGTCTCAAGGACCAGCCTGAACTTTACCTCAAATTCCTTATCTGCTGACACAACAAAACAATCAGAGCCTGCATAGCCAACTCAGAACCTTAAATCTGGCTGCTTGGCGAATAATATAGCCAGTCAGAACTCACCTTTCTGTAAAGCAGTTATGGATGTCATTTTGGACCCAGCACCAGGAAATCTTATGCAGAAAAATGGAAGAGATTCTGTGCTTGGAACCAGGCACAAGGACTTGAACCGCTTGTCCCTAATATTCCTCAGATTTTACAATACCTGACTGAGATGCTGGACAAAGGCCTATCCTTCTCATCAATTAAGATCCATGCCTCTGCCATTTTAGCTCATTACAATACGGAACCTCCTATTTTTTCTCATCCACTACTAAAGCAATATCTCAGAGGGGCAAAAAACATAAGACCCCCAAGAAGAGCACCTATACCAACATGGGACTTCAACTTTGTCTTGGAAAAGCTCACACTGCCTCATTTTGAGCCAGCCAATACAGCTGTGATAAATTTCTTATCATGGAAAACTGCTCTGCTCCTAGCAATAACCTCAGCAAGAAGAGTCTCAGAGTTACAGGCATTAATGGCAGTGGAACTTTTCATCATTTTTCATCCGAACAAGGTTTCTCTAAGGACAAACCCAACATTTATGCCAAAGGTAGTATCCAGTGTGGCTCTTAACCAAACCATTCATTTACCAACCTTTTATCCAAATACCCAGAATAAAGGGGAGAGACTTCTGCACTCTTTGGACATACACAGGCAGTTACGCTTCTACTTGGACAAAACAAAAGCTTTCAGAAAAACTGAGCAACTTTTTGTGGCATACGCTGCAGGATCACAAGGAAAGGCTATTTCAAAGCAGACCATTTCAAAATGGATAGGACACTGCATTCGTTTCTGCTATGCACAGCATGGCAAATCAGTGCCTAAGAATATTAGGCCACATTCTACCAGGGCAGCAGCCACATCAGCAGCCTTTCTCAGAGGAGTACCAACCAAGGAAATTTTGGAGGCTGCAACTTGGAGTTCAGGGCACAGTTTTACCAAGCACTATCACTTACCTCTTTACTCTAAATCCAGAGCAGGCTTTGCCACTGCAGTCCTGCATGGCCTCATAGCCACTTCTAATCCTATTTAGACCCAGCCGCCCAACCTCAGCTTTGGGATTCAGCCCAAGTGTAATGACTGCAACAGTGAATACACTCGAACATCTACATTTATGGTAGGTACACAACTGTACTTTTCACCTAATCCTTGTCTGCACTGTTCTGTACTCTGCCATAATGTGGTACACTGTATCCTCACCCTTTTGTTTGCTTATGTAATGAAAGCCACAGTTAGTGGGCTTTTCTGCAGCATCTTCCTCATTTTGTATCAAAGTACAGAAGGTCTGCTGTCACTAATGTTGCTCTTTCACCCCCTTTTGCCATATGTAATACTGTTTTGTTAACTCTCTTCTTGTTGATTTGTGTTCTCTGCCTTCATAGCATCATCTGTCCTCAGTTGCCACAAAAGCCATTCTCCCACCATCTCTGGCTTGCTTGTACTCTACTTGACCCTCACCACAGTCTTACATTTTTGAAAAAGAAAACCTTCTCATCTGAAGATCCATTGATGTGTGGCAGGTAACCCCTTTTTCACCGTGCACATTATGTTTTATGAAATTATATGCCTATGCACATTCTTTATGTGCCACTGGTAACCTCTTAGTGCATGATCTATAATACTGACTGTCTGAATGCAGTTGCATGTGCTATTCATGTACTATTGGTTTTAGCTTTATTATGCTTTTATTGTACATATGTTTACACTACTGTGCTGGCAAAGTGGTTCCTCTAGCTTAGTGGGTTTTGTGTTCATTTATGTCTTGTGGCCCAGAAATCACATGTAGGACATACTGTGCTTATACCAGTATAGGATATGTGCTGCCTGTCTCTCTGCTGCATAAAGATTTGGCATCCACAATGAAGTTGCAGGGCTGACACTGTCTTTATCTTTCCCAAGGCAATGCTTTCATGCATGCTTTGTGTACTAAGCTAAAGGTGCAATGAACATGATCATCCTTCATTTGTGTGTCATGATGATAACCCATGTTCAGTGAAGCAATGATTACTAATGTCCCACATAGGATTGCCTGACGTTGTATCTCTCACTGGCTTATAAAACATACCTGAAATATAAGTAAGATATGATATGTGACACAAGAACTCACACAGCACATGGTCATCTGTGTATAGCATAAACAAACATATCTGTAACTTGTGTAAGGAGAATGGACTTTGCATTGTACACATCACTGCATGATATAGCACCAACTGCTAAATTATTCCAACATTCTTTCATGCCTTTGTGCTGTAAAAAATGTATTTACTTTATGTCTAGTACAGAACAGATGTGTTCATGCTGTCATTTGCATAATGCAATAACATGCCTGCATTCAACATGCATGTTGCGCACATTTGTAAGAATAAGCAGTTAGTTATGGCTGGCATGGTAACCTGTTCTTGCAAAATCGAAGCTGTGAACATACTGTGTGGATAATTGCCATGTCTTAATGCACCATATTTCATGCACTAGCTGTACCACAGTGCAGTGGGCTGAGGCAGGTTCCTTCATTGCACACATTCCCATTATTGTTACACGTATGCATGCTGACGTTAGCAAAGTCTTTACTAATATGATATTGCTTGTTTCATTTTTTCCTGTTTCGGAATGTGAAAATCACAAAACATGCACAAGAGAAGAAGAAGAGTGGCAGCATATCCTGCAGTCTGTGCAGGAGATAGGCAATATTCTACCACTGTGTTCAAATGCCTAAGAATTCCACCACCATTATCAACATATGCAGGAGCCAACGATATAAGCTCTGTGGTAACCACGATGACTTATTGGGTTACAGTGGCCTTTTACTTGTAATACTTGGCATGTGTATTGTTTCCCTGTTATCCCAGAGGAACTGCAACAGACAATGTAGATCATTGCAACTGGCATCATATGTGGTCTTCAAGTTTTTATGAGGGCCATAATAATGTAGGTTCTAGTAGTGATGCCATCTGGTACTTCCCCAGCATTTAATATTAGAGCTCTGGTTTCACCTGCACATTCAGAGATCCCACACACTCATCCTTTGATAACCCAGTTTCAGGTTGTATCTGAATAATCCACATCGGTTGTAGTGGTTCTCAAAGTCCATCACTTTCTTGGGTCCCAAATAATTTCCTCAATTGACTTTCCTCCACCTATCTCAGTAATTGCTTCCTCATGAAGCTCATTAAAGCCATGCATATAAAATGATACACTGTTTTCCAGGGAACCTGTAAAATTTGTCTCAAGTGACAGTAGGCAAAAGTTTACATTGCAGAGACTTATACCTCAATAAATGCAGTGCTGCTGAAAAAAATAGAGCTTTAACTTTCACACATGATGTTCTTCTTGTTTCAGTGTTGCAGTCATTACATTTGGGTAGTCTGCTGACAGGTTGCCCTCAGTCGGCCTGATTAACAAAATCTTGGGTCCTGCATCAGTTGCTGTCCCTTCTTCCATGACGTCAGGTCGTCAGGGGTATAAAACATCCAGCCAACACCAATACATCAGTCTTTCTTGCCGCGCGGTGCCCGAAGCAGAAGCAGTTCGCAAGTGCCAGTCGGCCGACCTCTGAATTTTTCGTTATCAAGTTTCAGTACCGAAGTCTTCAACTAAAAGCTAAGTACCCCGTTGGGGAAACTTTTTCTTGCTCCGTACCGATGTCAGTAAAAGTTAATAATTTAATTACTTGTGGGAAGCAAATACTTCATAAGGATTTTCATTTGGACTGTATTCCTTGCCTAGGCCCTGATCATAACGTACCTTGCTGTCAGTTTTGTGCTAGATTTAATCAACACACTATTAAACGTCGGTATATTTTTGCTTCTGAATATTTTGGTTCACAATTTAACTATCCAGAAATGACGTTGGTTAGCAATCCAACTATCGGAATACCTAAAAATCGCAAAGAAAAAGACAGAGACAGACCGTCGAGGTCCAAAACTGATGACTACGCTTCTCCTAAGCCAGTCGCTAGTTCGCCAGTACTCAAATGAGGTGCTTTCGCAGCCCCTGATACCCACTAATTTTGATTCGCAGGCCTCTACTGAGACCCATTCGGAGTCGGTATGCCGCGAGATGCTTTAAGTATCGAAGTCGCGGATGTCTGTACCTTAGATGGGTCCAGAGCCGCTGTGCAGGCACGGCTTCTGAGGGTGTTTTCAGGCCTATTTGTATATTAAACCAATGCCATCTTCAAAACTAAGGCCAGAATCTACTTCTGTGTCTAAAAAACCGATGCTTGGGCCACGTGTGCAGGCCCCAATGCCTAAAAAACAAATGATCAAAATAGCTGAAGATTTAATTACCTTGATCAGGGGTAGCCAACCCCCTCCTGCTAAGAGGCGTAGGCAAGGCACTGACTATGAATCTTCAGATCAGGATTCTATTTCTTCTGATTCGTCTACTGAACAGGATTTATCTATACCTACTTATGGGGACTCTGATGCAGAAGATTCCATCCTTTCTGCTTCTCCCCCTGAGGATTTCTCTTTTGGAGAAACTTTACTTTACATACCTTAAGGGAACGTTTCCATTGGGAAAGTCAGGATTTCTCTGAATCTAAAAAGAGACTTAGGGATTTTCTTCTTCTTCCTCAGCATAAGCCTTTGGCTATACCTCCTGTTCTAGACATTGTTGATGATGTTTTTTCAGAAACTAATATGACTCCTGATTCTCTGCCTCCAGCTTCTAGTAAGCCAGACAGATACTACAGGGTTCCTGACTCCCACAAATTCCTTTTCAAAACCCTACTGCTGATCCTGAAACCATTGCTCAGGGTCCCAAGGGCGTTAAGGCCTCTACTGCTAAAAATCCTACCTCTTCTGATAGAGATTCCAGGGTGCTGAATAGATGGGGTAAGAAGGTTTACACATCTGCAACCTTGGCAATCAGGGCTTTAAACTGTCAATTTCATATGCTTAAATATCAACAGCATGTCATGGGACCATTAAACAGAAAATGATGTTGATCTCTGACTGTGGGGAAAGTAAAGAGTTGCAGGATTTATTACATTCAGCTGAACAAGTTGGAAAACATAATTTGCAATGTGGTTTTGATTCCTTGAAGGCCTCTTGCAGGGCTGTCATAACTGGATCTGTGATAAGAAGGCATGCTTGGCTCAAAGATCAAAATCTGCCTGACCATGTTAAAGCAAAATTGTTGGATGCTCCTTTACAACAGGACAGTCTCTTTGGTAATAAGGCTGAAGAAGTTTTAAAAAAGATGGAAGGTAAAGCTAAATCTATGCAAACTGTGAAATATTTTTTTTACAAGTGCAGCCTCCCAGGTTTAGTAGGCACTGGCCTACTAACAACTGGTCCTTTCCAGTTCCCTCGAGAGCCGCTCAAGTTAAATCCAGACATTCCAAAGGCTCCAGGTATCAGTAACAAGGAACTTGTAGAACAAAACAATGGGGTGCCTCCACCTCCAAACCTGGAAGCAACAAGGCACCTCCCTATGGTAAACAGTCTCAATGACTTTCCTGTACAAATACCAAGCACTTACCTTTTGGCCATCCCTTTACGGGGAAAACTGGCACTTCATGCACGAAACTGGCAACTGATTACCCAGGACAAATGGGTTTTAAATATAGTATCCCAGGGATACAGATTTCATTTCCACATGTTGCCAATCCCAAATGGATGGCCAAATCTGCCTCCAAGTCAGTGGGCAGAGGCCCAGAAACAAGTTCTGTCCCTCATGAATATGGGGGCTATTCAACCAGTACCAGAAGAGGAAAAGGGACAAGGTTTCTAGTCGAGACTTTTCCTGGTACCCAGAAAAGACAAATCATGGCATCCAATTCTGGACTTATCCATTCTAAATACATTTCTGGACATTCCAAAATTCAAGATGCTGACTCTTCAACGGTTACTACCTATGCTAGGCAAAGATGCCTGGTTGGTAACTCTAAACTTAAAAAAGGCTTACCTGCATATCCCAATCAGGGAATCTTGCAGAAGATACCTCCGCTTCAAAGCAGGCTACTTGCATTACCAGTTTTCTGCACTGCCCTTTGGCTTATCTACTGCACCCAGGGTCTTCACAAAGTGCCTGGCACCAGTAATTGCATATTGCAGGCAAAGAAATATTCAAATGTATCCCTACCTGGACGATTGTCTAATTCAGGCAGAAAACAAGGACACTCTTCTAAAGCGTCTGGTGTTTGTAGAAAAGGTTCTAACTTGTCTAGGGTACACTATAAACGAAAAGAAATCACAAGTGGTACCCCCTCAAAAAATTACATCCCTGTGTGCAAGCTTGAATACAACTTCCCAGATGACTTACCTTATGCCAGAAAAGCAAATTCAATTGATGACTTACTTCAAAAAGGTGGCCACAAAAACCCAGCTATCTGCAAGACAAATTCTGCAGGCCTTGAGGTTCATGGCCTCCTGCATTCTTCTAATTCCATATGCAAGACTGCATATGAGGAAACTTCAATAGTACCTAAAAAGTTTATGGAGTCAACATTGTCACAGCCTGGGAACAATGATTCCTATCATACCTTGCCTGCAACTAGAGTTCCTATGGTGGGCAGAGGCCTGCCACCAATACAAGGGACTGTCATTCACTCCACACCTGCCACCCAAAACCTAACTACAGACACATCAGACTATGCTTGGGGGTGGGGGGGGGGCGCATCTGGCAGGGAAATGCATTCAGGGCGAATTGAACCCAAATCAAATGCACCTACATATCAATCAGAAAGAGATGCTAGCTGTACAGAATGCTCTGACAACCTTCAAGGACTACCTTCATCCAGGACAACTACTGATAAAGAAAGACAGCACCACAGTCATGTGGTATATAAACAAGCAGGGGAGTACACATTCCTACCCCCTTTGCAGACTAGCCATGGTATTGTGGGACATGGCCTTGACTTATCAAATACATCTACAAGCTCAATTCCTGCCAGGAAAGCTAAATACTCTGGCAGACGAAATAAGCAGAAATCTTATGGACCCACACAAATGGAAACTGGAACCACAAATTTTCAGCATGTTGACACGCAAATGGGGGAGCCCAGACATAGATCTTTTTGCCTCACCCCAGAACTATCAGTTGGATTCTGCACAAGAATTCATCACAAAAAAGCTTGGAAAGTGGATGCTTTACCATTCAGCTGGAAAAACCTATCAGTCTATGCTTTTCCCCCTCTGCCTCTGCTCTCCAATGTCCTACTAAAAGTCTGACAGGACAAACCAAAAATGATTCAGATTGCTCCAGACTGGCCATGCCAACACTGGTACCCGCTCTTGCGCAATGTGTCACACCTTCCTCCGTGGCACCTGCCTCACACACCTTACCTGCTATCTCAGCAGAACTACCAAATTCTGCACACTCAGCTCCAGACTTTGAATCTTGCAGCATGGCTAATCAACTAATTTCACCCTTGGCATCTCTCAGCAAACCTGTGATGGATTTCATCCATCCAAATGGATAAGCCATTGTATTCATTTTTTCTGTATGCACCATGGTAAACCTGTCCCCACAGGGATCAGATCTCATTCCACCAGGGCTGCATCTATTTCTGCAGCCTTTCTCAGAGGGGTTCCTACCAGAGGCATTCTAGAAGCTGCTACCTGGAGCTCAGTTTATACGGTCACCAAACATTACCATTTACCTCTCTTCTCTGAATCCAGAGCTGGCTTTGTCACTGCTGTCCTGCAGGGCCTTATAGCTGCTCCTAATGCTGTATAAATCCATCCTCCCAACCATAGCTTTGGGATTCTACCCAAATGTAATGACTGCAACAGTGAAACACGAAGAACATAGTACAGTTGTGTACACTTACCATAAATGTAGATATTCACTGTTGCAGTCCTGGTTACCCTCCCTCCAGCCCCATGTTTTTTTCTAACTATACCTCTCCTTTCTTTTACTATGATTAAAAGCTTTTTTGATGTATTTGCTTTTGTTTGGAGATATATGTTATGTGTTTTAAATTATATACATGTATACATATATGTGTATATATATATATATATATATATATATATATATATATATATATATTTTTTTTTTTTTTTTTGCTCCCCATTTGGGGGGCACCTGACATCTGGGGCAAGAAAAACTGATGTAATAGTGTTGGTTGCATGTTTTATACCCCTGATGACCTGACGTCATGGAAGAAGGGACAGCAACCGACACAGGACCCAAGGCTTTGTTAATCAGGCCGACTGAGGGCAATCTGCTAGCAGGTTACCCAAATGTAATGACTGCAACAGTGAATACACTCTATAACATCTACATTTATGGTAAGTGTACACAACTGTACTTTCTGTTTTACTAATGCTTCTTTATTGTGTGCATTGGTGAATTCTGTAGATATTGCATTGGGAATGTAGCCATTTCATTGCTAAAATCTCCTTTATTCATGCTTCTACATGGGTGTGTTTCACTATTATCAGTGGTATCCTGTAACCTTGCATCATGGGTAGACACTACATAGTGAAGGAGACAAAACTTTATGTCCTTCCTTCTGTTCCAAGCAGTCTTGCATCTGCAGCTGAACTGGTCCCTTTCTTACTAGAGGTAAGTACTAAATAAATTCTCATTTATTTATTAATTGTCTTGTACCTTCTGTTATACTACTGCTGTTATTGTAAAAAATAAGATGAGGAGATACAGCATAACCATGCTTATTTCTGTATTTCCACATGTGCATGTTACATGCTGTCTGAGAATACAGCTGAATGTGAGATTATTGTCCATTTCAGTAGACGGATGTTTTGCATTTAACATTTTTACAGATTCTTGTGTGTTTTTTGAAACGTGTGTATATACAGAAAAGGTCATCAGCATTTTGAATCAGCTTTCCTGTTTAACAATGCTCCCACTATAGTTAAGGCAGTAACAATTTATATGCATTTCAAGGAATGTTGGAGTATGTCATCATTTTAGGTGGGACCGACATAATAATATGTGAAGAAAGTTGGCAATGCCCAATAAAATACTACAGCATATGTCTTCTGTTACAGCACTGCACTTTGCTGTTCTTGGTACATCATGCTTTTACCTTTCCCAGTAACACAAATCTTTTACGGTGCTCATGCAACACATTTTGGATACGAGTAACCATGTCAGTGAATCAGTTCTCTAGAGATCACATAACTACTTCATCCATGTGTGTGTGTCTTACTTCATACATGTCAGATGTGTGTACAGATTTTGTTCACCTCTGCTGCATGTTATAATGATCAGAGGAAGGTATACTTATGAGTGACATCAACAATGCATGCATGACTGGTTATCTGTCTGTAGATATTTAGTCTAATCTGTCTTGGTACTTGTTTTCCATTCTCTGCAATATTGTAGTCATAACTTACCAGATAGTGTAAGACAAGCTATGTGTGCATTGTGTTATGTACACAGTTGTACTTTGTGGTGTCACCATATGCTACAATATATAACTTGTGATTCAGAAACTGTTTTGGGAAGCACTTGGATGCAACTGAAATGCTCATTGTTACACTTTTGTGCATCACTGGACAGATTTGCATCTGTTTCCTGAGCTGCGGATGTACTGTGCAGTGCAGATTGTGTTTCTGAGGCTAATGCCAAGTTATTTAAACTTCAGCTGCACTCATCAGCCCTGTTCAAAAGTGTAAAGCTGATGTGCAGGACTATAACATCTTTAAACTAGATCACCATGATGAATCTAGTTTAAGGACTTGCCTTTACGACAGATTCTGTCTCCTCCTTACTGTCATCATTGTTTCCTTTACTATACCTTGTTAGTAAGTATAATAATAATCCTGTGCCTTCATTTCATCCTTAATTCAGATTTTTTTCAAAAATGTTTTTATTTGATTTTGCATTTCAAAAACCAACTATTTACAAAAACAACAGAAATGAACTATATACAATGTCCATAACAAAGAATACAAATAAACACAGTTAATTCTTCTCTAATAAGTTATATAGTTTCTGCCAAGCAGTTAAGTGATGTATTATTAGTTCTCATTTTTATGGTAGAACTTTCTTTATTACAAACATCTTTAGATAAATGAATAAATTTACTATTAAATGAGATAGTAGTCTTAGATTTCCAATTTTTTTTGTAATTACTTTCCTTGCTGTTGATAACATTGACCATAAAAGAGGTGTTTGGTATATTGGCATGACTTCTGGGATTAGAACATTGAATACTATAAGAGCATCTGTGATAATGCAGTTGTCATTCCGCAACTCTTTACAAAAATACCTAAAATCAGTCCAAAGAGCTGTTACTATTTTACAATTAATGATCATTTGCAACCAATCAGCATTCAGTGTTGAATCACATCTCCAGCATTTTATATTATGATTTTTGTACATTATGACAGCTTTGTGTGGTTAAAAAGTTTCTATTTAAAAATCTCCATGTGTAAATTCTCCAGTATAGAGGAGATATTGGGGGAATTTAATAAAGCCTACACAGACTTATTTTCCATGTAGGCATAGCGGTACACTGCTTACATGAAAGTAAGCAGGTGTGTGATCCCATAAACAGAGCTGAGGGGCGTGCACAAGAGTGCCAACACGGAAATGTCCTTGGCATGCAAATCACATCATAAGCAGGTGAATTGCATGCAAATGAGGGTGGTAGAGCAACCCAGCAAGCAGATAGGCAGTCTTGCAGACCCCGTGGTGGTGTTTGAAATGTACAAAGAAAAATGCCAAGTACAGGATGTTAAACAGAACAGGGAGCATAGCAGACAAAGATATGTGCAAAACTGTCCACTGTGTGTCCAAAACCTAATGGAAAATAATTTAAAATAATATATTTTTTTAATAATCGGGTTATGTTTGCATGGCGCTCTGCAGTGTACATACATGCTGCTAAGAAAAAAAATTAAAAAGTGTAAAAATGAAAATTAGTAGTATATGACAGTAATGCATTATAGAACCCTGCGTGCAGTATGTACAATGGTTGACGCCTATGGTTTCTAATAAGGCAGGGCCTGGAACCATGTAGTTCCCAGGTTGTGTGCAGCACATATCTCTGTGTAAATGAGCTGGGGTTACTGAATAGCACAAATGGATATCTGTGTCCGCAGATCCCATCCGTGTAGTCAGAGAACAGTGTTGTTGTCCACAGAAGAGGTAGCTGACATCAACAGGGGGTGTGTCTGCATTCTTTTAAGCTCTTTGAAGCACAGCAGCACCTGTTTGCATGGTGCGCAGCTGAGCTCAATGGGGGGGGGGGTGTGTACAGTGTCTGCTACCCTTTAGGGCAAGTGTTTCAGTGGGTTTGAGCATATTTGCATGGCATGCCACCTCACTGAGCGTGACCTTTCATAGGGCATGTACAATGACTGCTGAGCATTGTTTACCCCTGTGGTGGGTGTTTGCATGGCATGCAACAATGGTGAGCGAGGAAGGCTATTAAAAAAAATGTGCAATGATATCTTAATTACTGATGACCCCTGTTCTACTTGAACTAGGACCATTAACAGTCCTTAATGTATTGGCAGGTGAAATGCATCATAGGTAGCCAATCACAAAGGCTGCACCTACAGCAGAGCCTTAGAAATGTTGCAGAAAGCCTACAATCTAATTTCATCATCATACTCTGCACCAGTGGAGTACAGACTTGGGACTTTTAACTGAGAAATGCTAGGGGCTGCTGCAGGTCTGCTACATATGTATGTGCTAGATGCTGAGGTCAGTGCTGCTGCTGCTGCAGACCACAGGCCTAGACTGAGAAGGAGAAGAGTGTTCAGGCCCAGGATAACCTTCCAGGGGCTGTATGAGCTGGAGATTGTAGAGCACTACAGGGTGGACAGGGACACACTACAAGAACTTACTGAGCTCTGCTGACCTCAACCCATACCCAGAGCCAACAAAGGGGAACCCATCCCACTTGAAACAAAGGTATGTGTAGCCCTTAGGATACCATTTCTTTTTATTTTATTTTATTTATTTAACATTTGTTAACTGGGAAAATCTGACTTGGAGCAAAGCCAATTTTCAGTGGAGGCCCGGGGAGAAATGCTCCAGATGCATGCCTTTGTAACATGGGAGGAAACTGGAGCACCCGGAGGAAACCCACACGAATGCAGGGAGGACATGCAGACTCTGCACAGAAGGCACCCCAGCTGAGAATTGAACTGGAGAACCTCTTGCTCTGAGGCAACAACAATACTGCTGCTCCACTGAGCACATTCCAAAGACCAACTGGGGACATGATGGGGTATCACAGGCATCAGCATCCAGGGTACTCCATTTCCTGGATGCCATGCTACCACATGCCAGTGAGCACATTTATTTTCCCCTCAACCCTGAGGCGAGGGCCAGCAGTCTGCAACACTTCTACCATGCAGCACACTACCCTTTGGTGCTGGTTGCCAGAGATTGCAGTCATGCACACATCAAGGCACCACCCAGTGAGGAGGGTAAAATCTATGCCAACCACAAGGATTACCACTCCATCAATTGCCTGGTCATGTGCAATGCCCAGGGGATAGTCATGAATGTGTGCGCTGGCAGTCCTGGCAGTTGTCACAACACCTATATATGGCATACATCACAGTTGTACTGGATGTTTGCTGGGGGGACATCCCACATGGCCATTTACTAGGGGACACTGGCTATACACTGGAACCATGAATGACGACACCAATCAGAAATGCACACACACACACACACACACACACACACACGCACACACACTGAAGAATGCCATAAAGAGTCACAAGCACAAACTTGGAACATCATAGAGCATGTGTTTGGGCTGTTGAAGTCACAGTTCTGGTGCCTCGATATGTACTGTGGAGTCCTGCAGTGCTCTCCAGCCACATGTGCACACATGTTCACAGTATGTGCTGTGCTACATAATATAATCCTGCGGAAACAGCTGCAGCAGGATCAGCAAAGGGAAGGGATACACAACCCCCCACCAGTGCCTTGGTCACCACAGCCACATCCACAGGGGGACTCTGAAGAGATAAACCCTGAGGTTGTCCCTGTAGGGAGATGTAGGCATTCCCAGTATGCCCTGGCCTTGGCAAAGCGATGATGCATAGCACATGCACTGACAACCTAGGGCCCTAGGGAGCGACACATTACTCCGACTCACATAAATATTAGTAAAAATGATGCCAGACAGCCCACACAACCTGTACCTAACCATGTATTGACTGCGTACTGCGTGCATCAGAGTCGGCCCTGAACTACAGGTCTGACAACTGCTGCAGTCGCAAGGTAAGTCACACACCTATTCACCACTTGCAATGGGTACTAGAATATGGTAGCATATATATGGACCTGTTGCATGTATGCAGGGGACTGTAGTGGGCTACTGGGCTACTTGGGAAGATCTAACAGCCACTTGGGACAACAGGTACTGTGTCCAATAGTATGTGCTCCATAATATGCACTAGGCCACATGGCTGAATAGTCCATTTCAGTATTGAAGGGGGGTGGCTAACAGTGGGGCACATTGCAGCAGTCGCACAACTGTGCATGTCAGCAGAGCATGGGCTGGTCGCCCCCCCCACCCTCAACTCATCAATGTGCCCATACAAGTGTTGTAGCAGTATATCTGCAATGATATATCAGCAAACCACCCAATTCAAGGGCTATGACATACAACTTGGCCACATGTTCTATATCTCACGTAATGCAGGGGTAACAATGTATGACTGCATGCTGTTGTTTGTTTGATGAATGACACATCCCTTTCTGGCAGCCTGTGTGACTCAGTAGGCTAGGGGCATTAGCCGGAGTGATGGTGTTGATGGTATGAATCTGGCAATAGCCACATCTTTTGCATTTGAAGTAGTCAGCAGTATTCCCACAGACAGTCATAACCCCTCAATTTATTACCACAAGATAGCTGGACAAACCCAGAGTGAATGGGGAGATAAAGGGCTAAACCTACAGACAGATGTTATACTTGTTCTGAGTAACCTAGAAGGTGGCTAGTATAGCAGCAGGTTGCAACAGGTCAGATTAGCTACAGGATGTAAAGCCCTTCACTTAAATCTGTCAGTAGTTACAACAATTCACTGACTGCATTTTACAGTATATTACCCGAAAACCAGAAATGTATGAGGAACAGAGCAAACATATGGGTCAAAATGCTGACATTCTGCAAAAACATGTACAAGGAGAGTTATGCAGACTGTCATCCTGTGTGTGTAGTGTTACGTCATGTACCCCAGTCACATCATACCTCTCAATCTTTTAGAGCAAGAAATCTGGCCAGAGTCATGAATAAAAGTGGGACATAGGCTCAAAATATGGACAAGTTTTAAATATTGCTCTTATAAACGTCGAAAGTTGATAGAATAACAGGTTTTGCATTAGCATGAATCTCCTCATGTGTATGGAGTGTGAAACTCAAATGTCTGTCACTGTTTCTTAACTTCACTTTTCAATGCTTTGCCACTGACTTGCTAGAAAATCACAATGTTTTGTTAAATGGACCAAAAATATGTGGCAAAAATCTGGACTTTCTGTGAAGCTCTGTACAGTTGAGAGGTATGAGTCACGTAGTAAGGACAGCAAACAGCCGAGGAATGCCTTGGAAAATATCAGGGAAGTACTGTACTGTGGTAACAGGTGCAACAGCCAATGGCCTGCAGCACACATAATCCCAGAATGGAGTACAGGTAGCTGTAGCCTGGAGTCACCTTGTAAGTACTGACAGTCACACTGGGCATGCTCCTACACTTAGGTAACTTGAGCCCAAATATGTTGCCTCTTCCACCCAATGACCTGCTATGTGGAAGTATGTCTCTGCATACATACGGCTATGTATACATATCTGTCTCTCCCTATCCCCTCATGCTTGATTAGTGTATCTATCAGTATGTGGCACGTACACTTAGATAACTTGAGCCCAAATATGTTGCCTCTTCCACCCAAAGACCTGCTATGTGGAAGAATGTCTCTGCATACATAAAGCTATGTTTACATATCTCTCTCTCCCTATCCCCTCACGCTTTATTAGTGTATCTATCAGTATGTGGCACATGTATATATGATAATATATATATATATATATATATATATATATATATATATAGCTATATAAAGTACAATGATACATAGACTTTCCACATATATCTACATAACACATTTACATAAAGTACAGACACAACAACAGTTAAGGAGACATCCCTGTTATATACATTTATATAGATATGTGTGAGGACGTATGAATGTCCCCACATACCCCGGAATTCTGGAGTTATCTCCACTTACACATAACAGTTGCCCGATGGAACCAGATGAAGGCCACGACAATGCATAATACACTCACCCACAGACCCCTGTGCCTGTGGAATGTCACCCTGTAGACAGACACAGGTGAGCAGGTGGTGTAATGCACATTGGTTGCAGTGCATGCCTTAGACAGGCCATATTGTTCCTAGCCACATATCCACCTATCAAACTGCAGACAGCCACATATGGCCATACTGGTAACTGTACATGCATAGTAGGGATATTACCAAGTATCCCACTCCTAGGACACTAGATACAATAGCAGTACCAAACAGTATCACTGTGAAGGCCGCACATGCTGTCTAACACAAGGCCACTTTGTGTACTCCACAAGTACTGTGCCTCCATCCACATATACAACAGACATAACCTGTTGTGCATGTGATAGTAGATAGGTAAGGGTTCTAATTTCACATCAGCCAACTTGTGTATGTATATAAATATATCCCCTTGCGGCACTACAGACATTTCCATCTGGCCCATCTTTGTGCAATGGTTATGCATTTTAAGGCCCTGTGACTAGCTCCTGGCCTCTATGTTGGCCTCCTTTACAAGGTCTGTTGATGTCATCCACCTTAAGGTTGCTGTCTGACAGTCTAATATCAGATAAACTTCATGGCGCATGTGATAAGTACTGTGAGCTGTAGTGTGTAATAGTAGATAGGTAGGGTTTCTAACTTCACATCAGCCAAATCTTTCTCTCTCTCTGTGTAACTATATCCCCTTGCAGCTTTACAAACATGCCCACGTCAGCAATTCACATGCATTAGTATGTATTTTATGGCCTTGTGACTGGCTTCTGGCCTCTAAATTGCCCTCTTCTACAAGGCCTGCTGATGTCATCCACCTTAAGAGCACTTGCTGATAATGTAATATCAGGTAAACTCCATGGCACATGTAAGTTCTGTGAGATGTAGTGTGTAATAATTAATAGGTAGGGGTTCTAATCTCACATCAGTAAACTCTGTGTGTGGATGTGTGTGTATAAATATATCCCCTTACAGCACTACAGCCATGCTTATGTGAGCTATCTCTGTGCAATGATTATGGATTTTAGCTGCATGCCTTTAAATTGCCCTCCTCCACATAAGCATAACAAATGTCTACCACCTTGTAGATTTATACATTCAGAAAACCCAGGTGACTTGTATCGAGGGTAACAGACCTTGTCACAAAGTATGAATGCATGATTATGCTGAGTGCCCCCATTGTCCTAACACTGTTATACACATATGCACCTAGGCAGCCATGCACGTATATATACTGGCTTAACTTGCTGACATCATATTTCTGCTGTGCTGCTGTATTGCTGTCATGTGTCCATTGTTTAACCTCTCAGACTCCTGGAATGTACACATACGCAGGTTCATGACACTCCTGTCATTTTATAACTTTACTGACAGTCTAACATTATGCAACAAAGATACACAAAGTTTGATGTGTAGTCATGACACATGCCAACATACACTACTTGTAGTGGCCCACAACAGATGCCATTGCAAAACAATATTGCACTACACAAATGGATGTAAAGTAATATAGTCACCCTGTGCATCAGACATATATTTGCATTTCCCTACATTGATGGCACATATTGCAGAGATGTGGCACAGGTATCACCACATGCACAGGGTGTGTTGTGGGAGTTGTGGGGATGCCAGAGGCCTAGGCTGTGCCAAACAGGTGACAGCATATGTGTGAGTCAGGAAGGGGTGCGGGTAAGATGGGCCATGGAGAGGTGCCGTGTGTGTCTGCTGGTGCCCTGCATGTAATAGTGGTGTTTGAGTGTGTGCATGCACACAGTCAAGCCCAGTGCTAGCCCTAAATATGTGTATGTTCGACAGCTGTAGACCATACATGGTAGAGTGGACAGTTTACAATCTCTGGCCATGAACATGCAAAATGGTTCTGCCAAGAGTAGCACTGGCACCACCATCTCGGCCCAAGGTCAGATGCGATGGTAGTACCTGACACTGACTGCAAAATGTTGGGACTGTGTCACCACAGGACCCCCCCATGACCACGTGCCCATGGCCTGCCATGTTGTGGTTTGGACAGCACACTTCCCTCTGTAGTGTTGTAGGTTCTGCCACTACAGGAGTGTGACTGTGCTCAGCCACATGGGCCCCCAGCAGATGGTGTTGCTGACCTTTGTCCACATGTCTGATGACCAACTCCAACTAGATGTTCCAGCACAGAGATTGTACATTCAAAGATAGACACTGTCTCAGCCCACCATCTATGTAGAGTGAACTGATCCAGGGTGTCCCCAGTGCTGTGGAGGTAGTCATGGATGTCAGACTGTGCTGCATCCATAATCCTAAGTATCCATCTGGTATTTTGTTCAGAACGTGCCTGTACCTCCATGATAGACCGAAACATGTGGCGAGTGACCCGTGATGTGACACCTGCAACAGGTGATGGATGGACAACAGTCCTACTATGAGCACTCCTGCCAATCCACCTGTGTGGGACCTCATCAGCTGTCTGACTATGGCCAGTGTCTACACTCGATGCCATAGTTGTCACACTGCCCTGTTCAATGTCACCACCCTCTGACTGCCCAATATCTGTGGCCTCTTGCAACAGGGTATGTGTGGGCATACTGACTGTGAGCGATGACAATCGGGGCAGAAGAGGGATTTCAACCTCTGGGGACAGATTTAGCCACCGGCAACTCCCCCTGTGCCTCACTGTGGCCACCATCAATGTCAGCATCTGATGAGACACTGACATCAGGTTGTGAGGAGGACAGACTCCAACCACCAGCTATCATCAATGAGAAGCAAAACAACAGCAGTACTTTACTACCTGCACTATTATGTATCGTAATCCATACAGACTCCTACAGATGAAGATCCAAAACTGCATTACAAGCCCCACATCTTCACATCTCTGATCCCATGCACAACAGACAAACTCACAACAACATACACAGACAAGTCAGGCCCATTATAACATGCACTTCAGCTACATCCAGTTAACATTGCCAGTACAGTACACCTGTAAGGTATGCAATAAGACAGTGTATGTGATAGAACTAAACATAAAACTCAGTACACCTATATTGAGAATTATATGCTAGTAGTAGTATCACTGCCTCAGGTATGTACCATCTCCCTGTTGTGTTTGAACAGGCATCTTGGAGTACTTGCCTCATTTATAGCAGGCTGAGTAGTCACTCATAACTATAAGTGCAAACGTGTTAATGTTTGTACAATTACACACCTGTGATTACCCAGTCTATGCACTGTAGTTAACTGTTCCAGAATGGAACATACAAATATCCTACTGTGGCTAAGCACAACAGTTGCACATAAGGCAAAATGGCAGCCCTTAACTGTCTTGTGGTATATATGATCCTTAAAACAACAGTATCGCACTTACCAGGTACAGGACCAAAGACAGGACCACAGACTTGGGCCACACCTGATGGACCTATGAAAAGGTGAGGGAGAGGTATTGTCAGCACCAACTGTTTCAGCATTACAAGGTAATTTTTACATATATCCACATGTACAGTAGCTACTGTGATAATGGCAATATTGCTGACATTCTGAGTATGTGTGCAGACTTGAGCATAATACCCATCCCCCCAATGCAGATAGACCTGACACCCATGTACTGGTATGTACAGCCTGCCACAATGACTGATACAGTATTACACCGGTGAACACAGTAATCTTACCTGGATGCTCCTCTCCTCTGGGTACTGAGGCACCCACCTGTATGGTGTGATGTATGCATGGGAGCTGTTAGTTCCTAAGTTCATCAAGAATTCCTCTGTGGCTGAGAATGGTTGTTCCATCGTAGGCCCTCCCCCAGTGGCAGCACGATCCCTGACAACAGTAGCTGCCCTTTGTCATGCAGCAAGCACCATATCTGTTGCCCAGTGTTGGACCTGCCCATAGGTCCTGTCCAGTTGGCCAGTCTGTTTGACAGCCCGCACAATGTCTGCCCACAATGCTGCCCACTGTTCCCAATTATGCCTACCCCTGGTCAGCAAGATCTGATGGTGGTGTCTCAGTGTTTCCAGTATAATGTCATTCTCCACAGTTGAGAACAGTGCATATCTCCTGCGGTACATGGTTCCTGAAAGACAACAACAGGGGAACACATTACAAGACCAGATATGTGGACGTCCACTATGTACAGATCCAGCACACCCATAATAGCCTGCATTATCCACTGCTCCCACACACGTCATACCCCACAGTCTGGCAATGTACTATGTGTGTGGTTATCAACAAGATAGTAGCAATACTGGGGTATGTCCCTGTATGCCGTAACAGATTCTGCTGTATGTTCCTACACCAATCACTGCAGTCCTTTATGGGCAAATTCCCACTAATACATCATGCATCCACTGTCGGACAAATAGCTGTGTGCTATTACAGTGACTATATGGGGACAGTCCAGCAACACCAGTGTGCCACAGTGACAGTAATGCAAACCTGCTGTAGTACATGTTCCCTGTAGGCATCATACTTCACATCTATGCTGATGTTTGCAAACTGTCAAGATGTTTGTCCATAGTCTTGGTCATTTTCACACAAACTGGTAGATTTCTGACAAATGGTTGGCCAATCGTTGATGGCTGATATCAGAAAATAAAGACAGACATCTGAGTTTCACACATCATACCCTTCAGAACACAGTTATGCTATAGTAATATCAGTTTAGTCTATTCACGTTCTTTCTTTGTACGAGCAGTACATAAACACTGTCACTGAGTTTGGGCCTTTGTTCCCTCATTAATTATGGCTTTGTCCTGAGTTCTTGCTGTAGGAGGTTGACAAGTATGATAGGCATAGCTCTCCCAAACAGGGATGAATGTCAACAGAAACAGGGACTTAGCCAGAGTACATCAGGGACATTCAGGGAGAGTTTTACAATGTTAGAACTAATTATGTGAGATGTGGACAGAATGAGAGGAGGTGAATTACAGTACATCATTTGATGTTACAGGGGTGTACACCCTCCTTTTTTGTCATTATGTACTATGTGCAATCCACTAGTTTTCCTACAACAGCCAATTGTAGGTAGGATTGACAGGGACAGAGCTGAGATGTGATTGAAATAGGGACAGTTGAGAGGCATATGTGTATGTGTGTAGGACAATAGATTATCAATGACATGTCATCACCATAGATTTAAAACAGGCTTACAGCTGTAATTCTATTCCCCATACCTCCATCCACATCCTGTTATATGGGGACGTCTATTACATACCTGGTAGAGTGCAGTACTCCTTTGTTGAACTTTGCTTCCTGTAATCTTTTCATAATACACTCTCGGTGTGATTTAAGTCTCATTCAGACCTGTTCCCCAGAACCAGCTGCTTGTCTTTTTATGGTACTGGTCATTAGCAGATAATTGCTTCTGCACCAATCTGTGGCTCAGAATTGCTAATTGCAGCCAAAACAGCTGTACTGCACTATCACTAGCCAATGACATGCCACAACAGTGTAATATTTAAGGCCTTCATGTAGGCCTTGGTCCCTGTCTTAGTTTTTGAGATGAACAATACTGAGGTGTGGCGACTACAGCATCACAGAGGGTAGGTACAAACAGCTTCCACTGTTTATGAAGTATGCTCACAGTTTTGCCTCATATGTGTGGTCAGTGTCCCATACCATTGTGTTTTTTGTGGGCTGAGGTCAGTAAGGGAAGAGACACGTGTGTTTCACACTTCATAACCATCAGGTTATGCATGCTACTGCAATAGCTGTTCTTCTATCAACTTACTATCTTTGTAGGGGCAAACTGTTAAACATGTCCCTATCTCTGGGCCTTTGCCCACCCCCCAATTAAGTATGGCTGTGTCCAGATCCCTTGCTCTAGGGTGTTGGGAGGTATGATAGGTCTGTAGCAGCTACCTTTACATACAGCTGTGTATGCTGCAGCCTACAACACACAGGGAGGAATATGAACACTTTGGTGGACAGCAAGCTGTATGTGTAACTGTGTCACCTTTGTCTGGCCTGTCCTTATGGCAGACCCAGGGCAGGGGTATTCTATACAGTGCAATCGGGGCATGTGCTTAAGGTACATCTATTATGTGATAGTGTGACTAACAAACTAGTAGGCGAGATACAGTTAGGCTATATTGATATGTGCATTGTGTCTCCCTGCAGGCATTTGTCTTCCAAAACTGGATAACAGTTAATTAAGTAGCAATAACCTGTAGGGAGTAAGATTTCATGACTCAGTCATTACTTGCTGTCTTCACAGTAATGTAATTGAAGTACGGCACAGCACTGGATTTGAACCCAGGACTGTGTGTGGAAAAATGTACTGCATGCAAGGCATTTAATAGGTTGCACTACTGAGACACTGAAAAAGTATGTGAATTTGCAGAATATATGTGCACATATACAGGCTGTGAGAAACATTTTTACATCCATGAGTATGTGCATGGCTTTATATGGTTATATTTCTACACCAGGGTCCCAGTTGTACATATACTTTGCCATTGCTGCCTTAGCAGGTGTCTTTCCACAAGTTGCTGATAAAATGGTCCATATACCTGCTGCCACAGGCCTCACTTACATCCATTAGTATGTCTTCATTATTGTTTATTATTGCACCAGAGTCCAGTGTACACTTCCAGTTTTCATATTAGTTTTTATTTCAGTTACATGTGTAATGACTGTAAGTAGCAAGCAGTCTGTTCAGCTGGAAGCACCTATTTAATCTAATCCCTGTGTAGCATGGTGGATTAATGCAGTCTGCAAGAGTTGAGAGGGGGCCCAGGTTTGACATTTGGCAGAGTTGTTTATTTTTTACATGTGATTAACAGTGTAATAGACACATAAACATTAAAGCTCTTAAAATCTCATTAACACTCATTTAAGCTGAGGTAAGCAAAGCTGTATGAAGCGCCACTGCCTGCAAATTTGTGCAAACCCATGTTAAAAAATATAAAGAAAAGAAAAAGGGGGTGATAGGAAAGTGGTGAAATGGGGGCAAGCAGGGGGGAAAACAATGTGAAAGGCAGGTAGGGATGTGCAAGATGTGTGTGGGAAAGAACCATAGCTATCCATTTCTTGTACACCAACAGCAGTGCATTTTGACAGGTTTTGTAGATAAATTTCGACTCTCAAACCCCAGAGAGAGGGGGGTGAGGACAACAGAGGTGTATGTAAAGGTATAGCAGAATTTCACCAATTCTTGTATCAAAATGGGTAGAGGTACAGACTCCTGAGCAGTAGTTGCAGGGTTTGAATACATGGAAGAGAAAATAAGCATTTCTTTTTGAAATGCAAATTATACTAATTATTTTTAAATTATGGCCCGCTGTGCTCCACAAAGCTCTGCTAAGACCTACTAAGCATTGCTTAAACAAAATAATGACTGAAAATGTTTATGCAAAGCTCAGCTCTGCTTGGCTGGTTTGAGCACTGCTAGGTATTGCTAAGCATATAGTTCTGCAGGTTTTTGCACTGCTCAGCTCGGCTGTGCTGATTTGCGTGCTGCTAAGTGTCCTACCGCATTTTTTAAATGTTGCCCAATGGTATGTAAAGGTGGGACAACAGGCTATATTAAGCCCAATAGGCAGGAATACAGCATAATCAATTGGAGTTCTGTCTTTGAAGGATACTGTGACAAGTGTTAGTGAGGGTTTGTGCTTTTGGGCACAGTGTTGGGGTATTCTGGACTCCAGGGTCATGGTTGAACTCTTAGTATAAAAACACAAAGACCAGCTGCTGCAGGGAGATTTCCAGGGCTCAGAGTGCAAGGTGGAGGCCTGGGACCAGCTGGCAAGGGAACTCAGCAGTGCAACTGGTATCCCTCACACAGGTGACCAGTATTGTCACCACCATGATGACCTGAAGAGATGAAAGTGGGATCTCTTGGACACCTGGGTCCAATAAATTTGGTCAGGGAATGTCTCACATGTATGTAAGTACTTTTAACTCTGTTTCACCAATAACTAATCTGAATGTCTGCTAAACTGGTATGCGTAATGGTGTACTTCTTTCCCAACAGCTACAGAGGAGAGGTTTTGCAACATCAAGGCACATGCTGAGTGCTTGGCCAGGTTGTGCCGTAAGTGTGGTGAGTATGGACGGATTATGCTAGCTGTAGTGAAATAAGCAAGAAAGAATAAAGCATTAACTGCAATAAAGTAAAGCTTGTATGCAATAAATGTGGACTTAGAGCTGTAGAGCAATAAATGAATAATGCCAACTGTAGTGCAATAAAAACATGAAACAATTACCTGCATTAAAGTGAATACATTAATGTCTGTAGTGCAATAACTGTAGAAATAGAGCTATATTGCATGACCGGAATAATGAGAACTGTTGTCCAATAAAAGCTGAAAAAGTACCAGAAACTGCATTAAAATATATACAATAAAGTATGTAGTGCAAAAAGTCTGGAATTACAGATGTTTTTCAACAAATGAATAATGCCAACTTTTCTGTTATAACACATGGACAAATACCAATAACACCAAGGTAAATTGTGTACATCAGGATTGTTTTGATATAACCAGTGCAGTACAATTCTATGCATTTAGGCTGTAAGGTATGGAGCTGCAGATAAGTATAACACTGTAATAGCTGTAGAATAAAAATATAATGGCAGCCAAATGTCTTACTTAACACATATGGTACTGCTCAAGGCTGTTTATAGGCCAGTATTGCTCACATAATGCTCTGTCATCCACAAGCAGCAAATAAGCAAGGTATATGGGTGAGGTAGCACACTCCATGATCTGATATTGTTCGTTGGCTTTGCAGATATTTCAAACCAATAACAATATATTGTGTACACCTACATTCTATATACTAATGTATAGATTACCTACTGTCTCTGTCATGTTTGTATTTCATGCATGCGTGTTCTACTGTCAATGCAGTCTAGTTTACAACTGTAGTACTACTACTAGGTCATATATTGGTTCCAAGTGAGCTCTAGACAAATCAGTCAGTCAGGAGTCAGCAGTAACTCAGTAGCACAGTTTGTTAAATGCTCTGTCTGTAGTACAGTTTGCCACACACACAGACCAGGGTTCGAATCCAGTGTTTTGTAGCACTAAATACTACAGTATCAGTCATAATGTTTACATATTCTCTTGCCACAGGAACTACAGGTAAATGGGTGAGTTAGCACATATTATGACTAAATATTTGTGTTTAGATGTCACAGACTGTTAAAATCATTAGTAAGAACGCGAAAGAACAGCATAACATAAAGGAAATAAATATAATAATAGTAAAATAAAATGAAATAAATAAAATGTGTAATCTTGGTGTGACTGTATGCCTGGAGTGGCTGTTCAAAGTTTCTGAAGCCAATTCATACATTCCATGCAGATGTCCTCTGCAGTCCTGCTATTGGGTTCTATCCCCATGCCTGCCAAGCAAGGCATGATAGTTGTTTAGTTTCAGTACTGTTCACATATATGTCTCTCAAGTGTCACGCTGTCACATAATGTAATTAGTAGTGCTTAATCCGTCTGTCACAGGATTACCATTGAAATGATTACCTAAATTGCAAAATATCACTACATCAGCCAGAAAGAGGGGTGAGGACAATGTAAATGTGTTGTCAAGCCAATTGGACCAAATTAGTTGTGTCCGGTGGACACGTGTGCAAAATGGAGAGCTATGTATGGGGTGATCATTTTTTTTGTGGGATAGGTACCCATTTTTTTTTAAGGAGAGAGTAGAATGTTGGGGAAGGGACATAGGTACATGTGGGGAGGTAAGTTGGGTAGGAGAGGATATAATAGGAGACAGACAAGACAGCAGGCATGGGCAGTGTGTGATACATGAGCGGGTAAACACCTTGGATAAGGAGGGTGTTGTGGAATCAGAGTTACATGGACATCTGGAGCATTTCTCCCCAGGCCTCCACTGAAAATTGGCTTCATTCCAAGTCGGATTTTCCCAGTCAACAAATGTTAAATAAAAAAAATAAATAAAATAAAAATAAATGTGCCTCCAAATGACTGACATGCCAACCCATGAGCAGTCGACACTGCTTCTTTACTGCCCTGAAGGTGGCTATGCTGAAGGCTGAGTTCCAAGACTATTCTGCCCCACCAGTTTGGCTAGTTTGCTCTCAATCTGGTGCAGGCAAGGTTCATATGTCTATATACCTGATGAACAATCCTGCGCACCATGACTGGTATTTCCTGTTGGGTGACTGCAGTCCATCCACCACTGCTCCCAGGGGGAGGCCGGGCCCCATCCCCTGAGGCAGTTCCACCCTACACCACAGGTGGTGCAGGGGTAACAGAGGGGGCATCACAAGCCTGGATCCCAGATATGCTAAGAACCGGTGTCACACCCAGTTGAGCAACGTAGGCAGATCAGCGGGAACCGGCCTACCCTGATGTGCTATGGTGATGCAGGTATAGCTATAAGTATAGGTTAGTTAAGAACAAAACATAGTAACAACAGCATGCCGGAAGAGTGCAAATAACCCAATTACATATCAATGCATATTAAGTGAAACACAACAATAAGTGACAGAACAGTCAGTACGTTAACAGCATGCCTGTAACAATTAATGCATAAGGCCAACAAAATAGGTAATTCAACAAGATATGTTAATATGCAACCATTATATTACATAACAATAATAATACACATATCCCAAAATACAGTTCATTTAACAACATGTGTGACTAGTAAACCATAACCAGTGGATAACCGTAATAAATAACTGAAGATAAGGGATGGGGGGGGGGTAGAGAGAGAAAAACAGTCCATTAGTACCATTATAGGCTATTTACTTGACAACAGTGCTACTATCTACTCTATGGATCTCTCCTTTCTTTATATGTACCAGTCCCCTACATCTGCTGTAGCATGTACATACCTCTCAAGCTATTCGCATGGGACAGTATGGGCCAAGCAGTAACAACTGCAGGTACACAACTACACAGAACACTTGCACATCAGGTGGACATGTATAACTACCAAAGTGTACTGTGGGCTGATGTAGTGATACTTTGCAATTCAGGTAAACATTCTGATGGTAATTCTGTGACAGATGGGTTACACACTACTAATTACATTATGTGACAGTGTGACACTAGAGACATATATGTGTACAGTACTGAAACTAAACACCTATCGTGCCTTGTTTGGCAGGCATGGGGATAGAACCCAATAGCAGTGACTGCAGAGGACATCTGTATGGAATGTATGACTTGGCTGCAGCAACTTTGAACAGACACTCCAGGCATACAGCCATACCAAGATTAAACATTTTATTTCATTTTATTTTATTATTATTATATTTATTTCCTTTGTGTTATACTTTCCTTTCACATTCTTGCTAATGATTTTAACAGTCTGTGACATCTAAACATACAATTATTTAGTCATAATATGAGCTACCTCACCCATTTTCCTGTATTTCCTGTGGAGAGAGAATCTGTAAACATTACATGATAGATTCTGCAATATTTAGTATTACATAGGATTTGAACCCTGGTCTGTGTGTGGCAAAATGTACTACAGACAGAGCATTTAAAAAACTGAGCTACTGAGTCACTGCTGACGTCTGACTCACTGATATTTACCTAGAGCTCAGCTGGAACCAATATATGACCTGATAGTAGTACTACAGTTGTATACTAGACTGCAGTGACAGTAGAACACACATGCATGAAATACAAGCATGACAGAGATAGTAGGCAATCTATACATTAGCATATAGAATGCAAATGTATGCAATATCTTGTTATTGGTCTGAAATATCTGTGAAGTCAACAAACAATATCAGATCATGGTGTGGGCTACCTCACACATATACCTTGCTTATCTGCTATTTGTAGATGACAGAGCATTATGTGAACTATATTGGCCTAGAAACCACCTTGAACCATACTGTATGCATTAAATAAGACATTTGGCAGCCATTATATTTACATTCTACAGCTATTATGGTGTTATACGTGACTGCAGCACCTTACCTTACAGCCTAAATGCATGCAGTTGTATTGCAATGGTTAAATCAAGATAATCCTAATATACACAACTTACCTTGGTGTTATTGGTATTGGTTCATGTGTTATTGCAGAACAGTTGGCATTATTCATTTCTTAAAAAACAGCTCTAATTCTACACTTATCACACTACATGGTTTATTGTATATATGTTAATGCAGTTTCTGGTACTGTTTTGAGTTTTTATTGGACAACAGTTGTCATTATTCACGTCTTGCAATACAGCTCTACGTTCACAGTTATTGCACTACAGACTTTATTGTATATACTTTAATGGAGGTAATGGTATTTTTTCGTATTTTTATTGCACTACAGTAGGTGTTATTCATTTGTTGCACTGCAGCTATAAGTCCACATTTATTGCAATACAAACTTTACTGTACATATTTTATTGCAGTTAATGCTTTACTCTTTCTTGCTTATTTCACTACAGTTAGCATAATACATCCATGCTTACCACACTCACAGTGCAACCTGGCCCAGCACCCGGCATGCACCTCGATGGTGTGAGCCCTCTCCTCTGCAGCTGTTTGGAGAGCAGCACACCATTATAAATACCAATTTAGCAGACATTCAGATTAGATACTGGTAAAACAGAGGTAAATGTACTTACATACATGTGGGACATTCCTTGCCCAAAATTCTTGGACCCAGATTTAAAAAAAATCCCTCTTTCATCTCTTCAGGATGACACTGCACACCTGTGCAGGGGATACCAGTTGCACTGGTGAGTTCCCTTGCAAGCTATACCCAGGCCTCTGCCTTGCAAACTGAGCCAAGGAAACTTCCCTTCAACAGCCAGTGTTCATGGTTTTTCACTATGAGCCTGACCATGACCCTGGACTCCAGAATGCCGCAATGCTGCTCCCAAAAGTGTGAACCCTCACCAATGTCTACCATAGTATCTTTCAGAGATAGAGCCATTGTATTCCCACCTATTGGGCTTAATATAACCTGTTTTTCCACCCTTACATGCCATTGGGCAACATTTAAAAATGTGGTGCATTGCTTAGCAGCACTCAAACCAGCACAGCTGAGCTGAGCAGTGTGAAAACCCACACAACTGTATGCTTAGCAGAGTGCAAACCAGCCAAGCAGTGCATAAATATTATCAGCCGTTATTGTGTTTATGCAGTGCTTAGCAGGTCTTAGCCAGTCTTAGCTAAACTTAGAGAGTGACAGGCTAGAGTTTAAAAATAATTGGTATAATTTGTATTTCAAAAATAAATCCTTATTTTCCCTTCCATGTATTCAAACCCTACACCTACAGATCATGAGGCCGCACCTCTACCCATTTAGCTACATGGATATGTGGAATTCTGCTTTACCTTTACATATACCTCTGAGCTACCTGTAAGCACTGCTGAGCACCATGCCACACCATGCAAACCCACTCAGCTATAATTAAACATGACATTTAAATAAGTAATTAATTGCATCCGGTTTCTATTTTTAGATGTCTGGCAGGTTTCTCGGCACTGCTTATTAGTGTCGTGCTCCATGCCGTGCTGTTCAGACATGCTTTTTGAAGAAAAAAAAACCACTTAAAACAATAAAATAAACAATATACTACAACTGGACAGTGCAGAGAGAGTCTTACTCATCTACAGAAGCAGTTGACACTACACTCCTTACATTGATTTAGTAACCATGTTCTACAGCTCTCCCTTAGCAACACACAATGATTAATATGCATGATGAGCTGCTGAGAGGGAACCATGTACACGGACACAGTAACATTTTGTGTAGGCTCCACACTGTGCCTACACTGATTTTATTAAATCGTGGGGGATGTCTTTCCAACTGATTTCAAAGCTTTTGTATTATTTGTTGTAAATTCCTATTTTTTTGTTTTAGTTGAATAATTCCAGAAAGCTAAGTCTAAAGTACCAAAGTCACTTCTCATGATTTTATATGCTTTTGATATGAAAGAGGTTCATAATGGAACAATTACTGATAATAGAAATGAATTATAATATTTTAGGTAAGGTTTTATTATGTGTATCTAAATGTAATATAATTTTATCCTGAATGAATTGTTTACAATTTGGATATCAAGCCAATTACAATTCTGCAAGCTGTTGGATATCAAGCCATTTACAATTTTGCAAGCTGTATCTGGCTACCAGATATTCTGCTGAGTGAATTTTATTTCCAGATTTAAACTGATGCCAGTACAACACATTTTTTAACATTTTAGTTCCATCAAGAGAAATCATTCACTAGTAAAAACAATTGGGTATACTGTTATTAATAATGTTTTGATTATGTGATTCGAGTACATAATTCTTTTGAAACGTAACAGTAACTGACTTATGAAAGGAGAGATGTAAGTTTTTATTATTCGGCATAAAAGCTTTTAAGGTCCAGATAAAGACATTTCTTTCTATTTTAATCAGAGGATCAAATATTGGTTTATTATTTGCTAGTAACATATTCTCATGAATTTATTTCCAGCCAGATAAATATGATGGATTAAGCACAGGAGTATTGCATTAATAACAATTGAATTTAAGTAAAAATCAGTGTTGGGAAAGCCAATACATCCCTCTTCCCAACTGGATGTATGCCAGTATAAGGAAATTCTGAGTTTTTTGGATACCATAGGAATTTAAGTAGGATTTTTTTTTTTTTATCATTCCTTTAAGTAGAGGAAGGATTAATGATTGCCTGATGAATAGAATTTTTGGTAATGTGATCATTTTAATTAGAGATAGTCTGTCTTCAAAAATAAAAAAAAATAATCTATTCCAATTTTCTATTAACTTCATTTTTGTATTGGTTTGGTGCTGATAATTAACTGATATTGATTTTTTGTAAGTGGATTCAGTGGTAGCTCCTAAGTAATTAGTTTGTTTATTGTCCCAATTAAAGTTTTTATAAGAATTTAACTTTGCTGATGCTTGTTTATTTATCAGAAGTGTATTAGTTCTATTACAGTTGAATTTAAACCTGACACTTTCTCAAATAAATTCATAGCATTAACTAAGTATTCTAATAATGTCTCAGTATCACCGCACATTATTAATAAATCATCTGCATATAGTTGAATTTTGGGAGAGAGTTTGTTATGTAAATTATGGCCCTTTATGTTTTTATTTCTTATATAATTAGCAAATGGTTATATGGCGAGAACAAAAAAATAAGGGAGACAAGGGGCATCCTTGTTTTGTACCTTTTAATATTTGAATGGACTAGAAATAAAAGAACCAATCTTTACAAAATAAATAGTTTTAGTAAATCTTTTTGAGTAATACTATGAATTTTGGGGAAAAATTATAAACATGCAGTACTTTGAATAAATAGGACCAATTTATAGAATAAAATGATTTATTCATATCAAGATTAATTAAAATTGATTAATTATTTTTATTAGCTATATCTATTAAGGAAAAGAGCCATGTTATGTTATCTTGAACTTTCCTATTAATAATGAATCCTGCTTGATCTTCATGTATTAGCTCAGAAATTATGGTATTCAGTCTTTTTGCCAGTATAAATGTAAATATCTTGTAGTCTGTATTCAAGAGAAATATTGGTCTATAAGATTAATATAATGTGGGATCTTTATCAGGTTTTAAGATAGGAGAAACTAAAGAATATTTCCATGAAGGTGGTGTATTAGATGTAGATTTAAATTCCTGTAAAGTAGAAAGAAGATTTTTTATTGTACTATCAGGAAGAAGTTTATACAACTCGGGGATTATTCCATCTAGTCTTGGCACTTTGTTAGTCTTTAGATTCTTGATTTGGTCTTTCAGTTCTTTAAAGGTGAATAATTTATCTATTTTACTGATTTGTTCTTTTGATGATTTTTTGAATGTTGTCTTTTAGAAAGCTCTTAATAATCATAGTGCTACTGATCATCAACTTTGAACCATTAATACTATCTTAGAGCTTATTAAAAAGTTTAGTATGTAATTTAAGTCTAGGGCTTTGAGTGTTTTATTCTTATCTGTATATATAATTTCTTTGATGTGTTTTTTTTTCATTCAAATAATTTGACCTAATTGCTATTTTGTGTAAACGTTTAGGGTTTAAGGAATATATGTCCTTGATTGTTTTCTAGATTGATAGAAATTTTTATGTTGAAGTATATCTTGGTAATCTTTATTTTAATGTTTAATGTTAGAACGTGCTGTTTTTTCACTAGGTATAAGATTTAGTTTTAGTTTATCTATTTCTTCTTGTGTATCTCTTAACTTCTTATCCCATTCTTTTCTCTTGGATAAGTACCAGTTTTTAACTTTACCATAAAGAACAACTTTTAATGTATTCCATAAAATCATATCTGAGACCTTGTCATTATTATTTATTTCTGTGAATTGGTTAATTTCCGTGAATTGGTTAATTTCCCTTAAGACCCATTCTTGAAAGACTTTTACTTTGATTATGTATGTCAGGATTCGTTGACAAAAGTTTAGGTTCTCAGGGCTAAAAGCTATTTTAAAGGAAATGGAGTTATGATCAGAGAAGGGGCATGAAATAATTAATACTTCAAATATTTTAGGAAGTAAAATTTGGGTTACCAAAACTTTATATTTGACTGGGTTCCAAATCTGTTAGAGATTTGGGTACATTTTAATGAAGAAGATAATTTTATTTCAAATGTGTCTTTCAAGTTTCTTGTATTTATATAATTGTTTAAATGTTTAGCTGTTGAAGAAATTTTAGAAGATTTAGTGTTTGTGGTATCATTATGAGATAAAATACAACTAAAAATAACTGGCTAACAAAAGCTCACCTCTGGAGTGTAGAGTCATGATATCTCAATACTTTTTTTTACAGTTTTTGTGCCAATGTTGGGTATCCAATTTGTGTTTATAGGGTATAAAACCATTTTCCCAGTTTTACTACTGCCACACCAAGCATACCATCTTTATCTAAATAGAAATCTGCAATCTCAGGTAATCCTAAAGTTTTGTTTCCATAAAATAAGGATACCTCTTCTTTTATATTTAATCTGTGAACTAACCAATACTGAATAGTCTTTTAACAATAATCTGTTTAATTCTTCTGTAATAAGTGTGTTTCTTGAAAAAAATAATAGCCTTATGCAATAATAAATATTTATTTATGTTAGTACTCTTAATAGGGTTATTTAACCCATTTACATTTAAGGAGAGAAACTTGCATACTGGCATTAACCAAAATGAGTTGGGTTAATGACATTTTGTCATGATGTTCTGCGGTAATTCTAAAGGAAATCATAATGGCATTTGTTATGGACAAGAGAGTGCTACTTAACTTAAAAAAAAAAAAAGAAACAGTTCAAAAACCTTCAGCATGGAATATATTATTCCTGGCTTGTTATGTTTCCCATACAAGCCACTAACTAACCGACCCCATGACATCTACTGGCTAATTCCTGCAACTGCTATAAAAAAAAAAAAGAAGACTGAGAAAACGTGTTGGTCAGATTAAACATGAATAAAATGGAAAAACAGGTTCGAAAAACCAGCAACATAGTCTGAGAAGAGTCAAATAACACTATTTATTCCACTGTTTAAAGCGCTTTTCGTCAGCCTGATACCAAAATGGTAACGAAACAACCAGGCACTCCATCAACTTTCTTTAACATAAATTTATTAAAGCAAGACAATAAAAACATTGGTAAGCGCTTTCACTAAATAGCTTCTTCAGACCTTATAAAAAACAAGCATTATGTCCCTTATTTAAATAAATTCATACTTCTTACAGCCAGTCAAGAACATTCTTGTATCAGGGCAATTATGTTAAAGTCCTATAGCACACTTCTAAAAATGCTTGCGTTATTAAGAAAAATATACATTGCATCAGTGTATTTAATTCATAATGAACACTCACTTATACACTCTATAAAAATAGTGATGTTAATATATAAAAAAATATATAAAAAATACATGTGTATATATGAACTTCATTTATTTATTCTCCTACTTTTTAATAATGCTTTTTATAGAGGCTCTTTCATTTTATCATATGGCTCTGTAACAATTCAAAAATTAAATACCAGTATTAAATCATTACTTTTATATAAAATGCTTACTTACATTTTAATTTCAAATAAAATTAATATTATAAATAGAAAAAAAGCATTCAAAAGTCCGTTTTTTATTTCTGGTTGTTCTCCTGTGTTGAGAATGCAGTTTAGAGTTCAAAAGTTGTGGTTTACTCCCTGGATTCACTCACATATATTTCTTCACAAAGATGGAGACTCTCAGAACACCCAGAAGCTTGAGCTAACTTCAAAAAGCTCAGAGAAGCTTCAAAATTAAGTCAGTAGGAATTTAAACTGTAAAAAGAAAGCTGTTAAATGTGGAAAACTTGCGGATGCATTATACAAGCCATGTGTCCACTAGAAAACCGTTTTCAGCACTTTTCCCCCTCTAAAGTTTAAAAACAGTTGAAAACATATTTTACATAGCTAAATACTTAAAAAAATGAATCCCCGGCAAGGAAAACAGTGCAGCACCACTAATTAATAAAATAACATTTGAAAGAGAGAAGTATAACCATTTACATTTGTAAAAGCACTGCATTTAAATATCATCTTCTGTCTCTCTCTTTTTTATATCAAACACAACATTTTAACATATACTAGTATACAATTATAGTTATTTGGAGGGGTAATGTGTATCTGTGTGAATGTGGACAACTCTACTGCATAAGTATTAAATTTATTGTATTCAAAATGCAATATATTACTGTAATGTTATATATGATGACTGAACTTCTCTTTTAGATTATTGAGTATTCTAAAGTGACTGAGACACAGTGACTAAAATAATATTTAACTTAAAGGAGAATAAAAAGGGTTACCCTTAATTCACGTTTGTTAAAATTATAATTTAACCAATTCAACAGTATGGTTTGCTGACTGTTTCATCCATTTTATACCTTCTCTGAAATCAGATCTTTCCTTTGATATGATTTTGTGCAGGACTGTTAACGTTTATTGTCAGACTACAAACCTGTATTAAAAAAATGATTCTTCGCATAATGATGTGACAGGCAATCATTCAGCATATTTATCTCAGTCTCAAGTAACACAGTTACTCTTTTGAAGACAGCTTGTCTCTGACCACTGTTTAGGACAATATCTAGTTGTTGACTGGGTTTATTTATTGTACAAGCAGTGCCGTTTTTTCATGAACAGTTTGCATAAGGCAAAGCAGATTGCCAACTACCCAAACATAAGGCTTAGGAACTGTTTGCATGGTTTTATTCTCAGTTTTCATAGTAGTCTCACAGTTATTTGCTGGTGTAGCCCAAGCAAGTTAAGTGCTCTGGCCTCAAAAATGCCCAACTGCCAACATAGGGTATGTATTATACTGTCTAACATAATGTATAACTGCATTCTTGAAGGCATGTTAGAAGCCAGACAACCTCTGAATTAGCGGGTCTACTTTATTCCCGTGAATGCCGAATCAGTCGAATACAATTTGCGCGAACCATAATGAGCGAAATGCGAATACGTCGAACGCACTAAACCATGAAATTCAAAATCTCGATCTCTCATAGTTACCCAATCCCACCGCCCACAACATACTACCTATCGAAACACAGTAAAAAACAACACATGCACACACTAACCAAAACCCTACTTCTAACCCTAAAGTAAAGCACCAAAACCCTACTTCTAACCCTACACTAAACCCTACATACACAACTATCTATGCACTATCCTTAACCTCTCCCTAGCCCTAAGGTCCATAACTACCACACACTTAACCCTACTGAGCTATACCCAAACTAAATATTCCACACACATACACTTAACAAAACCCTACACTAAACCTTACATACATTACCTATCTATGCACTTATCTTAACCTGCACCCTAACCCTAAGGTCTGTAACTATCGCACACTTACCTTACGAAGCTATTCCACAGATGTGCCAACTATGCAAATTCGATATTTCCACTTTTGCGGTTTAGTGCATTCGACGTACTCGTGTTTCACTCATGTCGCGCAAATTGTATTTGACCGATTCGGCTTTCGCAGAAATAAAGTAGACCTGAATTAGCTAAGGGGCTTTAAAGCCTTCTACAAGTATGAATCACAGCATAATATTGGCTTAAGGGAATTCTGTAGTCCAGTGACTACACTGTGTCAAGGCATTTTGGCAAAAATATTTTAGCAAACAATAGACATCTTTGGGAATTACAGGTTGATTCTACTAGTAAACTATCATCAGCCAAAATTTTAGGAATTAATAAGCCATAAACCAGGTTTTTCAGATTGTATTGTAATAAAACCCTTTTGCTTATTCAGCTTGTAGTCTTATAGGGTCGTAGATTAATAGGAAGTCATTAGGCTAATGGCTTAAGATCCCTTATAAGCCTAGCTAACATAACACAATTTATTCCAATATATGGTCCCTAGAGGAAAGAGGATGGCATAGATTTGTGCTTGTGCATTGAGTATCTCACAGATTGCCCCTGTCCATAAGGGACATAGGCGCTACCCTAGGTGTGACTTTGCAATGCCCCATTCATTGATCCAAGCTGCATTCGAAGAGGACCAGGAAAAGCTCTGTTTAATGTTAATAGGAAGCCTGTTCCAAAGAAGGGGCAAGCTCTGAGTTACATATCTGTCACTCCAGCATGTTTGAGTCACTTAATAAGTTTAGATCCCTAGATTGGGTGACTTTCATGCTGTTTGACTTGCAAATGTGTAGTAGCTCCATCAAGGCTGGATTTGTGACTGCTTTGTTGATCAGGCATATATCACCCCTTAATAGTCAGTAGGCGACATAGAAAACGGACAGGGCTTTTAATCTATCCACATAGGACATATTGTTTTGCTAAACTGCCACTGCCTGTGTTCCACTTAGCAGCAGTAAAACAAACATTACTTGAGCACCATATAGAAATTATTTCCCATTTTGATTTATCTCATTTTGACCTACAAAGCATCCATTTACTTTGAAGGTCAGTATTTCTGCAGTTCCTGACTCAGTCTCATTTTTTTAACTTTTATTTCCATTTTACTGAACACAATCTGTTGTTTATGAAATTATGTCATTTCAAATATTGCTTCCCCACAACTGACCTTTATGCTAGAATGAAGTAAAATGAGCAGTATAGGAACACAGGATAGATTTCCAGAAGTTGCCCCATGTGAGAAATAAAGCTAAGATGTCTCCATCTGGTTTAATTTGAAGTAGATAAATATTTGCTGGAACCAAATGAATGGTAATTTCAGCCACATTTGCTTTTACATGGACTTCAGGCAAATGCTGGAGTAACAATTCCATAGTCTTCAATTGAGAGTTGGGAAAATTAAATGAGCTTCATTTAAGACATTTATGTTAAGTTTAAGCTCAAAACAAAAACTTAAGAAGGGGGAGTAAAAGGTGATTTGCATTCTCCATATAAGAGTAAACATTTTAGAAATTAGGTTGTAAATGGAACCTTCATGAAAAACTTATTATTAAACTTTTCTTATGTACTACACTAAGTAAACTGCAAGGTGGTACAAAAAACAGTTTTATATGTTGTCAGCCATTGCCTCAGCAACCTGACACATTACAGATGTCAACCTTTGGGAGTGCATGCCTCTACCTTTTCAGCAAATGGCTGGGTAGGCTTTTACATTTTATTTCTGCAGATACATCATACAGTAAAAGGGCAATAGCTCAATTGTCCACTATTGCTTCCATTGCTGTATAAGCACAAAACCTTCATTGTATGTTAGTACCTCAGCATACTACTAAGCTACAGGATTGCCTGTCGTGGCTCATCATTGCTGCTTCATGTTTTTGGATTATGAATATGTCCATTATTGATTGATTGTTTTAAAGCAGAAACACACAATGACCTTAGTGCTGTAGCTCACAGTCAACCATATTGGAGCATAAATATCCCTAATGGCTATAAGTATAGTTTTCTGAACAGGGGCCATGAAGGTAGAAAAATGTCCAGAATAAAGAGCTTCTTGAATATGCTGACATTCCTGGGCTCTGATAGTCTATCTAAAGCCAAGCTGGCACAGGTAGACAATAGTTTCCTGAAAACAAAGACATATTTGTAATGTGCGAGCACGTGCACACCCACACACACACGCACACACAAACACACACACACACTACTATCACACAGTTGTTAACAGTGGTCACAGTACAGCTATAAGAGATAAGCCTTCAGGCTTGCTTTTTATTCTGTTTGTCTCAACTTGTATAGTTTAACACTGTTAAAAAGGCCACTTAAACAGACCAATATTCTGGGTCACATCTCAGAGAGATACTTGTGCCTACTGAGTCATAGGATTACAATGATTTGATAAGGTGGAAAACATTTAAGAACAGTTATTCAGCATAAGAAGGTAATAGTGGTAGACAGGAGAAATGCTGTTGTGTAAGATTTCAGTTAGGTTACAATCAGGTGTGAGGCATATTATAATATCTGCTTGAAAACTGCAGAAACCAAGGACATAAGCTAGAAATCTCATGTAAGGTTACCAAATGTAATATGATGTGAAAAAAGAACACTGTATTCATATGTGTGTGTGTGTGTATATATATATATATATATATATATATATACATAAAATGTGTGTGTTTGTGTGTATCTGCGTGTGTATAGATAGCTCGATAGACAGAGATATATTGCTGTTATGAGAAATTAGTATTATTTAGTGATTTCGTAATTACGAAAAGGTGTTTTTCATATATTGGAATATAGTGTTGTAAAAACAACTGCTATTGCTAAGATATCCTAGTGGTAATGTGCAAAGTAATGAATTCTGCTGCAAATAAGCTGAAGATGAAATGGCACTGCAATATACAATTTCCACTAGAATTATTGTAATACTCTCACATTCAATCTGCTGAGATCAACAAAGCTATGTTCCTAGAAAATACATTTTATGAAAGAATGTTCAGTAACTAGAATTAATCCACAGTATAGAATTGTGTTGAATTATTATGTGCTCTCTGTAGTTTTGTGCATGGATGTTTTGTCATTCCTCCTATGAACATTTAAAGAATACTGGAATTTTTAATACATTACAAACATTTTTTAAAGTCTTTACAAGATGAGACATTTTATGTACATTGCTCTGTAAAAAAAGAGACGAAAAGAAAGAGAAATAAAAAAAGCTATGTACACAAAACTGCCGTATATTTAAATGGGAGTGAATAACCCCCCCCTAGAAAAATTGCAGGTTTTGTGTTCACCTGTGGTTTGCACAGTAGATGGCTTAATGTATCTTTTTATTCACTAACATAATACATGTTCCATTTCAATGCTTAACTTGTGTTATAATTACTGGGTTTAGATTACATGGTAACATATCTTCATATGTGCCATACATACACATTTCTAACCATGTTTGTAACTCTTCTGCCATCCCAGGTTTTGTCTTTGCTAAGCATTTTCAGGTAAACAGTATATAAGCATGCATTGATATGATGTGTGCTTTATGTTGTAGCACATTACAGAGTGCCACAGATCAGTTACGATGCTAGCAAAATGGAAGTTAGCTGCAGCACTAGTGGAGGTTACCCTGAAAGTGAAATTCACTGGTTTGACACCTATGATACCAACTGGACTAAGAGTGCAAAAACAACTATTGAAAGAGCTGATGATGGTCTTTTTAGGATCACAAGCATCCTTCCACTAAAATCGTCTTCCATTATGCCATCTTATCGCTGCTTTTTAACTAGTGGTAAGAAAAACAGCACAATACACATTGAGAGTAAGTTGATTTATTATTTATTTTTATTTATTTATTTTTTTAGAATTTTTTGTCTAATGGAAGCAATTTTTTAACATTTGGAATGTTGTATGTACTCCATTATGGTCTGTTGATATGCACTTTTTTCAGAAACAGGGAGTACAAAGCTGCTACATTTTTAACACTTCATTCAAATACTACTGAAGAAATTGTCTAATGACAGTTCAGTAAAATTAACAGTTCGCAAGCATCACTAAAACATATTTTGTCCTACTAATGTTGTTGTTTTCTTTTGGTTTTTCCCGGTTAGGGGTCGCCACAGTGGAACTCCGGTCCGCTAATGATTGGCAGTAGATTTTTATGGTGCCAAGTTGCCAGCCCGATGCCCAAACTTCAACGTAGGCATGCGCATTCACGCATGTCTTTCGAATGCCACTCAACCACGGGGAGGACATGCGCATTTTGTCCTACTAATAATGGTAATATACAATGAAGGTGCAATAATATTAAAAAAAAAAACTGAAGCCTCTATCCGGAAAATATCCCATGTCATACCACTCCATAAAGGTGGCAGATCCATTGAACTGTTAAACTATAGACCAATAGCTATCCGTTCCCCTCTGGCTAAAGTTATGGAAAAGTGTATTCATAAACAACTCTTACACTAACTTATTCAAAATAATCTTCGGGCCAACTCCCAGCATGGATTTAAACCACAGCACAGTACCATCTCAACCATCCTCTCCTTTTCTAATGTCATAAATTCCAACCGTAACAACAAAAAACTATCTTCTGCCCTGTTTCTCCATCTTTCCAAGGCTTTTGACATGGTTAACCACCAGCTACTCTTACTCACCCCAAAGAAAATATCCCTGAACAACCATGCTATACAATGGTTTCAATCTTATCTTAGTGGAAGACAGCAGGCTGTGCTCTGGCAGGACAAACTCTCCTCCCTTCTCTCCATTACCCTTGGTGTCCCTCAAGGCTCCATATTAGGTCCCCTTCTTTTCTCCCTCTTTAGCAATGACCTCCACACTGTAAACCTCCACACTGTAATCCCAAGACACAACCTGTACACAATATGCCAATGACTCCACCCTCATCCGCACAGCCTCTACCCCTACAGATTTCCTTAGTTTAACCCAGAAAACCTTTAATACAGTGGAAAACTGGATCTCTAATCAACAGCTGATGTTAAACCCTAATAAAACAAAGTTATTGCTCTTCTCTCCTACTCGCAAGTCCTCTCAACCTTCGTTTACTATAACATCTAACAATGGGACCATAATCTCACCAGATATGTATACCAAGCTCGTGGGTGTTATAATAAACAGCAACCTCAAATATGATATGCATGCAAACCAAACTATTAAAACCGTTAATAAAAAACTTGGCTCCCTATACAAAAACAAACCTTTTCTCACCCCTCTAGATAGGACTGCCATTGCCCGTACACATCCGCTTTCAACTCTACTCTATGCCTCACCAATACTCATTAACTTGAACAAAACAGATCTCAGCAAACTATCTAGCTGCTAGAATCAAATTGCCAGGTTTACCACAGGAACTCCCTACAGGACACACCATTATCAAAACCTACACCTCTTAGGTTGGCTAGAACTCCCCAGGCTAATTCAATTTAATCAACTTACTGTAGCATTCAAGGTCATTAACCATCCAGAAAAAATGCCCTTCCTTAAAAACATTATCCATCCCTACAAAAACGCTAGGCCTCTTTGTTCCACTACAAAACTTTTGATTCAGTCTGTCAAAGCTAACAACCTATCTGGAGAATCTTTGTTTGCAAATTCAGTAGGCAAAACCTGGAATTCGCTCCCATCTGACCTTACTCTGAACCCCTCCCTTAATCAGTTCAAAAAAATCTAACCCAGTATTTTAAAACTCACTGTTTATGTCCTTGTTCTAACCCTGACTAAAGCCTCATCTACTTCCATATCCCTGCAATTTTTTATTCATAGCAACTAACCTCTTACACTAAATGGTTTGAAAACAGAAACTGTAATATGTTTGCAGATACTCTGTGTAGAAGCTGCACCTACAGGTTTGATAAGAGAAACTGTAACATATTTGTATATATTTCTGTATATAAACTGTATTCTTCATAAGCTTGAAATGTGAGACTGTAACTTGTATGTTAATCCAATATGTTTGTGCATATACTGTAACTTGCTTGTCTTTATCTGTTTGTAAGTTTGGAGCTTCCTGCAGGCCTCCACTGAAAGTGGACATGTATCCAGTCGGACTATCCCGGTCAACAAATGTAAAATAAATAAAATAAATAAATAAAATATAGATGATACAAAAATGGTTGAAGATTTTGGCTAAATGTTGACTTAATACAACTAGTAATGGTATTTTTAAAAAATGTAGCTTTATAGTAACTGATGGGGTTATCAGTCTTTTTTCTTATCGAGTAATGTACACCAGTAAATCTGATCTTATCTGTTGCAGTTCCCATTCAGACTCATAATGTGGTATTCCTATGACCTTTTATCGTGATGAAGACAGGAGATTCATATTCACAAATAAAGAGAGGAGACAGCTTCCTCCACCTCTTCTCTCTAGACTAATATCACTCCGATTATCTGTGTGTTTTCTGGGTAACGGAAATTAAAGTTACTAAATATGTTGTGAGTAATGAGCTACTCCGTTCATATACTTTTCAGAAAAGGACTGCTATAAATTGGGCTTAATTTTATTTATTTATTTATTTTATTTATTTATATTTGTTGACCGGGAGTGTCCGACTGGACGTAAGTCCATTTTCAGCGGAGGCCCGGGGAGAAAAGCTCCACAGTTAAAATAAACAGACAGTAGTTACATTGGATTACATAGCGATTAATAATTTACATAGCAATTACTTACAACATATTTACAGATGAAGAACATAGTACATCAGTAGACAATTAGAATCTTTATCTGTGAAGTACATAACAGACATTAACAAATGTTACAAGAAGTTCCTGCTGTATAATAAGTACTGGCTTATGAGCATCTGAGCTTGCTATAATCAAGGTAGTTAGTGGAGTGGAAAGAAAGATAGTGGTTGGATGGGGAGGGTGATATTAGAGTGGGAGTTGAAAGGGCATAGCCAGCATGTTTTTAGGTGCGCTTTTAGTAAATTTTTGATAATAAAATATTGTATTATTGAATATAATATAGTAATTATTGAAACGTTGTAGCCCCAGGAGGGCAGTCACAGACTGTTATTTACAGTAATAACTACTATAGTTTAAAGCATTTTATATCACATTTCCTAGCAGAAGTTCAGTTCTTGGAAACATACTACATGGTGTACATATCAGTGAAGTTGTTTCATGAAGTGGAGATCAATGTAGTTATGGTAAGTATGTGAGAAAAGCTAAACTGAAGATACAAGAAATGATTCATATGTAACCAGCAGATTGGTACATGTACTGAAGTGCAGATTAAGTACAGTAGACCATAAAGTACAGCAGTTTTTATTTAGAAAAGTGAACTGTATCCACAGTTAGAGAAACAACATGAAATTAAATATCCAAGAATTAAATATGGCAGCTCATTGCAATGAATGTCCACTCCATGGCACTTCATTAAGTGTGCCTGGGGATTAGGATTCACAGACAAACTCTCCAACCACCCATGATGACCGGCTGTGTAATAGAATCTCCTACTTCCATTGCCTTGTTGATGGCAGCAAATGTTCCCGACTGTCTGGGCTAATGATTGCAGACAGCAGGGGTAAAAGAAGTTTAAAAAAATACTCACCTTCTTATCTAAGCACATTTTTGTGTTGTGCATATTACCATTTCTCCTGACTAAAGCCACATTGCTCCCACAAATCTACTGTAACTGCTGACAGTTACAATATTTTCCCTCCTCTTTATTTGTTTAGTGCACCCTGTGAATGGCCTGAGTCTTTTCTTAACCTCACCTTCTGTAACAGGACTATGAAGCAGATGTAGGTGTAAAGTGTAACTAAAAGTCTCTAGACTCCAGGAAGCAAACCAGACTTTTTTTACCTCTTATAATGTTTGTTGACTTATAAATAATTTAGGTAGCTATACTATGTATCACATTTGCAGGTATGTTAATGGTATATATAGATAAAGAGAGAGAGAAAATTTTATGTATGTATGCATGTATCTAGATAGATAGATAGATATGGGTTGCAGACAAGTGATCATGAACTCAGTCTGTCTGCCAAACAGAAAGAAAGATGGTACAGCTGAACGCAAACCAGCTGATCACACATACTGTTTTTTTTTTGTGGGGGGCAAATCACGATACAGTGGGTCCTGAGGAATACGCACTTTCCCCACTGTAGTGTGATCTCAGAGTTGAGACTTCTTACCCCTCAAACAAAAAATTTTACTTTTTTGTGTTTATTGATCAGCTGTTGATCAACCAGTTGTGTTTAATCACTTACCATCTTACTGTTAATTTTTTTATTATATGGACATGCATCCATATAGGTTTACTATCAATATGTCGAATGTCAAAATAATCTGCATTCAGCACATCAAAACTAAATTGTGAAACTCAAAAGAACGAAGAAATCACAATGTCAAATCCATTGATCGAAGTCAGTAGATTCAACATTGTTTTGAAACATATCACGTGATGTCCGTATAGGAGCTCACGTAAAGTTAATTCCTATACTTACCATCACGTTTTTGCAGGGGGGAAAACCTGAACTGTTTGACACAGATGAGGTTTAGGTCCTTAGACAGGGTATTTCTGATTCTGTCAGTAAGGGATAAGAGAATACCTTGCAGGATAGGAATAGATCACCATGCAGCAAACTGTAGGATACCAAGTACAGGTTCACATAGAACTTTTCGTTTACTCCCTGTATTCTTTTTGTGAGGAAAGTCTTTAGTCTGTCTTTTGCAAGTGCCTGGTCAGGTACATGCCAAAGGGTGCACTATATTTGAAGATTGGTCTGATGATAGCTGAGTGCAAAGGAGTAATGAACCTCTTGGATCAGGATGCCATTCCCTTACCTATAAGTCTTGCAACACAGAATGATTCATGAATTAAGATCAAATAGGTACCTTCTGACAGGGGCCACCAAAGATGCCTTAGTTATTTTAGACAATGCTTTAATACAGAAAATTCATTAAATGTCCATATGAGCAGGAAGCATTCTCGTAGAGGTGAATTTCAGCAGTTAAAGAGTTTCCTTAGGAGTACCTTTATGGTTGTTTCAACAACACTTTTATGAGTACTTAATGTTTTTGTGGCTGTTTTTTTTTCAGTGGCGCTATAACAATATATTCACAAATGTTTTAACTATGGATTCAACAACACTTTCATACTTAGTGCAGCTAGAACAATAATTTCAGGACTCCTTTAACAATGCATTTGCAGCTGTTGTATCAGAACTTTAATTATGCTTTCTGACACACTTGGAATTAATGACCCTTTTATGTTCAGATCATCTTGCATCCAGTATGAAGCCACATAGAAACTTGATAATAAAAAAAAAAACCTCTTACCTGGATGGTCAGTATCAAGATTGGACACCACCAGGAACAAAAAGGTTTCTTCATGTAGCTGGAGAAGATCTCTTATCTCTATTGATTTACAGAAGATGTGATATAGATTTTGAATTTTCTCTCTTATTGGTAATAGGCTATACAATCCTAGTTACCATAACATTACCTGAAGTATTTTTAATATGCAATTAAATGTAGCCATTCCTGACATTGTTAAACATTACTATATTTTTCTGTTGTTTTTCTTTTCTGTCTTTTTTTTTCTGATACTGATGAAACTGTAGATGTCCTGATAGAATTTGCTGATTCACAGATAGGTTTTTGCCACTCATATCCGGCCAGGGTATCAAAATCTAAAACCTTCCATTGAGCCATATGCCTGTGAGCATAAGGGTACATAAGTGGATGCATGAGTGGAAATCCTCAAACTGTCTTGCTGCCAGCTCAAGCAAAGATCTAGCACCTATCGGTCTGTTCATGTGGGCATTTGCACCATAAGCATGTACTGGTACAGATAAATGTCCCATCGAGGAACCTTCCATTTCTGTTTTTTTTTTCTGTTGAGTTATAAAAGATAATTTGCAGTCATTTCAGTCTTTCCCAAGAACTGCAAAAACAAGCTATATAGTGAAATTACAAGTTTCACTTTCTTTTCCATCCAAAACAACATCTTTATTTTTGAGAAACTGATTTTTTTTATATATTTTGCTACTTCGTTTCCATGTCATTAGACAGAAGAAAGCTTAAAATTTGATTTTGGAGAGTTTGACCATTTTACCTGTCAGAAATAAACTAAATCTGCTCAGCATGCGCAGAAGTATTAGCCTAAATATCTCAGAGTTGCCAAAATGAGTAGCACGGCTTTACATCATTTCCAGAAATGATATAAAGCAAATAAAATGGATTATGGGTGGATGGATGGATGAATTTGAAAATCTTCAGCTTGTTGTTTTTCCATTTGAGCCTTTTAACTCGCAGTGTGGAAATCTTATTTTGTGTTTCAATTATTGCAAACTCAAAGAAAGAAAAATGCATACATTTGAAGAATAATTGCAAACACTGTTATAATGACCTTAAAATAACATTTAATAATATGATGAACCTGGAAATGACAAAAATCCACAGCAGTTGTAAGATGGTAAAGATGCTAAGGCAATATCAATTTCAGCAGCATAAAACCAGTTTTATTTAGCAGCATAGCAAAATGCAAGAGCTTGAATTGAGATGCTTTTATAGATCTTACTGTAAAAGTGACTTTGCCACAAGTTCTTTTATGGTATGAGTTTAATACATTACTATGCAGGACTCCCAAAATATCCCTTTTGGTTATGACTGAAGCAGTATTGGAGTATAATGCAAATTTGGACTGTTTTATTCCTTCTGAGATCAATTTTTTTGTGATGAAGCATAGTAATCCCTAAAACAGAACTTTACTATGTTCAGTACTTGACATTTTAGTATGTATGAACATTTCTGATTGTACAGTGACATTTATTGCAAATTTCTAGGCAAGATATTGGATCTTTGATCATAACTAACTTTTGTATGTCTGAACAGGTCCGGATCTTGGTCAAGTGGGGTCATGAGCAAGGTAATGGATTGGAGCCCCCCCTACATTCATAGCAGCAGCACCCTAACCCCCTCCTATAGCCATTACAGTGTCCCATTACTCGGCTATGTCTCCCCAGTTACCATAAACAGTGTTCAAATCTGTCAGGGTGTATACTACTTTCTTTGTTACTTATACAGTGGTTACAGATATTTAAATTTAATTTAAAACTTTTACTTCAAATTTAATAGCAAAAACACTGATAGCCATTTGCTAAACAAAACAATACAGTCTCAAAATGAAAACAAACTTAGCATGAACAGTAAACTCTTCTGCCCTTGAAACTCACAGTCATTGATATGGTATTGAAACCCACATTCAAAGAAAATGCATCTGACCAGTGGTTGATTAAACTTACATTTGGGCTATTTTCAAACTATGGGCCCCATGCACACATTTTATGACCATGCATACATGTATGTGTTCTTTGATTCACCTTTCTGTTTGTATTAAATTATATTCCTTGTATAATGCAGCACTACGTGCTAGAGTGGGTTTTTCATTTATACTTTTTAACATTTTTCCAGTAAGTAACAAAACAAAACATATGAATCAATAACAACAAAACTGCTTGCTTCAGAACATTTCAACCATAAAAGGCCACCCAATGTCAGTCAATATGTATAATCTCTGCAGAAGTAGAAATTATCTGAATAATTCCACATTAAAGGGATCTTACCTAATGAAGTGATTGCTGCTAATAAACAAAGTTATGTTATAATGTGTCATCTACAAATTCTTTGCCTGCTACCCAGAAAAAATGAAGTGCCTACGTTGCATTAAAAAAATGGTAAGCTGATAATATTATTGTAGTAGCAAATTGTTGGCAAATGACACCAGGTTCATAGTTACTAGGCTTCTCATCTAAAGTAGGACACACTCAGGAATTTAGCATCTCCCCCCATGTACAACACAATATCAGCAGTCCATCTACATGGTGTGGGAGTAGAACCCATAGCCTTCTGCATCAATATGCTACCAGTTATGCTACAAACACTGCCTTCAAATTCTATACTACAAACAGTGATGACCATTTGCTAAACATAACAGTTGCTCATTAGAAAAAGACTTAGAATGAGCAGCAGTAAACTTCTCTTCACTTGAAGCTCACAATTCCTTGAAAAATATACTGAAGTGCACAATTCCTTGAAATTGCAAGAAAACTCAGTACCTTGAAAATGTACTTTGAATGGTCTGGTAGTTGGTGCATAAGATTCAGGTTCTTGCCCTTTGTAATTAAGGTACAGGGTTTGAGCCTGAGCAAATGAACTAACCTACCATCCCTGACAGGGCATTTCACTCATAGACACATACACACACACAATCCCAAAGGAGCAGGCAGAGAGATTCAGTCATTCTTGCACTCCTCAAGTAGCAGGCAGAGAGATTCAGTCATTCACACACTCACAAAGTGAGAGATTCATCATTCGTATATTAATCCTAAAGTGGCAGGTAAAAAGATTCAGTCACTCATATGCTCTTGAAAAGAGCTATTCAGTCATTCATACCTTAATCCCACGGTAGGCGGGAATGTTTGCTATGTTCAAATTCCACACGTGAGGACATGGAAAAGAAGAAGCAACAGCAGGAGGTGTGTGTGGTATACCTCTCAACCTCTTAGAGCAATAAATCTGGATAAAGCCATGAACAAAAGTGGGACAGAGGCCCAAAAATAGGGACAACTTTTAAATATTGCTTTTGCATACTTAGAAATTTGATAGAATGACAGATTTTGCTTTAGGATAAATTTTTCTGAAGGGTATGAAGTCTGAAACTCAAATATATGTCATTATTTTCTAAATTCAATCTTTAATGATTTGCAACTTATTGTTCAGAAAAAACACAACTTTATGAAAAGCAGACCAAAATATGAGACAAAAATCTGGAGATTCTGCAAAAATCTGTATGGTTGAGAGATATGTGTGGCAATGCATGCGGGTACATAAAGACACAAAGGCTAAAGGGAGTTTGTTCTTGTAAAGAAGAAAGAATGCCCTTAAAGAAGACATTTTATTTTTTTTTTATTAAAAACTAAATGTTGTGCAGCCCCCCCCCCCTGCCAGTGAGCCCCCTTCCAGCCAGTGGTCCTAGCCAGTGGGCCCTAGACAACTACCTAGGTTGTCTAATGCTGAATCAGGCTCTTTGTGTGTGTGAAACATAAACACTAAGAAATTCACCTTGAAGGCAAAAGTGAACTTCTTGGCATCCATACTGAGAACACATAATAAGGGTTATGATTAGTAAGACAAGTCATATTTATTGTATTGCATGCAACTTTATCTGCTCTATTTGCTACCACTTAGAAAAAAAAATGCAGGCACATGAAGCGATGTACCAGTTTTCAAACACTGTGAAAGCCAGTAAAACAATTTGTGCTGCAAAATAAGCAGTAAATAGAAAAGAAGTGCCCCCTCTAAAAAAATAAACAGCTTTACACCCTCTTAGACACTTTATTCTGCCACACATTTTATTTACTAATGTGAAAAAGTGAAATATCTGAAAGGTTTTAAGGCTGTTTTACACTTTGCTGGTGTGTGCCAGCTAACATTATCTTCTGTTGAATGCTAGCACAAGTCCCAACTTTAACAGCACTTAGGGGTGCTTAACAAACTTGTCTTTTTCTCATTTTATGGAGCACAATTGTGGCATTCTGTTAATTACATTAGTTTTAGTTGTGATGCTGATTGAGATAGTTTCTCCACACTTCTTTGATCTAGGAATTTTGGGGTTACTTATACGCTTGACTAGGCATCCAGTTTGCTGAACTTTGGCAGGCTTGGCCAAAGAAAAAAAAATAACTGCACTTTTATTGCATGTAATTTGTTATATTAAGTACAGCTTATTGAATAAAATTAGATTTGCATAGAGATTTTATATTGCAGTTTATTTGTGCATGCATAGTGTTGTAAAACACATTTGTGGTTTATGTAGTACCTAGAAAATGTATTGTTATAGCAATATAAATTGGGGTGTAATTAGGCCTGTAGTCCTTTACAATTGTTTTGAGTATGACACTGATATGCTTTAAACCAAAACTTCATAAAATCTTTCATTATTAATATAATTTGTAAATCTATCTTCTTAAATACTGTGAATGTTTTACTTTTGCTTGAACTGTGAAATAACTACATCCAGAAAGTAATATGTAAAATCAAATGTTAACATTTGACAGCAGTTCAGATACAGATTGATATACACAAGACCCTCAACTTATACTTGTGAATGCTGTCATAATATAATATACTATTTGTCTATTAGTAAAATATAATGTCTTACAAATTGCTTTAGATAACACAACATGCCTAGAAAGCTTAAACTGTAGCTTGAATAGTAAAGACTGGGAATCTAGCCATTACTGTGTCAGAAAACTTGTTATGCTACAAACTTATTGAATCATTGTTTGCACAATTAACTGTACAGATCTTCAAAACACTAACTCCTATTTTATTTCACTCCTACTTTTGTTAAATAACAATGATAAAATTCCAGATGTTTAATCACAAAATTATAATGTGTCTGTAAATCTTTAAATCTTTATTTTTCTAAAATAATGTTAACAGGCCATTTTTAGTATTTTTGTATTTTACATTATTCTCTTTAATGTTCTAATTATTGGATCTTTTTCCCCAGCCTCTGCTGAATAGTGGTTACTTTGTTGTCCAATTGAACTTTCATGGCAAGCAACTACAAGTAAATAAGTTTTGTTTCTTTGTCAACAGGGGCAGTTAGTTTTCCATTTCATACAGCACATGATAATGGTGGCGGTTTATAGCTAGGAAAAACATCTGATTAGATTTGCAGGATGTCATAAAACAAATCTTCGCTATCTCCTTGAACCATGTATTTTACCTTTGAGAAAGAAAACATGTTGGATATAAACATTAATTTCAAAGAGTAAAGCAGCTTTAGTATTGCATCTTTTAGAAAAAAGAACAGAATGTGGCATGATAGTTAATTCAAGTAATAAATAGAGTTGGTATTCCCTAACAACAGATTTACAAGATCTGATGATCAACTTTTTAAGACAATCGTATACCCTACTTGTCAACTTACATATATATTTACATTTTAATAAATATAGCATAATACTTGCACACACAGGCATTCTGTCACGGAGACCAGACTTGGAGAAAAAACAAAAAAGTGTGTGCTGCAACCCTCTCACTTTCTTCCACTTCTCTAAGTTTGTGTTATTGTGTGATGTCAGTGTCTATACACAAATATATATATATATGTATGTATGTATAAATATATATGGGACCCCTTCAGAAGGTAGAACTCTTAAAACCTTGACTTTTATTTGGCCGAGACCATATGATCGAACTTTTAAAAGTGCGAACGATCTGAATGGAGATCTCCATAGAGCAGGGAACAGGAAGATTTCCCTTTACTGCAATGTAGTGCAATCTCAGAGTTGGTATATCTAAACAGCGGGGCTAGCACTGTTTAGTTTTTT